>NC_045986.1:10652494-10997494 GCF_010909765.2 Amblyraja radiata | reverse complement strand
TATTTGTGCACCTTATGTATAGCATTATTTGATTTGATTGGATAGCAAGCAAGACAAAGCTTTCCAATTCAACACAGTATACGTGACAATAATTAACTTAAATTCAAAGGAGATTCGTTTAAATTTGGCATCATGTCCAACACAGGCGCTGTGGGCCGAAGGGCCCGTTCCTCTGCTGTTCCATGTTCTCTGACCGCGTAGTTAGACACAAACAGCTTGAGTAACATAGTGGGTCAGGCAGCACCTCTGGAGAAAAGGAATAGGTGACGTTTCGTGTCGAGACCCCCTGAAGAAGAGTTCCGATGCGAAACGTCATCTATCCCTTTTTCTCCAGAGATGCTGCCCGACCCGCTGCGTAGAAACTCCAGCTTTTTGTGTTTGTATCTTCGGTATAAACCAGCACCTGCAGTTCCTTCCTACACATTCTATAAACGCGTATCGGATTTCACTGCACAAAGCTGGACAGAGAGAATTCTTATTACAACACAGCCACAGCCGGTAGAAATGTGTGGGTGGCGATGATACGCTGGAAACATAGTCCCATCGCAAGGGACGGGGTATGTGTGGACACACACGCTCGTTGCTCTCTCAGACACGATCGACTTCATCAGCGTCCCCCTCTGTGCAACAGGAGTACCCAACCCTTCTAGACGATTTGGAAGTACCTTCTGCAAAACATGAGAGCACATTTAGGCATCTTAATCCCTCTCTAGACCCCGGGGCTGGAGAATCACAAAATAATATCAACATTGTTGGCACATAGTGTTCAAGAAGGAACTGTAGATGCTGGAAAATCGAAGGTACACAAAAATGCTGGAGAAACTCAGCGGGTGCAGCAGCATCTATGGAGCGAACACTTAGCCCATTGCGCCATCTGTCGTCCCGAATTTATGTATAGCATGTAGGTCTGAAGAAGGGGTTCGGCCCGAAACGCCTATTTCCTTCGCTCCATAGATGCTGCTGCACCCGCTGAGTTTCTCCAGCATATTTGTGTACCTTATGTATAGCATTATTTGATTTGATTGGATAGCAAGCAAGACAAAGCTTTCCAATTCAACACAGTATACGTGACAATAATTAACTTAAATTCAAAGGAGATTCATTTAAATTTGGCATCATGTCCAACACAGGCGTTGTGGGCCGAAGGGCCCGTTCCTCTGCTGTCCCATGTTCTCTGACCGCGTAGTTAGACACAAACAGCTAGAGTAACACAGTGGGTCAGGCAGAATGGAAGGGAACTAGGGAAGGGAAGAATTGACAAGGGAGTTGCGGAGGGAGCGGTCTTTGCGGAAGGCAGACATAGGGGGGGGGGGGGATGGGAAGATGTGGTGAGTGTTGGGGTCACGTTGGAGGTGGCGGAAATGGCGGAGGATTATGTGTTGTATTTGCCGGCTGGTGGGGTGAAAGGTGAGGACTAGGGGGACTCTGCCCTTGTTGCGAGTGCGGGGATGGGGAGAGAGAGCAGTGTTGCGGGGTATGGAAGAGACCCTGGTGCGAGCCTCATCTATGGTGGAGGAGGGGAATCCCCGTTCCCTGAAGAATGAGGACATTTCAGATGCCCTGGTGTGGAACGCCTCATCCTGGGAGCAGATGCGGCGTAGGCGGAGGAATTGGGAGTGGGGGATGGAGTCTTTACAGTAAGCAGGGTGGGAAGAAGTGTAGTCCAGATAGCCATGGGAGTCAGTGGGTTTGTAGTGGATGTCGGTGAGAAGTCTATCACCTGCGATGGAGATAGTGAGGTCAAGGAATGGTAGGGAAATCTCGGAAATAGTCCAGGTGTATTTGAGTGCCGGATGGAAGTTGGTGGTGAAGTGGATGAAGTCAGTCAGTTGTGTGTGGGTGCAGGAGGTGGCCCCAAAGCAGTCGTCGATGTAACGGAGGTAGAGGTCGGGGATGGGGCCCTGGTACGTATTGAACAAGGATTGTTCGACGTACCCAACAAAGAGGCAGGCGTAGCTGGGGCCCATGCGTGTGCCCATAGCTACGCCTTGTGTTTGGAGGAAATGGGAAGAGTCGAACATGAAGTTATTGAGGGTAAGGACCAGCTCCGCTAGGCGGAGGAGAGTGTCAGTGGCTGGGTATAGGTTGCTCCTCTGGTCGAGGAAGAACCGGAGGGCTTTGAGGCCATCCTGGTGGGGGATGGAGGTGTAGAGTGACTGGACATCCATGGTGAAGATGAGGGGGTGAGGGCCTAGAGAGTGTAATGCGCGGAGGTGGCGGAGAGTGTCTGAGGTGTCTCGAACATAGGCAGGAAGGGATTTGACCAAGGGGGATAGTATGGAGTCAAGATATGTGGAGATGAGTTTGGTGGGGCACGAACAGGCAGAGACAGTGGGTCTACTGGGACAGTCAGGTTTGTGGATTTTGGGGAGAAGGTAAAAACGGGCCGTGCGGGGCTGGGGAACGATGAGGTTGGAGGTTCGGTCGGGCAGGGCGTGGGAATTGATGAAGTCGGTGATGGTGCTAGAGATGGTGGCCTGGTGCTCGTCAGTGGGTCATGGTCCAAGGGTAAGTAGGAGGAGGTGTCCGAGAGTTGGCGCGTGGCCTCAGCTTTGTAGAGATCGACGCGCCAGACTACCACGGCACCTCCCTTGTCGGCTGGTTTGATAACCCAATCTGGGTTGTTGCGGAGTGATTCAATGGCAGTGCGTTCAGGGGGGGAGAGATTGGAGTGAGACAGGGGAGTGGAGAAGTTGAGGCGGTTGACGTCGCGGCGGCAGTTCTGGATAAAGAGTTCCAGAGCCGGGAGGTCACGATGGGGGTTCCACGAGGAGGGGGTGCGTTGGAGACGGGAAATGCGCTGTGAGGCGCATGGTTCGATGGCACATAGTTCATTGTGCAGCGGTAGAGTTGCCGCCTCACTGCGCCAGAGACCCGGGTTCGATCCCCACTACTGCTGCTTGTCTGTACGGAGTTTGTACATTCTCCCCGTGACCTGCGTGGGGTTTTCTCTGAGATCTTCGGTTTCCACCCACATTCCAAAGACGTGCAGGTTTGTAGGTTAATTGGCCTCTGTAAATTGTAAATGTCCCGAGTGTGTGTAGGATAGTGTTAGTGTACGGGTGATCGCTGGTCGGCGCGGACTCGGTGGACCGAAGGGCCTGTTTCCTAAATGCATCTCTAAACTAAATAATCAGTCTGAAGAAGGGTTTCGGCCCGAAACGTTACCTATTTCCTTCGCTCCATAGATGCTGCTGCACCCGCTGAGTTTCTCCAGCATTTTTGTGTACCAACAACAACAAAATGTTTGTGGAAACACAAAGAATTGGAGGCGCTGGAATCTTGAGCAAAACGCAAAATGCTACAGGAACTCAGTGGGTCGGACAGTATCTGTTGAGGCTGTGATTCAGGTCAGGATCCTTCTTCGGACTGATTATAGCGGGGGGGGGGGGGGGGGGGGGGGGGGAGAAGAGAGATGGGGAGGGACAAAGCTGGCAAGTGATAGGTGGAAGATAGACACAAAGTGCTGGAGTAACTCAGCGGGACAGGCAGCATCTCAACAGACTGAGTCAGGGGAACGAGCGACATAGAGATGTGGAAGGGTAAGGTGTGAAAACACAGATCAAAGGGGCCGGTGATCAAGGAAAATGTAGAACGGTCCCTTTTCTCTCACTGAAGAAGGGTCTCGACCCGAAACGTCCCCCATTCTTTCTCTCCAGAGACGCTGCCTGTCCCACTGAGCTATCCTAACACAGTGTTGAATTAAAACTATCCACTGCAACAAACGCAAAACATGAACTGTGAACGGTGAACATCTTGTAAACGAAACTTAAATAAACTAAATATCTGAAATATGAGGAAAACTGTCTCAATTGTTGAAGAAGGGTCTGAGGAAGGGTCCCGACCCGAAACGTCGCCTTCCATGTTCTCCAGAGATGCTGCCTGACCCGCTGAGCTGTTCCTTTTGAGTAAACCACATCCTTGTTTCCACATTCAATTATTGCCAGGAAGGCCGATATACGGACATAGGGTGACGAGGTGGGGGTGGGGGGGGGGTGACCCGGTACTGTTTCATACAACCCACATCTACCCATCTTATTCCACAGCTGGTGTTAAACCACCCATTGTACAGCGGCGCGCGTTCATTTTTACCTCCTCTGTTCCCTTTTGATTAATTAGTTCGATTTTACCAAATACAATCTGATATCATGTGGTTTGATATCGAATGGCAGCGCTGATGTTAATCCATGTCTCTGGGGAAAGTGGGTTCCCTGCCTCCACATTCAAACTCTGTATAAATGTCCAAGTTATCCCCATAACCTGCGCTCCCACAGAACTCTGCGGAGTGGGACTCATATCAGCGCAAGGAATCGCGCACAAAAGGTCTGGACACAAATGGCACAGTCCCCTCTTGTTCGTGAAAGGCGGGCGGTGAGTGATCCGGAAAAGACCTGCGTAAATGTATCCTTGTTTATCGTGGATTGATTGAATATATGTTGGTTTAAAACATCCCATGCTAAACATTCCAAATGCACAGGGCCAAATTGCCCACCCCACTCCCCTGTTAAGCCCACGGTAAAAGTGATTTCCCCACGGGCTGGCTCCGGGAACGACAAAACACGAGGAATACATCTCCCCCGACATGTACAAGGTTTCTTGTCCAGAGTGTTTACGTGTCATTTATACCAGGACCCGGACAATGGACGTCTTACTTGCTGCAACGTTACAGGCACTTTACGCAATGACACAACTACATGTACACACAACCATATACACGGCATCACATACTCTCATACATATATGTGGGTGTGTGTATTTGTGTATGTATTTGTGGGTGTGTGTATATGTGGCTATATTTGTGGGTGTGTATATGTGGCTGTGTGTATATGTGGGTGTGTGTATTTGTGGCTGTGTGTATATGTGGCTGTGTGTATATGTGGCTGTGTGTATATGTGTGTGTGTGTATATGTGTGTGTGTGTATTTCTGGCTGTGTGTATATGTGGGTGTGTGTATATGTGTGTGTGTGTTTCTGGCTGTGTGTATATGTGTGTGTGTGTGTGTATTTCTGGCTGTGTGTATATGTGGGTGTGTGTATATGTGTGTGTGTGTTTCTGGCTGTGTGTATATGTGTGTGTGTGTATGTGTGTGTGTGTGTGTATTTCTGGCTGTGTGTATATGTGTGTGTGTGTATATGTGTGTGTGTGTGTATTTCTGGCTGCGTATATATGGGTGTGTGTATATGTGTGTGTATTTCTGGCTGTGTGTATATGTGGGTGTGTATATGTGTGTGTGTGTGTGTATTTGTGGGTGTGTGTATATGTGGGTGTGTTTATATGTGGGTGTGTGTATATGTGGGTGTGTGTATATGTGTGTGTGTGTATTTCTGGCTGTGTGTATATGTGGGTGTGTGTATGTGTGTGTGTGTGTATTTCTGGCTGTGTGTATATGTAGGTGTGTGTATATGTGTGTGTGTGTATTTCTGGCTGTGTGTATATGTGTGTGTGTGTATTTCTGGCTGTATGTATATGTGGGTGTGTGTATATGTGTGTGTGTGTGTATTTGTGGGTGTGCGTATATGTGGGTGTGTGTATTTGTGGGTGTGTGTATATGTGAGTGTGTGTATATGTGTGTGTGTGTATTTCTGGCTGTGTGTATATGTGGGTGTGTAAACCAATTTTCGCATCCACTCCCTACACATTAGGGGAATTAAAAAAATATATAGAGACCAATTAACCTCCAAACCGCCAAGATTTCGGGATTTGAGAGATGCCGGAGCACTCGGAGGAAACCCACACGGTCACAGGGAGAACGTGCAAACTCCACACAGACACATACAGGACGAGGTTAATGGTAGCACAGCCGTAGTGAGATGAATGACCCTCTAGCAAGCTGTCATGTTTGCTGATTCCAATTCCAACATTGCCCTCAGTACATCAAAAATGTCCCAATGAGCCAAGGCAGTCACGGGAGTGCAGTATCAACAATAATTAGGGCACATGACGAAAAACGTAGCCCAGGAGAGAACGAGTGTCTCAGTTGTTCTGAAGACAGTGGACAGCTGTAGCTTGAGTGTCTCAGTTGACGAAACCTTCAATCAAATGATCCAGTCTTCCACACGAGTGTGGCACAGTGGCGCAGCGGTAGAGTTGCTGCTTGCCAGCAGGTATTTGTTGATACACTTTAGACTTTAGATTTTACCGATACAGCGCAGAAATAGGTCCGTTGGCCAAATGAGTCCACGCCGACCAGTGATCAGCCTGTACACCGACACTATCCTACACACTAGGGACAATTTACAATCTGCAGAAGTCAATGAAACCTACAAACCCACACCTCTTTGGAATGTTGGAGGAAGCCGGTGCACCCGGGGACAACCCGCGGGGTCACAGGGGAGGACGTGCAAACTCCATACAGACAGCACCCGTGCTCAGGATTGAACCTGGGTCGCTGGCGCTGTGAGACAACAGCCCTATCAGCTGCGTCACTGTGCCATCCCTGTTATTGCAACGTCACCTATGCCTTCGCTCCATAAATGCTGCCTCACCCGTTTCTCCAGCATTTTTGTCTACCTTGGGCAAAAGACTGGTATGATCTTATTGATTGTCATAAGAGGTTCAAGAGGCAGGGTGGGAGGAGGTGTACTGATAACTGTGGGAGTCAATGGGTTTATAGTAGATTGTTTACATCCCCTCTCTCTCCATCCGTCCCCCACCCAAGTCGCACCAGCTTCTCGTTTTCACCCAAAAAACAGCTAACAGCACTCCGGAGAACATGGATGGGTGACATTTCGGGTCAGGATCCTTCTTCAGACTGAATGTCCCCATTTCATACAGTCTGAAGAAAGGTCCCGACCCGAAACATCACTTATCCATGTTCTCCAGAGATGCTGCGTCACCTTTTAGTGTTCACTTAGCACCGACTAGTGGACACACTGCTCACTGCAGGCTCAGTGATTCCTCAGCACTTCTCATTTGAATCATGGTGAGGTGGTCGGGTGTACAACAGGTAAAGTTCATATGTTCATAAGTCATAGTAGCAGAAGTAGGCCATTCGGCCCATCAAGTCCACTCTGCCATTCAATCATGGCTGATCTATTTTTCCCTCTCAACCCCATTCTCCAGCCTTCTCCCCATGACCCTTGACACCCGTAGTAATCAAGTATGTCACCTCCCTCAAACAGGTGACCATATTCCCGAATCAGAAGCCATGGATGAACAGCGAGGTCAGGCTACTGCTGAAAGCACGGGACACCGCTTTCAGATCAGGCGATGCTCGAGCCTACAGTTCAGCCAGGGCTAACCTGAAGAGGGGCATCAAGAAGGCCAAGCATTGCCATAAACTCAGGATTGAGGAGCACTTCAACAACAACTCCGACCCCCGACGCATGTGGCAAGGCATCCAGGCCATCACGGACTATAGACCCTCCAACACCACCCCTACATCCAGCGACGCCTCCTTCCTTGAGGAGCTTAATCACTTCTATGGCCGCTTCGACAGGGACAATCTAGAGACAGCCATCAAGGCTGTGCTCCCTGCTGATCACCAACCCCTCACACTCACCCCCTACGACATATACGTGGCACTGAGTAGGACTAATGCACATAAAGCTGCTGGCCCTGACGGCATCCCCGGGCGCGTGCTCAGGGCCTGTGCTGCGCAGCTGACAGACGTCTGGACTGACATCTTCAACCTGTCACTTGCCCAAGCAGTTGTCCCCACGTGCCTTAAAACCACCTCCATCGTGCCAGTGCCAAAACACTCCACTGCGGCAAGCCTCAACGACTTCCGCCCAGTTGCACTTACCCCCATCATCACCAAGTGCTTCGAGAGGCTGGTCCTGGCACACCTCAAAAGCTGCCTACCCCCCACACTGGATCCCTATCAGTTTGCCTACCGCAAGAACAGGAGTACGGAGGATGCCATCTCAACGGCACTTCACTCCGCCCTCTCCCACCTCGACAACAGAGACACTTACGTAAGAATGCTGTTCATCGATTACAGCTCAGCATTCAACACCAATATACCATCAAAACTGATCACCAAACTCGGTAACCTGGGCATCGACCCCTCCCTCTGCAACTGGATACTGGACTTTCTAACCAACAGACCCCAGTCTGTTAGGTTAGACAAGCACACCTCTTCAACCCTCACCCTGAACACCAGCGTTCCACAGGGCTGTGTGCTGAGCCCCCTCCTCTACTCCCTCTTCACCTACGACTGCACACCTGTACATGGTACTAACACCATCATCAAGTATGCAGATGATACAACGGTGATTGGCCTCATCAGCAACAACGATGAGTCGGCCTACAGGGAGGAGGTCCAGCACTTAGCAGCATGGTGCGCTGACAACAACCTGGCCCTTAACTCCAAGAAGACCAAGGAGCTCATTGTAGACTTCAGGAAGTCCAGGGGCGGCACGCACACCCCCATCCACATTAACGGGACGGAGGTGGAAAGTGTTTCTAGCTTCAGGTTCCTGGGAGTCAACATCTCCGATGACCTCTCTTGGACCCACAATACCTCAACTCTGATCAAGAAGGCTCACCAGCGTCTCTTCTTCCTGAGGAGACTGAAGAAGGTCCATCTGTCTCCTCAGGATGCTACTTCCCCTCAGCCATCAGGCTATTAAACCTGGCTCAGACAAAACTCTGATTATTACCAACCACTTTCTGTTATTTGCACTATCAGTTTATTTATTCATGTGTGTATATATTTATATCATGGCATATGGACACATTTATCTGTTTTGTAGTAAATGCCTACTATTTCCTGTGTGCTTAAGCAAAGCAAGAATTTCATTGTCCTATACAGGGACACATGACAATAAACTCACTTGAACTTGAACTTGAGATCCTGGTGAACTTCTACTGCTGCACCATCGAGAGCATCCTTACCAACTGCATCACAGTATGGTATGGCAACTGCTTTGTCTCCGACCGGAAGGCATTGCAGAGGGTGGTGAAAATTGCCCAACGCATCACCGGTTCCTCGCTCCCCTCCATTGAGTCTGTCCAAAGCAAGCGTTGTCTGCGGAGGGCGCTCAGCATCGCCAAGGACTGCTCTCACCCCAACCATGGACTGTTTACCCTCCTACCATCCGGGAGGCGCTACAGGTCTCTCCGTTGCCGAACCAGCAGGTCCAGGAACAGCTTCTTCCTGGCGGCTGTCACTCTACTCAACAACGTACCTCGGTGACTGCCAATCACCCCCCCCCCCCCCCCCCTGGACACTTATTATTATTTATTCAAATCATTTGCTATGTCGCTCTTCCAGGGAGATGCTAAATGCATTTCGTTGTCTCTGTATTGTACACTGACAATGACAATTAAAATTGAATCTGAATCTGAATCAGTATGTGTCACCTTGCACCTTGAAAATACCCAATGACTAAGCCTCCACTGCCGTCCGTGTCAACGGATTGTCTCCTGTCATGGTACTGATATCACGTTTTTATTATCAAGTGTACTGAGATATAGTGAAAAGCTTTATTTGCATGCTTATCATTGACATCATACTATTCATGAGTGTAATGAAGGTAGACACAAAAAGCTGGAGGAACACAGCGGGTCAGGCAGCATTTGACAGGGTGTGAAGAAGTGTCTCGACCCGAAACGTCACCTATTCCTTTTCTCCAAAGATGCTGCCTGGCCCGCTGAGACTCAATCTTTTTGTGTCTATCTAGGGTTTAAACCAGCATCTGCAGTCCCTTCCTGTAAATGACACAAGTCTTACACAAGTTCAACAGGTGGTGCAAAGAGAACAAAATGCAGAATGTCGCAGTGTTACAGTTGCAGAGAAAAAGTGTGAAGTCAGCATTGAGGTGGGTTGGAAGATCAGATGACACCCGAGATTATGTGGACTGTCAGTAGTCTGAATATGGACAATGGTAATGTTGATGAACAGTTGCAATGATGGATGATGGAGACAGGACTGGGTACATGGTAATCACGGTTAGCTCAAATCATTGTTTAAAGTAGAAAGGACAGCAGGTCGGATGTCTCCATTCTCCAGGCAAACTTCCCGCTGTCTTTCACTTTCATCCCCCCTCCATCCTACCGCACCTCCCCCCCCTTCCCACTCCCACTTGACCTACTGGAACCCTCAAACACAATGGCAAAAGTCTGAAGAAGGATTTCGACCCAAAACGTCACCCGTCCCTTCAGATGCTGCCTGTTACTCCAGCTCTTTGTGTCTATCTTTGTGGCAATTTCTAAGTTCTACACTCGGAGAGCAGAAAAGGGGAGTTCAGTGAAAGGGTGACGGTATGATGTGAAATAGAGTGGTAGTGGGCAGAGAAAGTGCGGCACAGTGGCGCAGCTGGTAGAGCCGCTGTCTTACAGCGACAGAGACCCAGGTTCAATCCTGATCTCGGGCGATGTCTGTGTGGAGTTTGCATGTTCTCCCTGTGACCAGGTGGGTTTCCTCCAGGTGCTCCGGTTTCCTCCTAGATCCCAAAGACGTGCGGGTTTATACGTTGATTGGCCGCTGTAAATAGCCGCTGATGTGTCGTGAGTGCATGGGAAAGTGGGATAATGTATAACTAATGTGAACGGATGAGTGATAGCCAGCCCCGACCCAGCGGGCCGAATGGTCTGTTTCCATGTTGTATCGCTAAACTCGAAAGGAGACACGAGAGAGAGGGTGGCAAGATGATAATTGATGTTGAACAATGGTGGTAGACACAAAATGCTGGAGTAGCTCAGCGGGACAGGCGGCATCTCTGGAGTATTTTGTGTCTATCTTCGGTGTCAACCTGCATCTGCAGTTCCTTCCTACACGCGAAGTCCAATGGGAATGGGTGAAGAGTAAAAACACTGACAAATACAATGGTATCAAACGGATCCAGCGGCTCCAAACTGGGCAACTGGGAGATATGTGGACCACATTGGCAGCACCTGGTGTCTGGTGTCAATGATCTGGCCTGTCCTTCATTGTTCCAGTACCATTGACCCAGTCAGTCTATGAGGTGGTGGGAACAAGGCACCTGAAGGCAATGAGGCCCCAGGCTGGGGGAGGTGCAACAGAGGACACTACGAATGTACCTCACCACACCTGTACCTAGGGGAGGCAGGGTGGCGCAGCAGTAGAGTTGCAGCTTTACAGCGTCAGAGACCCAGGTTCGATCCTGACGACGGGTGCTGTCTGCACAATGTTTGTACTACCTCCCTGTGACCACGTGGGTTTTCTCCGGGTGCTCCGGATTCCTCCCACACTCCAAAGACGTACAGGTATTTTAGATTAATTGGCTTCTGTAAATTCTCCTTAGAGTGTAGGATCCAACTTGTCTCCATCACATTGTCTCTTTTTTTTGTAAACCAGAATCTGCAGTTCTTTGTTTCTGAATAGATTAGTACGGGTGTCAGAGGTTATGGGGAGAAGGCAGGAGAATGGGGTTAGGAGGGAGAGATGGATCCACCATGATTGAATGGCGGAGTGGACTTGATGGGCCGAATGGTCTAATTCTGCTCCTATCACTTATGAACGTATGAATTAACTTATGAATTAATTTTCATGGTTTGACACTTGCACAGACACACAGTCTCACTAGATGGCAGCAAAGGCCCAGAGATGGCAGGATTTGTATGAGGCTGTGGATTAGACTGCGGACTGCTACCTTGGGTTTGAAGATCAGTACTTCTAACATAAAGCTCATGGTTAGTGTAGTTTAGAGATATAGCATAGAAACAGGCCCTTCAGCCAACTGAAGCTTATGTGACTAATCTGTCGTGGTGCAGTAACTCAACGGGTCAGGCTGTAACGGGTATAGCTTGGACCCAATAGCAGCACAGAATCAGGCAGGTATAGTTGGTAATGAACTTTATTACGATACTGTAACACAGAGTAGTAACACAGGAATGGGTACCCCGTACTCACACAGAGGCTCAGGATTGAGCGAGGGATCCGAAGAGGGGCAGGCAGGAGACGTAGTCGGGGTAGCGGAAGGTCCGGTCACCAGGAGATCCAACACACGATGCAAACAAACCAGCGAGGGACAGACGAAAGGAGAGTCGAAGCCAGGCAGGAGACGTAGTCGGGAAATCGCTGGAGTGTCTTGCACGAATGCTGAGAACAATCTGGCACTGTGTGAACGGTGAGGAGAGTCTATATACCGGGCTAATTGGTGATCAGAGGCAACTGAGTGCAACAGGTGAGGAGAGTTGGGCTGATGAGAGGGGAGTGGCAGGCAGGCAGGTGAGGAGAAGGAGGGGCTGGTGGAAAAGTTCTGGGAGGTGAAGTGGATGAGAATGAGGAGAGGGCAGACTGTGACAACCCCCACCACACCCCCCCCCCCACTTCAAGGGACGGCTCCTGACATCCCAAAACAAAAAAAACACAAAAAACAATAAAGAAAATAAACCCAATCCCACGCAGAGTTGGGTGGGAGGAGGGGGACTGGAGGAGGGCTAATATTCGTCCGAGACATCCATGTCCGCATCCTCCTCCATAGCATCAGAGGAAAGCTCCATCTCGTCGTCACTGGACGCCTCAGACGGAAGAGGGGACAGAGTCTCAGGGGCGGCGACCCCTCTAGGAGTGGCGGACTTGGACGGCTGGTCGGGATGACGCCGGTGAAACTCCCTGATGAGGGAGGCGTCCAGGATGTGTCGAGCAGGAACCCAGGACCTCTCCTCTGGAACGTAACCCTCCCAATCGACCAGGTATTGGAGACCCCTCCCGCGACGGCGGGAGCGCAGGAGGCGGTGCACCGTAAAGGCGGGGCCTCCGTCCATGAGACGAGGAGGTGGAGGAGGAGGGACTGTGGGGACCAGGGAGTTCTCCCGGACTGGCTTTACTCTGGACACGTGGAACGTAGGATGGACCCGCATGGAACGAGGCAACTTGAGCCTCACAGCCGCTGGGTTGATGACCTTCTGGATCTCAAAGCGACCGATGAACTTGGGTGCCAACTTCTTGGACTCCACTCTCAAGGGAAGGTCCCGGGTCGACAGCCACACCTTCTGGCCCGCGAGGTAGGTGGGGGCCCGGGTGCGGTGACGGTTGGCAGCCGTGGCGTAACGGTCCACGGAGCGGAGAAGAGCCGCCCTGGCTTGGGTCCACGTCCTGCGGCAGCGACCAATGAAGGCCTGGACGGACGGGCAGGAAACCTCTTTCTCCAGCGCCGGGAACAGTGGAGGCTGGAACCCGTAGCCACACTGAAAAGGGGAGAGCCCAGTGGCCGAGCTTGTCAGGGTGTTGTGGGCGTACTCCACCCACAACAACTGCTGGGACCAGGAGGAGGGATGCTTGGACATCATACACCGCAGCGCCGTCTCCATCTCCTGATTCTTCTTTTCAGTTTGGCCGTTGGCCTGGGGATGAAATCCGGACGTCAGACTCACGGTGGCCCCCACAAGCGTGCAGAACTCCCTCCAGAACACAGAGGCAAACTGGGGTCCCCGGTCGGAGACCACATCGACGGGGAGACCATGGAGCCTGAAGACGTGGAGTAACATGAGCTCGGCAGTTTCCTTGGCTGACGGAAGCTTGGGCAGGGGCACGAAGTGAGCCATCTTGCTAAATCTATCGACCACGGTCAGGATGGTGGTGTGACCACGGGATGGGGGCAGGCCGGTAACGAAGTCCAGGGAGATGTGGGACCATGGTCGATGGGGTACAGGCAGTGGAAGCAGATGACCCGCAGGAGCTCGGTGTGAGACCTTGTGCTGGTTGCAAACGGGACAGGCGTTGACAAACTCCTGAATGTCCTCCTCCAGCAATGCCCACCAGAACGTCCGTAGCACAATCTCCTTGGTCCGCTGAATGCTGGGATGACAGGTGAGTCGAGAGCTGTGGGCCCACTGAAGGACGTCGGACCGCAGGGACAGAAACCACAAACAGGCGATCAGGAGGGCATGCACTGGGTCCCGGCTGGTTCTCCAAGGCCGCCTTGACCTTCTCCTCCACTTCCCAGGTGAGGGAGGCAACCCTGTGCGAGGACGGGAGGATGGTCTTGGGGCCAGAGGCAGGCCCCTCCTTCGCCAAGAACTGTCGAGAGAGGGCATCGGGCTTCACGTTGCGGGACCCAGGTCGGTAGGAGAGGGAGAAGTTGAAGCGGGTGAGGAAGAGAGACCAGCGGGCCTGACGAGAGTTGAGCCTCTTGGCTGACTGGAGGTATTCAAGGTTCTTGTGGTCAGTCCAAACCAAGAAAGGCTGCTCGGTTCCCTCCAGCCAGTGACGCCATTCCTCCAACGCCAACTTAACCGCCAACAGTTCTCGGTTGCCAATGTCATAATTCCTCTCAGCAGGGGTCAGGCGTCGGGAGAAGAAAGCGCATGGTTGGAGCTTGTGGTCCCCGGCAGCCCGCTGGGACAGAACAGCTCCCACCCCCACGTCAGAGGCGTCCACCTCCACCACGAACTGTCTCTCTGAGTCCGGAACTTGGAGGATGGGGGCCGATGTAAACCGTGTCTTGAGTGTCTGAAAAGCTTCGTCGGCCGCGGCAGACCACCGGAATGGAACCTTGGAGGAGGTGAGTGCCGTGAGGGGTGCGGCCACAGTACTGTAGCCACGGATGAACCGTCGGTAAAAATTGGCGAACCCCAGGAACCGTTGGAGCTGCTTGCGGGAGTCAGGAACAGGCCAGGTGGTGACAGCAGAGACCTTGGCGGGGTCCATCTTGATGTTCCCTTGGCCAACGATGTATCCTAGGAAGGAGACTGACGGGGAGTGAAACTCGCACTTCTCAGCTTTAACGAAGAGCGAGTTCTCCAGGAGCCGATGTAGAACTGCCTGGACGTGGTGTATGTGTTCCTCCTTGGTCCGTGAAAAGATGAGGATGTCATCAAGATAGACGAACACGTACTTGTTCAACATGTCTCTGAGAACGTCATTGACCAAAGCCTGGAAGACGGCCGGGCATCACCAGGTATTCATAATGTCCCGTGGGAGTGTTGAAGGCGGTCTTCCACTCATCTCCCTCTTTGATGCGGACCAAGTGGTAGGCGTTGCGTAGATCCAACTTCGAAAAGATGGTGGCCCCCTCCAGGAGCTTGAAAGCAGAGGAGATGAGTGGGAGAGGGTCGCGATTCTTCACCGTGATGCCGTTGAGCCCCCGGTAATCTATGCAGGGACGCAGAGATTTGTCCTTCTTCTCCACGAAGAAGAACCCAGTCCCAGCAGGAGACGAGGAGGGACGGATGAGACCAGCAGCCAAGGAGTCGTTTATGTATTTCCCCATGGCGCCTCTCTCAGGGGCGGACAGGGAGTAAAGGCGACCCCTAGGAGGAGCGGAACCAGGCAGGAGGTCTATGGCGCAGTCATAGGGCCGATGAGGAGGAAGGGAGGTGGCCCTAGACTTGCTAAAAACCTCCCCAAAGTCATGGTACTCGGCTAGGACCCCCGTCAGATCTGGAGCAGAACTGGAGCAGGTGGCCGGTTGAGGAGCTGAGGCTTGCTTCAGGCACACTTGGTGGCAGGAAGGGCTCCAACCCAAGATGACCCCTGTCCTCCAGTCGATGTTGGGGTTGTGTCGCCGAAGCCAGGGGTAACCCACAATGAGGGGAAGACGGGGAGACTGCAGGATGTGGAACTGGATGGTCTCATGGTGATTACCAGACAGGAGCATGCGCACTGGGACCGTCTGGTGAGAAACCGTCCCCAGGAGATGGCCGTCGAGGGCGTTGGCGGGAACAGGTTCAGGCAGGGGAACACAACTGATGCCTAGCTGGCGGGCTAGTTCCTTGTCCATAAGATTTATGTCACAACCAGAGTCTATGAAGGTGGCGAGGGTGTGAGAACCATCAGACAACAGCAGACGGGCATGACAAAGAGGGCGTCGGGCAGAGGAAAGTTCAGAGGTTCGACTCACCAGTAATTCCTCCGCTACTGGTGAGTCTGGCCTTTTACTGGACACTTGGAGATGTAATGACCCGCCAGGCCACAGTAGAGACAGAGGTTCCCCCGACACCGACATTCCCGTTCCTCGGGGGTGAGACTGGTGCGACCCACCTGCATGGGTTCGGGTTGCCTCGACGGTTGCCCCGACGAGGGTAGTCCAGTCTCCGGAGGAAAACGAGCTTGGGTGGATAGCTGGTGGTCCGCCTGTCCCCGTCGCCTCTCCCGACGTCTCGCCAGAATGCGTCGGTCCAGACGGGTCGTTAGCTCGATAAGCCCATCCAGAGAAGAAGGAAGGTCGTGGGACACCAAACTCATCCTTGATATCGTCATTCAAGCCCAGCAATAAAGCGTCACACTGGGCCGGGGCGTTCCAATCACTCTGACGGGCCCTGGTGCGAAAGTCGATGGCGAAGTCAGCAACGCTCTGGTTCCCCTGGCTCAACCCCAGCAGACTTCCCGCAGCGTCCGGACCCATCGAAACGTCACTGAACACCTTGCGAAGCTCCGCGGCGAAGGCCTGGAAAGAGGAGCAAGCCGGCGTGCGTCGCTCCCATTCAGCCGTTCCCCACAGCCGAGCTCTGCCAGTCAGGTGATTAATGGTAAACGCCACTCTCGCCGCTTCCTGGGCGAAGGTGTACGGCTGTAGGGCGAAGAGAATGGAACAGTTCGTGATGAATGGGTTGCAGCCCTCCGGGTCTCCAGTGTAGCGCTCCGGGGTTCCCACCCGGGGCTCAGGTGATGGTCCTGGCGGACCGGGAGCTGGTGCTGTCGGAGCCGGAGGCGAAGCATGGGGTGTAGCCTGGGCGAGGGTGGTCGTCAGCTGTTGGACCAAGTGCAACCAATGCTTGCTCTTGGTTTGACACAGCCTGTCGAACCTCGGAGTTGGAGGCAGTGAGCATAGCTTCGTGCTGCAGGAGCGTGTGCTCAATCCTCTCGAAGCGGTTTGATGGAGACGTTGTGTGCGCTGAGTCCATTGTTGGCCAGATTGTACTGTAACGGGTATAGCTTGGACCCAATAGCAGCACAGAATCAGGCAGGTATAGTTGGTAATGAACTTTATTACGATACTGTAACACAGAGTAGTAACACAGGAATGGGTACACCGTACTCACACAGAGGCTCAGGATTGAGCGAGGGATCCGAAGAGGGGCAGGCAGGAGACGTAGTCGGGAAATCGCTGGAGAGTCTTGCACGAATGCTGAGAACAATCTGGCATTGTGTGAACGGTGAGGAGAGTCTATATACCGGGTTAATTGGTGATCAGAGGCAACTGAGTGCAACAGGTGAGGAGAGTTGGGCTGATGAGAGGGGAGTGGCAGGCAGGCGAGGAGAAGGAGGGACCGGTGGAAAAGTACTGGGAGGTGAATTGGATGAGAATGAGGAGAGGGCAGACTGTGACACAGGCAGCATCTCTGGAGAACATGGACAGGTGACGTTTCAGGTTGGAACCCTTCTTCAGACTGTAGAGAGTGGGGGGGTGTAAGAAAGCTGGAAGAGAGGAGAAGAAGGACAAAGCCTGACAGGTAATAGGTGGATACAGGTGGAAAGGGGGAAGGGGGGGGAAGGGGGGGGATGGGGGGGGATGGGCAAATGGTGGACAAAAGCCAGAGATGAAAAGACAGAAGGTGTGAAAATTGAAGAGTTGTGAATTGCGAAACAACCCTCTCAATCCCCTCCCACCACTCATTCTCACCCCACAACCAGAGCTCATTTTCATTGATTGAATGAAAGATACAGTGTGGAAACAGGCCTTTCGACCCAGCAAGTCCACGCCGACCATCGATCACCCGTTCACACTAGTTCTATGTCATCCCATTTTTACATCCACTCCCAACACTCTAGGGTCAATTTTCCAAAGGCCAATTAACCTACAAATCTGCACGTCTTTGGGGTGTGGGAAGAAGCTGGAGCACCCGGAGGGAACCCACAAGGTCACAGGGACAACGTGCAAACTCCACACAGACAGCACCCGAGTTCAGAATGGAACCCGGGTCTCTGGTGCCATGAGGCAACTACCACTGTGCCGTCTGTGGCATTGAGTGCTGGAATGGAATAAAATCTAGATTTTTAACAGTATGTTTATTTTATAATGAGTTGATTTTTATCATCTTTTTAGTTACTAGTTTATTAAATTAGAACCTGAATCAAAACAGAAAAAGAGGCATATTGATGGAAAAAAATTTATCGATAAATGTAGATTAATTCTTAACTGGCAACTTTTGTGCATTACAAAATGCATTGACTACAACCCTGCAGATTTATTTACTTGCAATGTCTTGCCCTTTTCCTTTCGATGTCCTATCACCTAACAAGCAGTGAGTTCTGTGTCATGATCTGTTCCATGACCTGTGTCATGACCTATTCCAGTTTCTGCTCACATCCCACCTTCATATCTTTCTCCCAAGACTTTATACAACGTTGCTGGTCCATTACACTACCCCAGTAATGGGGAAAACTTATCTCCATTTACCTGTTCGGAGGTTGAGCGAGTTCCCCGCAACCCTCACCAACTTCTACAGATGCGCCGTTGAAGTCATTTTATCGGGTTGCATCACAGCCTGGTTTGAGAACAGCTAAATCCAAGACCGCAAGAAATTGCAGAGAATTGTGGACACAGCCCAGACCATCACACGAACCAACCTCCCTTCCATTGATTCTATCTACACTTCACGCTGCCTCGGCAAGGCCACCAGTATAATCAAGGAACAGTCGCACCCCGGACACTCCCTCTTCTCCCCTCTCCCATCAGGTAAGAGGTACAGAAGTGTGAAAACGCACACCTCCAGATTCAGGGACAGCTACATATCAGGCAACTGAACCAACCTATCAACAACTGGAGAGCGGTCCTGAGCTACTGTATAGGAGACTCTCAGACTTTAATCAAAATGTATTGGGCTTCAGCTTGTACTATAAGTTATTCCCTTTATCCTGTATCTGTACACTGTGAACGGCTTGGTTGTAATCATGTATTGCCTTTCTGCTGACTGGATAGTACATGACAAAAAGCTTTTCACTGTACCTTGGTACACGTGACATTAAACTAAACTACACTAAACCAAATTAAACTAAACTCTGTTAAATCTCTTCTTAACTTCATTGACACAAGGAACTGCAGATGCTGGAATCTGAAAAGTGCTGGAGGAACTCGGCAGGTCAGGCAGCATCTGCGGAGGGAATGGACAGGCAACATTTCAGGTCAGAACACTTCCTCACACTTTAGTTTTGCTCAAAGGCGAACAACCCCAGTTTCTCCAGGCAAACCTTATCGCTGAAATAAAGCTAACACCTGTGGAGTCAAAGAGGAACTGTGAAATTTTATAGTGTGCAGGAGTAACTGAGCTGAACATTTAAACAACGTGCCACAAAATGTCGGAATCCGACAATTTTTTTCATCAAGTTTACAACAGTTCCACACCCCATCTACCCTCGTCCTCCCTTCCCTATCTCTCCCCCCTCCTCCCCTGTTCCTCACCTGGACCTGCATCTATTTCTCCCTCTCCCCTTCCACCTATATTCCTTCCTCCAGCTTCACAATTTTCAACTCTTTAATCCTTTTGTCTCACACCTTCTGTCTTGTCATCTCTGGCCTTTGTCCACCATCTGCCTATCAAACGCCACCCCCCCCCCCCCCACCCTCACCTATATCAACCAGTCGTCCTGCCCCATCTCTTTTAGTTTAGAGATACAGAACGGAATCAGGCCCTTCGGCCACCAAGTCTGCACCGACCAGCGATCCCCGCACATTAACACTATCCTACACACACTAGGGCCAATTTACACATGCACCAAGCCGATTTACCTACATATCTATATGTCTTTGGAGTGTGGGAGGAAACCGAAGATCTCAGAGAAAACCCATGCAGGTCACGGGGAGAACGTACAAACTCCGTACAGCAGCACTCGTAGTCGATGTCAAACCCGGGTCTCTGGCGCTGCAAGCGCTGTAAGGCAGCAAATCTACCGCTGCGCCATCATGATGCACCTCTCTTCCAGCATTCTTTCCCTCCCCCCCATACAATCATTCTGAAGAAGGATCCCAACCTGAAACATCACCTCCCCATGTTCTCCAGTGATGCTGCCTGACCTGCTGAGTTACCCTGACACATTGAGTCTTTTTTCACAAGTGTTCAGATGGTACCAGAAATCGCGAGCATCAAAAATGTGTAGCAGCAGGAATAAACTTAACAAGCCATCAAATGTTATAAATTTTAATTAAATTAAGAATTAAATCATGTGTTGTCATTTTGTAATACAGAGATGGTTACAAGCATACAGCTGAGCTCCTGCAAGATTGCTGGTGCATTTACCAAGTATTTAAAGGGTATCATAGTTAATGAACTGTGAAATTGTGAAATTTTCAACATTTTGGAATTAATTGATCTTAGCTGAACTGGAAAGGTGTTAAATGCTTCTCACGGAAGTTGAGAACAAAATCAGGCTCTGAGAGGGAACTGGCATGCTGGAGAAACTCAGTGGGTCGGGCAGCATCTCTGGAGGAAATGGGCAGATGATGTTTCTGGTGGGGACTTTGCAAAGACTACATGCACTCCCTCAGTGTCTCAGGTGGCGAATCCACATCTACAATATGGAGAGATTGACACAAAGTGCCGGAGTAACTCAGTAGGTCAGGCAGCATGCAACACAACCTTAGAAATTAACTGTTTCAGAACCGGGTTAGGGGTGGGTAAAGATACGAAGTAGGTATATCCCTTTCAATTTCTCTTTTTCCCCTCTTTTTTTCTTCTCTATTCTTTTTTTTTCTTATTTCACCTCTCCTTTTGTTTTCTCTTTCGGGCTATACGGCTTTATGGGCTCTTTTTCTTAATTTTTTCACGAACTAACAATATCACTACTTTATATAATAGTCTCTTTCTCTCTATTTCTTGCTTTTCTTACTTTTTTTTACTATTAAATGTAAAATAAGAAGTTTAAAATAAAATATTTAAAAAATATTTTTAAAAATCTGCAGGCGCTGGAAGTTCAAAATAAAGCAAAAAAGGGAAAGTACAGTGGTGCAGCGGTAGAGTTGCAGCCTTTCAGTACCAAGACCTGGGTTCGATCCTGACTCCGGGTGTTGTCTTGTACGTTCTTCCTGTGACCGCGTGGGTTTTTTCCCGGGTGCTCCGGTTTCATCCCAGTCCATTTCCAAAAACGTGGGAGGTATAGATTATATCAGAGACTGGGTGGTTGATTATATCAGAGGCTGGGATGGAGTATTGATTATATCAGATACTGGGTGATTATTGATGAGGCCAGAGGCCGTGCGAGAGTATTGATTATATCAGAGACTGGGTGAGAAGCGATGAATATATCAGACATAGGGGGGGGGGGAGGATATTGACAAAGGGTGAGCTGCATTGATGATGAGACACTGGGTGAGATGCAATGACTCTCTCAGACACAGGGTGAGTGAGCTGCATTGACGATGGCGAGCCTGGGCCACCCGCGGCTGTTGATTGCTGGAGGGGGAGCCGCGGGTGAGGGGCGGTGATCGGCCAAAGCTCCACACTACGCTCCGTGGCCCCACATCCCCGGCTCCCGTTCCGGACCAGCTGCACACTTCTGCGCTTCCGCTTTGTCAAAGGCACTGGCCACCATTTTTCTCTCTCTGTCTCTGTCTCTGCACTATTTTGTGTTGTTGATATTGGAAGCGGCGGACGATGGTACGGGGGGGGGGGGGGGGGTGAATGGGGACGGGGAGAGGGAGAGGGTGAGGGCGGCGGCGGCGGTGCCTTACAGCGGGCCGGGAGCCGGCGCATCATATCCCCTCTCCACACAACGGCTGATGTACGGGCGCCTATAAACATTTCTCCTTATTGTTACACTGCAATATTACATTGTAAATCAAGGAAGGCATTGCGTCTGCTGTATCCGACACTCTGTCACAGCTCCAGCTCTTTCCGCTCGCCTTCCACATAACTAGGACTTTTGTGTCTTTTTGTGTGTCTAGCCTTCCTATATTAATTCAATATTATTTATTTTTTTGCTTCAATAGGGTTGAGCACAATTCCTGCTAGAATCCGGCATGGATTTGGCCCGGACGTTGAAGTGACTGAATCATCGCCCATCCAGTTCGCGGTTCTATCAACCTTGTGAACAGTAAGTGTATTATTGTTATAGTAACAGCCGCTACTCCGAGCTTGATATGTACACTTGACCCAGTAAACCAAGGAATCTGTCATCGAGGACCACTGTCCAACTTATTCCCAATGTCACCAGGTAAATAGTCCACAAATTAAAAGTCCATTTCACCTTCATTGTGGACAATTTATCCATCTTATTCCCAATGTCAAATTCTTAAACCATATGCTCACTAATTAATTTGTCTACAAAATAACTGGCCATTTCTCCTCTATGGGCAACTGATCATAGTCTGAAGATGGGTCTCGACCCAAAACGTCACCCATTCCTTCTCCCCAGAGATGCTGCCTGTCCCGTTGAGTTACTCCAGCTTGTTGTGTCTATCCTGGGCAAGTTATCCATCTTATTTCTAATGTCAAATTCTAAACAATTTGGTCACTAGATAATTTATCTACAAATTAACTGTCCATTTAACCTCTACCCCAATATGGGAAACTTCTGAAGAAGGGTTTCAGCCCGAAACGTTGCCTATTTCCTTCGCTCCATAGATGCTGCCGCACCCGCTGAGTTTCTCCAGCATTTTTATCTACCTGGGCAACTTAAGCACCGTATGCCTAATGTCAAATTCTAAACACTAGATAATTAGTCTACAAATTGACACTCAAATTCACCTCTACCCAATTGAGGACATTGGACTTTGTCTTTGGAACTGATGGTCTAGAACGTGGAGAATTAAATTCAGCACTCTGTATCAATCCCTTTGTTCTATCTATAGTACTTGAGTTTGAGTAGGAAAGAACTGCAGATGCTGGTTTAACTCGAAGGTGGACACAAAATGCTGGAGTAACTCAGCGGGTCAGGCAACATCACTGGAGAGATGGAATGCGTGATGTTTCGGGTCGACACCCTTCTTCAGACTGAACTAAATTGATAATAAACCTAAACCTTCCATGGCAAAATAAATGCTCTAAACCTCTACAACTGTCACTTCACCGCAAGACTTGAGTTTCAGAAAACGACACAATGTGCCGGAGTAACTCAGCCTGAAGAAAGGTTCCAACCTGAAATGTCACCTATCCATGTTCTCCAGGGATGCTGTCTGACTCAGTTACTCCAGCACTTTGTATGGGGTTTTTTTTTTGTAAACCAGCATCCCTGCGTTTCAGAAATATTTGTTCTATATTATTCAGTATTAACTGCATTTTGACATGAAGTGAGGGAGGTGTTTTTTTTTTGGTGTGGCTAATCCAGGTTTATGTGCCATTCGAGTACTAACTCTCCAAGAACTGAAGGGAGCTCCTGATGTGTAGTCTGATGTCTCCTGCATGGTTTTCTGAAAGAGCACCAACAGTAATGAGTTGCAGCCAGATACCAGAAGTTATACCAGAGCAAAGTACCTGACCTGCTCAGAAACGAGTTCCAGTCTGCTGAAAATCAGTTGTTATCCTTGTTTTATGGTATTTGATGACATCAATACCAATGTGCGATGAATTGAGGCAGTGCATGGATACAGGGTGAAAGTATTGTGAGACAGTCTAGGGCATTATATTTTATATACTTAGAATATTAGAATTCAAATTATAGATTCTATTGCATATAAGTTGGTGTTTATTCTCTCTAGAGTTCATTACTTCTTCGCTTAAATTATGCAGACAAAGTTTACCAGCATGCTGTGTGGTTCCTAGGTAATTAGCTATAAGGAGGTTTAGAAACATAGAAATTTAGAAACATAGAAAATAGGTGCAGGAGTAGGTCATTCGGCCCTTTGAGCCAGCACTGCCATTCAATATGATCATATGGCTGATCATCCTAAATCAGTACCCCATTCCTGCTTTCTCCCCGTATCCCTTGATTCCGTTAGCCCTAAGAGCTATATCTAACTCTCTCTTGAAAACATCTAGTGAATTGGCCTCCACTGTCTTCCGTGGCAGAGAATTCCACAGATTATCAACTCTTTGGGTGAAAAAGTTTTTCCTCATCTCAGTGCTAAATGGCCTACCCTTATTCTTAAACTGTGAGCCCTGGTTCTGGACTCCCCCAACATCGGGAACATTTTTCCTGCGTCTAACCTGTCCTTAATAATTTTATATGTTTCTATAAGATCCCCTCTCATCTTTCTAAACGCATTGTTTTCTCTCGAGCATCAGAGGTTGAGGGGCCATCTTATTGAAGTTTATATAATTACGAGAGGCATCGAAGGGATAGACAGTTTCATTTGTATTTCCCCCCAGGGTGCAAATGTCAAGGACTAGAGGGCATAGGTGAGAGGGGAAAAGTTTAAAGATGAGCAGGGCAAGTTTTTGACATGGAGAGTGGTAGGTGCCTGAAAGGTGCTGCCAACCAGTGTTATCATGAGGGCGGGTATAGTTGTGGCGTTTCAGATGTTTTTGGAAGCGCATGTGGATAGAGGGATATAGACGATAGACACAAAATGCTGGAGCAACTCAGTGGGACAGGCAGCATCTCTGGATAGAAGGAATAGGTACGCTTCAATAGACAATAGGTGCAGGAGTAGGCCATTCGGTCCTTCGAGCCAGCACCGCCATTCAATGTGATCATGGCTGATCATCCACAATCAGTATCCCGTTCCTGCCTTCTGCCATATCCCTTGACTCCACTTCAGGTCGAGAGCCTTCTTCAGACGTGACCCATTCCCTCTATCCAGAGATGCTGCCTGTCCTGCTGTTACCCCAGCATTTTGTGTCTATCTTTGGTGTAAACCAGCATCTGCAGTTCCTTCCTACACAGAGGGATATGGACCATGTGTAGGCTGAGATGTGTGTGATTTAACATCATATTCGGCGCGGAATTATGGGCCAAAGGACCTGTTCCTGCACTGATACCAAGTGAAAGTGCGTGTCACCTGTTTTTCTATTTGTGCAGTATTATAATCACAGCACTTCATTACAGGTGCCCAAGGGGTGGAAGTGTCCTGTGTTCCCCTATCAGAATGAAAAACTAAACCGTTACAACATTTCCAGCTTAATTTTAGTTCTGTTGTATCCCAATGATACAATTAATTGTCGCCTTCAAGGAATAAGATAAACATTTGCTTGCCAAGACATTTGTTACATGATTGCAGGCTGCAATCTTTATTTCTCTGAGCTTGGAATTTTTGCGTGTTTAACAGTGAGTGACATTGTAGCCAATTTTACTGCTGATTTGAAAGCTGGACGTGGAACCAAGTAGAGATGCTCCTCTGGGATCTGATATGTTATCCACGTGGGCAAGAGGTTGGCAAACGGAGTTTAATGTGGGTAAACGCAAGGCTTCCATTTAGAACGCTAAATGTTCTTTAACTGAAACAGATAGGACGGCACGTAGCTGCTGCCTCACTGCGCCAGAGACCCAGGTTCGATCCTGACTACGGGTGCTGTCTGTCTGGAGTTTGTGTGTTCTCCATGTGACCGTGTGGGTTTCCTCCAGGTGCTCCGGGTTTCTTCCCACAACCCAAAGACGTACAGGTTTGTGGGCTGATTGTTATTGCCCCTAATGTGGTGTGAACGGGTGATCGATGGTCGGCGTGGAATCGCTGGGCGGAAGGGTCTGTTTTCACGCTGTATCTCTAAAACTGATCGAAACAGATTGTTGCTGTGCAGGGCTGTCTAGTACATTAAACAGAAAGTAAGTATGCAGACACAAATAGTTAGGAAGGCAAGTGGCATGTTGGCCTTTATCGCATGGTGGGTGGAGATTAAAGGTTGCAAAGTTAATTATGTCACTGTTAATTATGGACTTCTTGGGTAGATCACTCAGTATTTTTAGAGCATTAGACTTTAGAGATACAGTGGAAACAGGCCCTTCGGCCCACTGAGTCCGTGCCGACCAACAACCACCCCGTATACTGGCACCATCCTACACACTGGGGACAATTTACAATTTCCAGAAGACAATTAGCCTCCAAAAAAACGCATGTCTTTGGAGTGTGGGAGGGAACCGAAGAACCGGGAGGAAAAACCACACAGGTTATACAGAGAACGTGCAAACTCCATATAGACAGCACCCGTAGTCAGGCTCGATCCCAGGTGTCTGGTGCTGTAAGGCAGCAACTCTACCGCTGCGACACTGGGCTGCCCTACAGGACTGAGGGCAGATATTTTTTGGCAGTAAGGGATCAAGAGGTCGGGGAATTCAGGCAGTAAAGCGGATGAGCTGGAATATCAGTCATGGTCTTACCGAATAACTGAGAAAGATATGGTATGGCTTGCTTCCAATTCTGCTTCTCATGTTAAGTTTAAATATTAACTTGTGTGCCTAATTTGGTGGTGAGTGTGTGGAAGGTGCTGCCAGGGGTGGTGGTGGTGGAGGCAGCTGGGATAGTGGCGTTTAAGAAGCTTTTAGATAGTCACATGGAGATGTAGGAGGTGGAGGGACGTGGATCATGGGCATGCTAATGAGATTAGTTTAACTGTTTGGCACAGACATTGTGGCAGATGGGCCTGTTCTTGTGCTGTATGTGTTCTGTGTTCAATGCATTTAGTTATTCACTGATTCCAGTTCAAATGAGGTTGTAAACAGTGGTAGTGATAGTTAGGGTTAGGTAATAGGTGATCATTTTTGCAGTCGTTAAATGAATCAGTTATTTGCTGGCCAGAATCGTATATGGAGCATGGTCATTGGGTATGTTAATTAAAAGCTCCAATTTGAGGGGGAAAGGAGCTATTTTAATAATCTGTCTGTAATATTCGCCTCAAATGTAAAATATAATTCATCACTTTTGTCAATAGACATTTTAAACGGATAGAATCCTTTATAATGATTCCATCAATTAACACACGAAGGGAGATATATTAAAACTGTACACCTCTTTCTGGAATTAAGTTACTATATTTCATTTCTCATTAAAATGACAGGTTTTGTTTGTTAAATTGGTTGCTTTAAGATAATTCGATTCTGAATAAGTTAATTGGAAAAAATATTTCTGTTCCATTGGAAGAATGAATTTAGGTTAAGTCAGGTATTCATATTTGGAGGCTGAGCATCTATTTCGGGCAATATTATTTTTGATTAGTTCAAAGTGTGATTCGCGTTCTTATTTGGATTCAATAGTGCCTGACACTCAAAAACCATTGATATTGTGGCATCTCCTAGCGTTCACTCCAGTACAGTATAGTTCATTGCATCTAGAATCACCAGTGAGTATAAAGGATTCACATTGAAGATGTGTTGTTGACCAAACGTGTAGGAAGGAACTGTAGATGCTGACACAAAAAGCTGCAGTAACTCAGCGGGACAGGCAGCATCTCTGGAGAAAAGGAACAGGTGACTTTTCGGGTCGAGACCCTTCTGGTCTCGCTGAGTCACTCCACTTTTTGTGTCTATTGTGTGTCGTTGACTATATTGACCTATGATGGTCTTGGAATGATCAAGGCTGACTGGCTGTGCTTTCAAATAAGAAGCTGATGAGTGAAAAGGGAGAATTGAACTGACTTTGTGTGTTAAACTATTTATTCTGTTTACAAGAAATGCAGCATTTTACTTTGTTCTTTTAGATTAAAAAGAAGCATTTGTTCAACGTGATTTCAAATACGTCACAGCCAGCAATAGTCACATTAGTCATATAGTTTTCAGCTAAACTTTGTGAACTGATTTTTTGATTCTTATATTTTATTCAGTCGCTTTTTATTTCTTGGTTTGTAATTTTGTTTACCGATCCTTGAGATATAATAGCAAACTGATTTTATTCTTGCCCATTATAATGTTACATATTCGCCTGTAACATTGAATTTTGTCGTTGAAGCTGTTTGAGATATTGATAATACTTACAAACCTCACATATCTCTGCACTAGCTTCCATCAGCAATGTCTGATCACTCTTTAAACTTTAGAGATACAACGTGGAAACAGGCCCTTCGGCCCACTCAGTCCGCGTCGACCAGCGATCCCCCCGTACACTAGCACAATCCAACACACTAGGGACAATTTACAATTTTTAGCGAACCCAATTTTGGGGTGTGGGAGGAAACCGGAACACCTGAAGAAAACCCACCAGTCATCGGGAGAATGTACAAACTCTGTTCAGACAGCACCCGTAGTCAGGATCGAACCTGGGTCTCAGGCACTGTGAGGCAGCAACTCTACCACTGCACCACTGTGCTGCTCTTTCTACGCCTTTCTATGCCTTGTCGTAGTCAATTGGTATTGTCCTCACTGTCCGCAACACAGCTGTGTTGAAGGTATCAGCAAATTTTCAAGCTTTTCTTTCTTCAAATCCAACTCATTTATGGCAACCCAGATAACGACGGGTGCTATCAACGACACTTGGGCAATGTTACTCTCCATTTGGAAAAGCTATCAGTTCCCACACACTTGCTACATTCTGTGCTTTAGCCAGTGGTTTTATTCATGCCTATGCTGACTCCTCTATTCCAAGAGCCTCAGTTTTGTAACCAACTTTTTACATGGTATTTTATCAAATGCTTTCTTAAAATTCAAGTGAGCAGCATTTATCACATTCAATTTATTGGCCTTCAATGTTTCTTTATCAAGCACCTCAGATAGAGGGCGGCACAGCAGTAGAACTGCTGCCTCACAGCGCCAGAGATCGGGTTTGATCCTGACCATGGGTGCTGTCTGTGCGGAGTTTGTACGTTCTCCCTGTGACCCTGCTGTTTCCTCGCACATTGCAAAGACTTGCGGGTTTTTAGCTTAATTGGCTTTGTAAATTGCCCCCAATGTTTCGGATGTGATAATATAGCACCAGGGCTGAAGTGACTTTAGACTTTATGGATACAGCACGGAAACGGGCCCTTCGGCCCGCCGGGTTCACGCTGACTAACGATCAGCCCGAACATTAAAACTATCTTGCACACTAGGGACAATTTTACCGGAGCCAATTAACCTACAACCCTGTGGTCTTTGGACTGGGGGAGGAAGCCACAACAGCCGGTGAAAACCAACACAGTCACGGGGAGGATGTATAAACTCCGTACAGACAGCACTCGTAGTCAGGATCGAATCAGAGTCTCTGGCGCTGTACGGCAGCAACTCTACCGCTGCACCACTGTGCTGTCTGTTTCTATGCTGTATCTCTGAACTAAACCAAACTAAATATAGGCCAGAGGGAGCACCACCGGAAATTGGAGGAACAGCATCTCATATTCCGCTTGGGCAGTCTGCACCCTACTGGTATAAACATTGAATTCTCCCAATTCCGTTAGCCCTTGCTGTCTCCTCCCCTTCCTAGCTCTCCCTCAGCCCTCGGGCTCCTTCTCCTCCTCCTCCTCCTCCTCCTCCTTTTTCCTTTCTTCTCTCCGCCCCCTCCCCCCCCCCTCCATCAGTCTGAAGAAGGGTTTTGACCCGAAACGTTGCCTATTTCCTTCGCTCCATAGATGCTGCTGCACCCGCTGAGTTTCTCCAGCATTTTTGTCTACCTTCGATTTTCCAGCATCTGCAGTTCCTTCTTAAACAAACTAAATATAGGTTGTTTAAAACAACAACACCAACAAAAGCTTCACACTGTACCTCTGTACACATGACAATATGATAAACTGGCTTTTCCTTAATTGAATCTAAACTCACCAAGTGCTGGTTAACACTTTTCCCATGCTATTGTTCTCAAATCCTTGCCGACCATTGAAGTAACTCATCTGCATTAATGTGAGCTCTAAACTGCAGGTCTGAAACACAGATTGAGTGCAGGAGGCACTCAGTAAGCCAGGCAGCGTCCAGGGAGGGAGAAAAAGAGTCCATGTTTCATCCAAACAGGAAAAGTGGCAAAACGACTGTGTGTAAGTTGCAGGGAAGGGAATGGCGATGAGAACAGAAGGAATGCGTGATAGGTCACAGACCAAAGTGACAATTACTTTAAAAAAGCAGCAATTAGAAATTTAAAGAAACAAAAGAACAATTAGAACTGAAATATTGAGCAGTGATTGTGGAAAGATTAACACAGAAAGCTGGATTAACTCAGCGGGTCAGCCAGCATCTCTGGAGGTAGACAAAATTGCTGGAGACGTTGCCCGAAACGTTGCCTATTTCCTCCGCTCCATAGATGCTGCCGCACCCGCTGAGTTTCTCCAGCAATTTTGCTTACCTTCGATTCTCCAGCATCTGCAGTTTCTTCTTGAACACAGCATCTCTGGAGAAAAGGAATAGGTGATGTTTCGTGGTCGAGTCTGAAGATAGGTCTCAACCTGAAACTTCACCTGTTCCTTTTCTCCAGAGATGCTGCCTGTCCCGCTGAGGTACTCCAGCATTTTGTGTCTCTCTTCGGTGTAAACCAGCATCTGCATTTCCTGCCCACATGTAGAGAGGTGAAACTGGTTACCAGAAATGATGACGTTAGTATTGCGTCTCAAGGGCTGCAACGTCCCAGGCAGAGGGCGAGGGGCTGTTCCCTGAGTTGATGTTGTAGGAAGCCGAAGACAGGGAGAAAGCTGGAAAAGAGGTGGGGGCAGGACAAAGTCTGGTGAGTGATAGGTGGATGCAGATGAGGAGGGATGTGTTCGGCAGGTGGGTGGAGTAAGTGACAAAGGCTTAAGGTGAAATGAAGACAAAAGGATGAAAGATGAGAAGAGAAAAATGTAAAGCTGGAGGGAGGGAGATAGGTTGAGGGGGAGGGGGAGGGGGGGGCAAGAGTGGAGATAGGAGATGATTGGTACTGGTGTCAAAGGAAGAGTGCAGGAGAATGGGGTTGAGAGGGAATAAATAAATCAGCTATGATCAAATGGTGAAGCAGACCCGATGGGCCGAATGGTCTAATCCTGCTCCTATGTCTTATGGAGTATACAGAGAGCAAAAGGAAATTGGAAGACGTGCAAGTGAATCGTTGCCTCACCTGGAAAGATTCCTTTGGTCGTTGGAGGGTGGGAAAGGAAGAGGTGTTGTACCTGCTTTGTTTGCATGGGAAAGTAATCACTTGGATTAATATGTGTAGGTGGGAACTGCAGATAGATGCTGGTTTAAACTGTTAAGGGCTTGGACACGCTAGAGGCAGGAAACATGTTCCCGATGTTGGGGGAGTCCAGAACCAGGGTCACAGTTTAAGAATAAGGAGTAAACCATTTAGAACGGAGACGAGGAAACACTTTTTCTCACAGAGAGTGGTGAGGCTGTGGAATTCTCTGCCTCAGAGGGCGGTGGAGGCAGGTTCTTTGGATGCTTTAATGAGAGAGCTAGATAGGGCTCTTAAAAATAGCGTAGTCGGGGGATATTGGGGAGAAGGCAGGAACGGGGTACTGATTGTGAATGATCAGCCATGATCACATTGAATGGCGGTGCTGGCTCGAAGGGCCGAATGGCCTACTCCTGCACCTATTGTCTATTGTCTATTGTCTAAACTGAAGATAGACACAAAAAGCTGGAGTAATTCAACGGGTCAGGCAGCATCTCTGGAGAAATGAATAGGTGACGTTTCGTGTCGAGACTCTTCTTCAGATTGAAGAAGGCCTCGATCCGAAACTTCACCTATTCCTTTTCTCCAGAGATGCTCTCTGACCCACTGAGTTACTCCAGCTCTTTGTGTCACATCATCCCTTTCCTTGCAAAGCGTTATGAGTTAACATTTTCTACCCTCTGGTGCAGATTTCACTCTGCAATAGACAATAGACAATAGATTTCACTCTGCACCAAGCCAAGGGCAGCACGGTTGCGCAGCGGTAGAGTTGCTGCCTCAGGGCGCCAGAGACCCGGGTTTGATCCTGACCGCGGTTGCTGTCTGTACGGAGTTTGTACACTCTGCCCGTGACCTGCGTGGGTTTTCTCCGAGTGCTCTCTAAACTAAGCTAAACTCTACTAGAGTAGGGTGTGATAATACTTTAACAAACCTTGCTGCTTTAATCTCCATAAGGATCCCCATTACACGGATAAACATTTTTAAAAGGCTGTCTGCCTATTCCCTGCAGCACACTGACAAAGTCTAGCTAGCTGATGAATAATGGACTAAAACCCTGAAAGATGTAATCCATTCACAGTGGGCTCTAAAACAATCCACACACACACACATACACACACACACACACACACACACACACACACACACACACACACACACACACACACACACACACACACACACACACACACACACACCTAGCACTAGCATCTCCTGCTGAGTGTCTTGACATATGGAGAATACATTCAGGAAACAATGACTCAACATATTCTGCAGTTTATTAAGTTATGAGTTGGAGAATTTTTCCTTAAAAGGGTAATAAATCGGATTCTCTGTTTCTCATTTGTGTGATCTGTTTTTGCAACAGAGTTTGACATCAGGAAATAAATTAAGCTTTATTCTATTATAAAATACAGGGTGCTTCTAGACTTCCGTCCCAGTTCTGACCCTCTCCAGATTTTAAAATTCACGGAGCCTAAGCTTCAGGCGGAGATTTCATTATCTCTCACAATTGCTTTCAGTGGTAAACTAGACCTCCCTGGGATTTGGACACAAAGAGCTGGAGTAACTCAGCGGGTCAGGCAGCATCTCCGGAGAAAAAGAATAGGTGACGTTTTGAGTCGGGACCCTTCTTCAGTCAAGTCAAGTCACTTATATTTCTATAGCACATTTAAAAAACAACTCTCATTGACCAAAGTGGTTTACATTGGTGGAGGTACTAACATTATACAACAGTGGTTCATAGATTAAGTACATACATAAATACATACATATAGCCCTCCCTCAGAGGACGTCAAGAAAGGCTTGAGAGTAAAGATGAGTTTTAAGTCTCGACTTAAAAGAGTCGATGGAGGGGGCAGTTCTGATGGGAAGCGGGATGCTGTTCCACAGTCTAGGAGCTGCAACCGCAAAGGCGCAGTCGCCCCTGAGCTTATGCCTAGACCGCGGGAGGTTCAGTAACCCCAAGTCGGCCGATCTAAGGGACCTGGAGGTGGTGTGGTGGGTGAGCAGGCTTTTGATGTAGGTGGGGGCAAGCCCGTTAAGGGCTTTGTAAACATAAAGAAGGATCTTGACATTTATTCGGAACCGCACAGGGAGCCAGTGGAGAGAGGCCAGGATCGGGGTGATGTGGTCCCTTTTTCGGGTGCCCATCAGGAGTCTCGCTGTGGCATTTTGGAGCAGTTGCAGGCGGAACAGGGAAGATTGGCTGATGCCAGTGTAAAGGGAGTTGCAGTAATCTAGGCGGGAGGAGATAAATGTGTGGATGATCTTTTCGAGGTCATCAAATTGGAGGAATTATTTTATTTTAGCTATCGTCCGAAGCTGGAAGAAGCTAGCTTTTATCACGGCATTGACTTGTTTGTCTAATTTCAATGCTGCGTCAAATATCACGGCAAGGTTTTTGACGTGAGGTTTGAGTAGTGGGGTAAAGGTTCCAAGGCTGCCTGCTATCATTTTGATTGAGTCCGAGGGGCCGAGAAGGATGACCTCAGACTTACTCTCGTTTAGTTGGAGGAAGTTCTGGGCCATCCAGCACTTTATATCCTCGAGGAAGCGGGTAAGGTTAAGCAGATTTGATTGGTTTTTGGGCTTCAGGGGGAGATAGAGTTGGGTATCGTCTGCATAGCAATGGAAGCTAATGCCGGTTAATTTAAAATTAAATAAATAAAAGTTTTCTATCATTTTAAGTAACTCCTGCATTACCGCTGGGTTGTAAGCTGCCCAAGTGTAAGCACCAGTTTGTATATGTGGTATCTCTATCTGCTGGGCTTCGGAGGCATGTCCATTCTTAAACTGGACGTTGTTTTCAGCTCAACGTTGGCTGTGCCTTCCCATCCCTTGCCTTGTCCCCCCAAAGACTTTCCTTTCCAACCAGAGTTGAGTTTTATTGGAACAAGAATTAAAATACAACTGCTTCAAGAGCGTTTTATTGTCGTATGTCCTGAAACGGATCACCAACATTCTTACCTCCAGCAGCACAGCCGATATATAAACAGAGTACTCGCTAGGCATCATCATAAACAACAAAAAGAAACGTTAAATGTACAAAAACTAACAATATAGACTTCCGAGATACATGGTGGCAACAGGCCCTTCAGCCCACCGAGTCTGCGCCTACACCAGCACTTTCTTACACGTTAAGGCCAACTTACAATTTTAACAAAGCCAATTAACCTACAAACCTGTACATCTTTGGAGTGTCTGGTTAAACTGGAACCCCCCAGGGAAAACTCACGTAGTTACAGGGAGAACGTGCAAACTCCGTACAGACAGCACCAATACTCAGGATTGAACCCGGGTCTCTAGCGCTGTAAGGCCGCAACTTTACCACTGTGCTGCCCTAAGTGGAAAAGGCAAAACGATGCTTCCAAGTCCCTAGTGCGATCAATGTAGTTCAGAGCTTAGCTGGAGGTTGTAGTGTTTAATAACTTGATGGTTGTTGGGAAGAAGCTGCTCATGACCTTGGACATTACAGTTTTCAGGCTCCCCTACCTTGGCAGGAGTGAAGTGAGAGCGTGGCCAGGGTGGTGTGGGTCTCTGGTGTTGCTGGCTGCCTTTTTGAGACTTATTCTTTTAAGTAATGGAATGGCGAAAGGGATATTTTTAAGTAATTGTGCTGTGCCTACAATCTGCTCTGGGATCTACAGCATGCATTATTACATTTTAATAGCCATATTACTTTGGTTTGAATTTCGATACGTTCTAATTGACTTCCTAATTTGGACACGAGTTGTTTCTACGAAATGATATTGAATAGCAAAGTGGTTGAGTAACTAATTAATAATCATAAAGGCTGGACCAGTGGTGCAGAAATACTTTCAAGTCCTGCCAGGGATTGGAAAAGTTGAGTTTTGTCAACAACATATCTGGGGGGGAAAGAAAGACGTGAAGTGCTCACTCATTGGGTCAGGCAGCACAGTCTGAAGAAGTGTCCCGACCCCAAACATCACCCATGCATGTTCTCAGAGGTGCTGTCGGAAACCGCTTAGTTACTCCAATACTTTGTCTTTTTTTCGTAAACTGGCACCTGCAGTTCCTTGTTTCTACATATATCTGTGAGAGAATACGGGGGGGCACGATGGTGTCGCAGTAGAGTTGCTGCCTCACAACGCAAGTGACCCTGGTTCTATCCTGACCACGGGTGCTGTCTGTACGGAGTTTGTACGTTCTCCCCGTGCCCTGCGTGAGTTTTCTCTGGGAACTCCGGTTTCCTCCCACACTCCAAAGACTTGTAGGTTTGTATGTTAATTGGGCTTCAGTAAAATTGTAAATTGTCCCTATGGTGTAGCATAGTGCAAGTATGGGGGATCGCTGGTCGGCGCGGACTCGGTGGGCCGAAGGGCCTGTTTCCGCACTGTATCTCTAAACTAAAATTGAATGCCTGGAAATTCAACTCGGGTCAGGGGTATTAAATGCATGCATGCTTACACAGACGAGGACAGGAAGCAGACCATTTGGCCCACTAACTCCGTACTGACTAGTAACCACTAGTCCCGTGTTAATTCCCTTAATTCTCCCCACATTCCCATCCACTCCCCCAGATCTTATCATTCCCCTACATACTAGTGTTGTTTTACTGTTGCCAGTTAACCTCACAACCCACATGTCCTCGGGACATGGGAGGAAACCGGAGCGCCTGGAGGAAACCCACATGGTCCCTGGAGGCCAATGCAAACTCCACACAGGCAGCACCCACGATCAGGATTGAACCGGGGTCTCCAATGCTGTGAATCTGCGGCTTCACTCGAGGTGGAGAGCTACAGCAGAAAGTAATTATGGAACACAGCGTGCGCCAACAGACAAGGGTGAATTTCTAGGGACGTAGCTGTAATGATCTGGGAAGCTGCCAGATTGTCCTGAAAGCTCAGCTGATTCACTAATATCTTTTCGGGAAGGAAATGAGTGTAATTTGGCCTCTACGGGAGTGCAGAACCATAGTGTTGTGATTTACTCTCTGCTGTCTGCTGAATAATTGAAGGGAAATTAGAAATAGCCAAACGTACGTTGAAACATAGATGCTGGTTAATACACAAAAGGACACAATGTGCTGGAGTAACTCAGCAGGTCAGGCAGCATCTCTGGAGAACTTGGATGGATGACGTTTCGGGTCTGAAGAAGGCTCTCGATCTGAAACATCACCTGTCCATGTTCTCCAGAGAGGCTGCCTGACCTGTTGAGTTACTCCAGCACCTCGTTTCCCCATGAATGTTGGTTTTGTTGAAGATGCCCTCATATCTTAAATGATTTATTTAAATTTAACTTTGTGTGTTATATTGTCTATTGAGCACTGTGTTTACAAACCTGTCTTGCTGCCGCTGGAAGTAAGAGTTTTATTGTTCCATTTTGCCACCTCTGATAGTAAAACGCTCTTGACTCCCTTGAATAAAAACTAAATTATGCGCATGCTGCTTATCGAAGGCACATGAACAACAATGAAATCATGACCACAGGGACAATACAATAATGAAAAACATCCTGTATAATATCCTGGTGTGGCACAGTGGCACGGTAGCCCAGCGGGTAGAGTTGCTGCCTTACAGTGCAAGAGACTTGGGATCGACCCTGACTACAGGGTGCTGTCTGTACGGAGTCTGCACGTTCTCCCTGTGACAGCGTAGGTTTTCTCCGGGTCCTCCGGTTTCCTCCCACACTCCAAAGACGCATGGGTTTGTAGGTTAATTGGCTTCGGTAAAAATTGTAAATTGTCCCTAGTGTGTAGGATAGTGCTAGTGTTGGCCTGCACTGAGTGGACTGAAGGGCCTGTTTCCACGCTGTATCTCTAAACAAAACTCGTAATGTATAAGAAAGACACAATATGCTGGAGTAAACTCATCAGGTCAGGCAGCATCACAGGAGAACATGGGTTGATGATATTTTTATATCTGTATAATGTATAATTTATTTTTCAAACAAGGATGAAACATAAAAGGAAGTCAGTCACAGATTACTTAAACGGTATTCACCAGATTCTGGTCTGCAGTTCTGCAGTACATTTGGATAAGATGTACTTCTTCTTCTTCTTGCGTATGGCGTGCACAGCCTAAAGTTGTAGGACAACTTGTTCTATTTGATCTTACTTGATTGTGCACGCCAGGTTGATTGCATTCGTCGAAACAGGGCGGGCCACGCGAAGGTTGCAATCTCCCACCCTAGATAAGATGTTAAACAGAATATCTCTGTAGTCCCTTCAATGGATACATGTCCCATGGCAGTATTTGCAGATAGAGGAAGTTCTCCTGGTTTACATTGAATCTTCAGCCATGAGGAGTCGAATAAACACAATATGTGGTCGTCATTCAATGTTGTTTTTGAGAACTTGCAGTGTGTGTGTTGCCAGCTATTTCTTGCTTCATTTGGCATTGAAGTTAATGGAGCTGAATTTCTGATGCGTTTCACATGCAGCATTTTTTCCCAATACATCATGAAACACTGCAGATATTCCCCTTATTTTTCAAAGAATTGCTTTCCCCCCCATATTTGAACATCAGGGACCTCCTGGAATTATAAACCTTCAGCCATTTTGCTTTAAGTTCTATTTAAATGAAATTTTAAGGCCAATTCAAGGGATGAAACACAAATCGGGAGGCACGGTGGCGCAGCGGTAGAGTTGCTGCCTTACAGCGCCAAAGACCCGGGTTCGATCCTGACTATGGGTGCTGTCTGTACGGAGTTTGTACGTTCTCCCCGTGACCTGTGTGGGTTTTCTCCAGGATATCCAGTTTCCTCCCACACTCCAAAAACGTACAGATTTGAAAGTTAATTGGCCTTCGGTAAAATTGTAAATTGTCCCCCGCGTGTGTTGGATAGTGTAAATGTGTGGGGATCTCTGGTAGGCGCGGACTCGATGGGCCGAAGGGCCTGTTTCCGTGCTGTATCTCTAAACTAAACTAAATGTGTTTTAATTCTTATTTTAGAACATTTTGCTGGGTTAAGTTCCTGTCTGTGTTTACTTCCTTTAACTGTCTCAACTATTTTTTTTTCAATTTATCTGTACCGTCTTGTTTTGCTGAGAATTTTCTACAGTCACTTCCCTGTGGAAGCATTGGTAATGAATTTGCAAGTCAAATATATCGTTCAATAGAACTAATAAGCATTAAAACTATAAGCAGCAAAGTGTCCAGTTGCTATGATTAACAATACTGTTGGAGATATGAACATCCATTTGTATTTTGTTTCATTTAGTCATGATGATCACATCATTGCTAATGTCTCCACTGTGTTACTTTAGAGTCATAGAAACAGAAACAGAAACAGGAGGAGACCATTCATTTTGATCATGGCTGATCATCCACAATCAGTAACCCATGCCTGTTTACTTCCCATATCCCTTGATTCCGCTTGCCCCTAGAGCCAATGGCGGACTGGGTCTAAAAATATTGTTTGCCAGGAGACAATGGGGGCCCACTTCATCAGGGGCCCACTTGCCATCGGGCAAGCTGACACCCTGGCCAGTCCGCCACTGCCTAGAGCTCTATCTAACTCTCTTTTAAATCCATCCAGTGAATTGGCCTCCACTGCCTTCTGTGGCAGAGAATTCCACAAATTCACAACTCTCTGGGTGAAAATGTTTTTTCTCATCTCAGTTTTAAATGGCCTCCCATTTAATCTTAGACTGTAGCCCCTGGTATAGTCGTATAGCAAGGAAACTGGCCCTTCGCCCCATCTGGCCCATGCTGACCAACATGCCCCATGTACACTAGTCCCACCTGCCCGTGTTTGGCCCATATCCCTCCAAACCTTTCCTGCCCGTGTACCTGTCCGAATGCCTTTCAAATGTTGTTATGGTACCTGACTCTGAAGAAGGGTCTCGACCCGAAACGTCACCCATTCCTTCTCTCCAGGGATGCTGCCTGTCAATGCTGAGTTACTCCAGCTTTTTCTGTCTATCTTCCTCATCTACCTCCTCTGGCAGCTCTTTCATTATGTCCACCACACTTGTTGTGAAAAGGGTGCCTCTCAAAGGACAAGGACAAAGGACATGTATTGTCACATACACCAATTGGTGCAGTGAAATTTGAGTTACCATGCAGCACACAAATAAGATAAACACAACACTATAGAATTTAACATAAAACATATAAAACATCCCCCACATTGGAATCAATGTTTCCCACTGTGAGGGAAGGCAACAAAGTTCAGTCTTCTTCCTCTTGTTCACCCGTGGTCGGGGCCTATTGAGGCCTCCGCAGTTGCCGCTATGGACGGCCCGATGGTTTAGGCCCTTTCGCCGGATGATGGTACTCCGGCGTCGGAAGAACATTCTCAGCGGCTTGGAGTTTCTGAATCGGCCACTTCCTACCGGAGAGTGCGTCCGCAGCTCCCGAAGTCCACAGGCCGAGCTGCGCGGAGATCCAACACTGGCGGAAGATCCCAGGCCTCCGCGATGTTAAAGTCAGCGCTCAGATTCCTATTAAATTTTTCCCCTCTCGTCCTAAATTTATCCCGTACCATTTCAGTCCTGAAATAGCCAGGCAGATAAGAGTGTGAGATTTCCTTCATATATTAATACAGCATGGAAACAGGCCCTTCAATGCCTCATTTACGCTGCCCAAGATGTGCACCAGCACTAATCCCATTGCCCACGTTTGGTTCGTATCCCTTTAAAAGCCATTGAAGGACATTAATGAGCTGGGCTTAGTCATCCGGTAGTTTTACGTCACCATTGCTGATTTAGAGATACAGCATGGAAACAGGCCCTTTGGCCCATCGTGTCCACGCTGACCAGCGACCACCCGCACAATAGCACTATCCTACACACTGGGGACAATTTACAGTTTACAGAGACCTATTAACCTACAAACCTATACGTCTCTGGAGCGTGGGAGGAAACCGGTACACCCGGAGAAGTCCCACAAGGTAACAGGGAGAACGTACAAACTCTGTACAGACAGCACCAGTAGTCGGGATTAAATCTGGGTCTCTGGCGCTGTAAGACAGCAACTCTCCCACTGTGTAGGAAAGAACTGCAGATGCTGGTTTAAATCGAAGGTAGACACAAAATGCAGGAGTAACTCAGCGGGACTGGCAGCAGCATCTCTGGAGAGAGGAATGGGTGACGTTTCGGGTCGAGACCCTTCTTCAGAACTCTACCACTGTGCCGCCCCAAATTGTTACCACCATTATTCCAGAATTTAATGACTCCAAATTCCAGCTTCCAAAACTGGGATTCAATCTTATGTCTTCACATCAGCAGTCCGGATTTCTGGTTGCCTGGGATGTAATTAAACCAGCATATACCCTCGCTGTGTGTTAAAATGCTTCACAGAGAATGAATACTGCATCAACTATTGTAACGCAATCAATGTACTGAAGTATCAAATGATTTGCAAGTTTCACACTGTGACATCTTCCATAAGTGGAAGCAGAATACTGACAACTCAGAGTCCAAAGTCACAATCAAATAAGATCAAATAGAAGGGTTTCGTCTGAAGAAGGGTTTCGACCCGAAATGTTGTCTATTCCTTCGCTCCATAGATGCTGCCTCACCCGCTGAGTTTCTCCAGCATTTTTGTCTAACTTCGATTATAACGGTGTATGATACCGAATTAAATTACTATAATTAAAAATCCATTGAGGACCCTGCCTCTTTCTAAGCCATACGTTCATTTTGCTTCACTTATTCTTTTTAAGATTACATAGTTAATGGCGATAAATGTAATTGGTTAATGTTCCAGAGTTAGCATGCGTTGCTATTCGCTCTGCTCCTGAAATTTCAGCACTTGTTCAGCTGGGGTCTTTGGGATTAGTGGTCACAAAGGAGGATTTTACAATTAAGATAATAACGTACTTTGGGACCTCCGGAAGTAAAATCCAGATAAAATCACTGGGCTTTTCTTTTTAGTCAATAAATCCGTTCTACCTATCAATTCAGTTTCTTCAGTGAGACAAGCTTTTGATTTACGTTACCCGACAGTTATTTTCTTTGGCGATACAAGAATCTGCAGATGTTGGCATCTTGAGCAAGTGCTGGAGGAACTCAGCGGATCAGGCAGCACCTGTGGAGGGCTTTGGGTCTGGACCCTTCTTCAGACGTGAAGAAGAGTCACGCGGTCACCGGGAGAACGTGCAAACTCTATACAGACAGCACCCGTGGTCAGGATTGAACCCGGGTTTCTGGCGCTGTAAGGCAGCAACTATACCACTGTATCACCATGCCGAACATTTAGATCTGGAGCACTTCCCAACCTCTCATTCAAAACAAAGCGTCTTTTGACAGCAGAACGGAAGAGTTCCATTGCACTTAAAAGGCAACTTGCACAAATTAATTAGTAATCAGACGCTGAGAACAACTGGGCTGTAGGAAGTGAGAGTAATTCCTGCTTTGTTAAGGGTCTGTCCCACTGTACGAGGTAATTCAGGAGTTGCCCCGAGTTTTCCCCTGGTTCGAACTCGGAGAATGTCCGTAGCGGGTCCGTCGGAGTTCATGGATGTCTCGTAGCGGCTCGTACGAGTAAAAAGTAACAATTGTTTTCATCACAAGTATTTTTTTACTCGTGGACATTTTTCACTGTGCTTGAAAAAATGCCAAGAGTTTACCAGGTTTCCCGAGTACCTACCGTTACTTGTACGAGCCGCTACGAGACATCCACGAACTCCTACGGACCCGCTACGGACATTCTCCGAGTTCGAATCAGGGGAAAACTCGGGAGAACTCTTGAATTACCTTGTACAGTGGGACGGGCCCTTTATGTGTCAAACATGAACTACAAGCCTGACTTGTTGTGATTTGAGCAATTATTTCATCATCCTTGCTTGGGTTGTGAGAATGCAGCTTATTTATGACACAGAGCCATGCACTTGTGTCACTTCTGTACACACTGTTTTCCACTCTGTTATCACTTCCATCTGATTGTAATCTCCTGAGGTGATTTGATATCAACTCTATCACTTTGTTAATATATTTTGCAAAGCAGTAGTGAAGCTTGTGTAGGAAGGAACTGCAGATGCTGGTTTAGACCGACGATAGACAGAAAATGCTGGAGTTACCCAGCGGGACAGGCAGCATCTCTGGAGAGAAGGGTCTGAAGGCCAGTCTCGACCCAAAACGTCACGCATCCCTTCTGTCCAGAGATGCTGCCTGTCCCGCTGGGTCACTCCAGCTTTTTGTGTCTAGTAGAGGAGAATTACGGGCTGCACTGCTTTAAAACTCGCGCAGAGCCATGCAAAGCTCTCGTTAAGGGCCTGTTCCACTTGCCGATTTTTTGGCCGACTGTTGGCATCATTGACTGACATATCAGATCACCAACAAAGTCGCAGCGTGATATGGCGTGACGCGGCGTGACGACGAATTGACGCGCGGCGTCTCCTCAAGTGTCGCAACATTTTTTGTCGCCGCTGGATTTTGAAATGTTCTAAACCTTTCGCCAACCTGATACGTCAGTCAATGATGCCGGCAGTCGTTGAAAAAATCACCAAGTGCAACAGACCTTTTAGTCTCAGGCAGGAATTTAAAAAATGTTTTAAGCAATATAGCACATAATTCACTGGCATCCTTCGGTTGACTATCTCTTCAGATTCGGTTTCATTTCCTGATCAATAAATAGCTTGGCAACTGGACCAGTATAACGGTTCATATCTCTGGGTTTAAATCTCACTCCCGAGGTGTGGACACAAGAATCTAGGCTGATAGCTCTTGGTATAACTGAGGGTGTGCGTTGTAAGCTCATATAGTCATACTGTCTTGTGACTTTTGGATGAAATATTAAACCAAAAGCTTGTCCGTTCTTGAAGTTTGTTGGAGGGTGACTCTAATGTTCCCAGTACTTTCGAGATACAGCACGGAAACTGGCCCTTCGGCCCACCAAGTCCGTGCAGGTCACTAGGGCAATTTACAATTTTTTTTTTACTGACGCCTATTAGCCTGCATACCTGTACGTCTTTGGAATGTGGGAGGAAACTAGAGCACCCGGAGAAAACGCACGAGGTCAGAGGAAAAACGTGCAAACTCCACACAGACAGACAGCAGCCAAAGTCAGGATCGAACATGGGCCCCTGGCACTGTAAGGCAGCAGCAACTCTACCAGCTGTGCCATTTTGCACATTGTAAGCCAGTTCTAGGATTGTAAGTTGATGGATATAAACATTGTACCCGATCATCAGGACAACTTTACTTCACAAAATCTCAATTGTTGAGTTGTGTACTGATCAGCACTGTTGCAACCACTGAAACTCCACAGACCAGATTTCCAATATACGGTACATTACGAACTACAGAAATACCTGCAGTACAGTTTATATCACCATGTTATAGGAAAGATATTATCAAGCTGGAAAGGGTGCAGAGAAGATTTACGAGGAGTAATAGGAGTTGAATTAGATCATTCGGCCCATCAAGTCTACTCCGCCATTCAATCATGGCTGATCTATCTCCCCCTCCTCATCCCATTCTCCTGCCATCTTCCCATAACCTCTGACAACTGTACAAATCAAAAATCAATCTATCTCTGTCTTAGAAATATCCACTGACTTGGCCTCTACAGCCTTCTGTAGAGAATGTTGCCAGGACTCGAGGGCCTGAGCTACAGGGAGGGGTTTTGCAGGTGAGGACTTTATTCCTTGGAGAACTGAAGGATGAGGGGGAATGAGGGGGGATCTTATAGAGGTGTACAAAATCATGAGAGGAATCGATGGGGTCGATGCTCAAAGTCCTTTGTCCAGAGTAGGGCAATCGAGAACCAGAAGACATGGGTTTAACCTGAGGGTAGAAAGATTTATTAGGAAACTGAGGGGCACCTTTTTTTTTTCACACAAAGGGTAGTTGGTGTATGGAACGTGATGCCTGAGAAAGTACTTGAGGCAGAGATTTAAAAGGCACTTGGACCTGTACGTGGATAGGAGAGGTTTAGAGGGATATGGGTCAAATGCAGGCAAATGGGACTAGCCTAGGCAGAGCATCTTGGTTGGCATGGAGGAGTTGGGTCGAAGGGCCTGTTTTCATGCTGTGTGACTCAATGGCTCCAAACATTTAAGAGACATTTGGACAGGTACATGGATAGGATAGGGTTAGAGGGATATGGGCCAAGAGTAAGCAGGTGGGACTAGTGTAGATGGGGCATGTTGGTCGGTGTGGGCAAGTTGGGCTGAAGGGCCTGTTTCCACGCTGCGTGACTCCAGGACCTTCCCTTTCCTCTGGGATCCTTTATTTCCACCTGGTTTAATGTTTTATGGAAAGGGTGGTGTAGCCAGCAGCATCCCGCTCCCTCCTTTCCATGCTGATGCATCAGATGGGATTTTACACTCCAGTCCCCCGGAGTGGATCTTAAACCTGGAACATTCTGACTTAACGACAAAAGTGCTGGTGGCACGGTGGCGCATTGCTAGAGTCGCTGCCTTACAGCGCCAGAGACCCGGGTTTGATCCTCACTATGGGCGCTGTCTGCATGGAGTCTGTACGTTCTCCCCATGACTTGCGTGGGATTTCTCCGGGTGCTCCGGTTTCCTCCCACACTCCAAAGACGTACAGATTTGTAGACCAATCAGCTTGGTATAATTGTAAAATTGTTCCTGGCGTGTGCAGAATACGGGGATCGCTGGTCGGTGTGGACTCGATGGGCCGAAGGGCCTGTTTCTGCTAAACTAAACTAACTGTGTTGCTGTCCAGAGACATACTGCCGATCTTTGATTTTGATTCGATAACCAGCACTGAGCCATTCTGACTATTAGTCACCTTTCTCATAAATGACAGAGAGACTGCAGTATTGGTTAAATGTGTCAAAACCACATCTGTAGCCCCAAAGTTAATTGGGGGAAAGCAAACTTGTAATAGATCCAAATAACATAGCAGGGAAGCAACAGGCCCTTCAGCCCAACTTGACAATGCTGACCAAGATGTCTCCATGCTAATCTCATTTGCCTGCGTTTGGCCCATATCCATTTAAACATTGTGGTTGTATCGGCATTTACTCCCTCCTCTGGCAGCTTGTTCCATGTGCCCAACACCCTCTGTAGGGGAAAAAAAACGGTCCCTCAGATACCCTTTAAATCTTTCCACTTTCCAATGTGTATTGTTCCAAGGAGTGGTTGTTGCCCCTCCCCTGCCCTGTGGGCCATAGAAGGTGCACAATAATGGGGTCAAACATGGACAATGAAGATGTTGCAGTCCAACCAATCTAACACTTAGAGGGGAGGAGAGGGGGGGGGGGGGGGGAAGTGAGGCTGTTGGGGGGGAGAGGTGGTGGGGGAAGAGGTGGTGGGGGAAGAGGTAGGGGGGAGAGGTGGGGGGGTGTTGGGGGAAGAGAAAGGTGGGAGGGAAGAGGGGAGGGGTGAAATAGGGGTGGCTGCCCTCCCTTTTCCACCCCTCTCTTCCCTGTACCCTACCTGGATGCGCACCCATTCTGCCCCCCCCCCCCCGTCCCGTCCCCCCTGTCTCCCCCCCCCCCCTCCATCCAAATCCTTTCCTCTGGCTTCATATTTCACTCCTCCTTTTCTTACACCCTTGAGTCTCCTTTTGACCGTCAGCCACTGACCACCCATCTACCATTTAATCTCCTTCCCCCCGCAACCCCCCCGTATTTATATCCACCTATCACTTCCCAGGCTTTGTCCTGTCCCCACCTCCCTTTTCCCGGCTTTCCTTCCACTCCGTCAGCCTGAAGAAGGGTCCCGACCGGAAACCTCGCCTATCCGTGTTTTCCAGACTTGCTGCCTGACCCGCTGAGTTACTCCAGCACTTTGTGTTTGCTTTCAGTAAGCCAACATCTGCAGTTCCTCCAGCCTTCCTTTGTGTGTTTGTTCCCCGTCGTTTATCATGTGTTCAGTTTCCCACTTGCCCGCTATCAACGTGAACTCTTTCTAGGAATCCCTGTAGATTATCAACAAGGTCAGCTGATATGATTCCGTGTAATTTTGTAACCGGAGTGAGTGGAGCAAATGTTGGGAAGTTGTTTGTCTTGAAATGGTTGGAGGGGAGCCAGATGTGAATTTTGTGACACGCCTAGATTATACATGAACCGCAATCCGCAGAATTTCCATGGCCTGTCCAACCATGCACCCTTCCAGCAGCCATGCTCAACTCAATGGCTGCAATGTTCCCACATAGACATTTACTACAGGGCGGCACGGTGGCGCAGCAGTAGAGTCGCTCCCTTAGTGCACCAGAGACCCCGGTTCGATCCTGACAACAGGGAGTTTGCACGTTCTCCTGGACTCGGCAGGCCGAAGGGCCTGGTTCCATGCTGCATCTCCAAAACCCCTCATCCCTTTCACTACTCACCTCACCAATATTCAACCCAATAGGATGGTTGAATATTGACCTCTCTAACTTCAAGTAACCCTTGCCTTCCCTCTCTCTCCATCCCTCCCTCTTCCCAGTTCTCCGACCAGTCTGACTAGCCTCGTTTGCGTTTGCAGTCTGAAGAAGGGTTTCGGCCCGAAACATTGCCTATTTCCTTTGCTCCATAGATGCTGCCTCACTCACTAAGTTTCTCCAGCATGTTTGTCTACCTTACATTTCATCTCTGTTTGCTTTGTTGTTACCTTCTCCTCTCTAACAATGATCTATTCTACATTTCCCTTGACCTCTATCCCCATTGTCTCATTTTCACACCTTACACGTCCCTATCTCTGTATCTCCCTCTTCCCTGATTCGGTCTGAAGAAGGGTATCGACCTGAAACACCACCCATTCCTTCTCTCCAGAGATGCTGCCTGTCCCGCTGGTTTACTCCAGCATTTTGTGTCTATCTTTGGTTGTATATTTGAGGTTGGTTTAGTTTAGAGATCCAGCGTGGAAACAGGCCCTTCGGCCCACCGAGTCCGCACATTGACCAGTGATCACCCTGTACACTAGTTATCCGTTATCTCAGTTTCACATCCTACACAGTAGGGGGCAATTTACAGAAGGCAATTAACCTACAAACCTGCACATCTGTGGGATGTGGGGGTGACCTCTCCTCCTATGAGAAGCTAACTGAGGTAGGACAACAAATGCTGGTCTTTTCAATAATGGCACAGTGGCACAGGGGTCGAGTTGCTGCCTCAAGCATCAAAGACCCCGGTTCAATCCTGACTACAGGTGCCGTCGGTGCGGGGTTTGTACGCTCTCCCTGTGACCACATCCCAAAGACGTGCAGGTTTGTAGGTTCATTAGCTTCTGTAAATCATCCCTAGGTTAGAACAAGTCTATGGATGGTCTGCGTAGACTTGATGGGCTGAAGGGCATGTTTCCATGCTGTATCGCTAAAATAAGTGAAAAATGATTGTTAGTGGGAGCTTTCTGTGTACACTTTGGCCAACATGTTTCCGGTGATGACTGCACTTCCAAAGAACTTTGTGATGTTCCAGTGAGCCTCACGTAGCTGTTGGAGAGGATTCTTCACCCTAGGATTTCCTCCCATTTGGAAGAGAATGGGATAATTAGGGATGGATATTGGGGGCTGAAAGAGGAGCAGTCATCAATCATTTGACCTGCACAATACATGTGTTTCATCAGATGCATTTGAGGGTTGAATCAATCTGCAGACTGCTTGCCTGAAGTGTGATTATTGTTGACCACTATGCCTGAACCACTGTCTTGGTATTCTGTGCATTTACTGTACCCGATTCCAATTTTGTTTTTCAAATGGGTGAACTTTAGTCTCATCAGCCTTTGTGATCTCGGATGAAAACAATTAAACTGGACTACAATTGTATTCCAGATGAAACCATGAGAGTTGTGAGAGGCTGCTCATTAGGGTAAGGCTGTGGCTTGTGCTCTTAAACTGTTGCCAACTGCTCCACGGTGTTTAGAAGCTAACACAGCCCAGGCTCTGGTGGAGGTTAAGATGGTCAAGAAGGAACTGCAGATGCTGGAAAATCGAAGGTAGACAAAAGTGCTGGAGAAACTCAGCGGGTGCAGCAGCATCTATGGAGGGAAGGAAATAGGCAACGTTTCGGGGCCGAAACCCTTCTTCAGACGAGGTTAAGATGGTCGCAGATCTTGTGGGAGTTAAGAAAGTTGGAGATCTGGTGGAACTTCAAACGTTTTAGTTTACTGAGACAGCGCTGAAACAGGCCCTTCGACCCACTGAGTCCACGCTGACAAGCGATCCCCGTACACTAGCACTATCCTACACACACTATCCTAGCGACAGGTTACAATCTTTACCCAAGCCAATTGACCTGCAAACCCGTACGTCTTTGGAGTGTGGGTGGAAACCGGAGCACCCGGAGAAAACCCACGTGGCCACGAGGAGAACGTGCAAACTCCGTACAGACAGAAGTCGTGATCAGGATCGAACCCGGGTCTCTGATGCTGCAAGGCAGCAACTCTACCGCTGCGCCAGCGTGCCGCTGTAGATCTTGTGCAAGTTAAGACACCCATGTCTCGATGAACCAGTTACTGGAAGCTAAGATAGTGGAAGATCTTGTGATGGTTGAGACAACCTAGAACCTGTGGAACTGAAGACGGCCATGACTCTGGTGACTTAACTGATTCAAAACCCAGTCCTGTTCTTGTCCTGTTCTTGTTCCGAGAAGCACAATATTTCTTGACTTTGTTCCCTTCATAGTTATTTTCGCTTCCAACTAAGAACTGATTTCCATAACTTTATTGACAGTCACAGGCTTAATTTAAATTATCTGAACTCACCTTTGGTTATGACTCATTGAATCTCTGTGACCCCTCTGCTGCTTTACATATGTTTTTGCTTCCTCCTCCGACATCTGTGCCCTGAGGTTCCTCTCTCTCCAACACTTCTCTCTCTCACAGCCCACGTTACAGAAGAGGTGCAGAGGTCTTAAAACGCGTACGGGTAGATAAATCCACGGGACTGGATCAGTTCTATCCCAGGAAGCTAGGTAAGATGGCGCAGGGCTCCTGGCAGAGATATTTGCCTCATTGATAGCTATTGGGTGAGATACCAGAAGATTGGAGGGTGGATAATATTGCGCCTCTTTAAGAAAGGCTGCGAGGAAAAGCCTGGGAACTACGGATCGGTGATCCTACCTTCAGTGGAGGGTAAGTTGCTGGATGGAAACAAGATGTACATGCATTTGTAATGGTAAGGACTGATTAGGGATGTCAGCGTGCATTTAGTGTCTCTCCAATTTAGTTTAGTTTTGAGATACAGCGTGGAAACGAGTCCGTGCCGACCAGCGATCCACTTGGGCGTCATTTGCGTGTCACGCAGATGGCACGCGAAAATTTTGTACATACCAAAATCTTGGGGCGCCGCACGTGATCACGCATAACTGCCTACGTCACCACGCAGCAAGCGCACGTAATATATACCATGCGCGCGTCGTGACACGTAAATGATGTTGTGTAAATGATGCCCAAGTGGGATAGGCCCTTAACACTATCCTGCCCACAATAGGGACAATTTACAATTTTACCAAGCCAATTAATCTACAAACCTGTACGTCTTTGGAGTGTGGGACGAAACTGAAGATCTCGGACAAAACCCACGCAGGTCACGGGGAGAACATACAGACATCACCGATAGTCGGGATCGAACCCAGGTCTCTGGCACTGTAAAGCAGCAACTCTACCGCTGCGCCACCGTGCCGCCCTTTCAATGAGGTTTCTGAAGAGGTGACCAAGACGCTGTTGAGCTAACCAGTCAGCAGAAAGGCAATACATGATTACAATCCAGCCGTCCACAGTCTACAGATAACTGATAAAGGGAATAACGTGAATAACATTTTGTGCAAGATTAAGCCAGTAAAAACTGATCAAAGATAGTCTGAAGGTCTCAAATGAGGTAGATAGTAGCTCAGGACTGCTCTCTAGTTGTGGTAGGATGGTGTGTGGTACGAAGCTAGTTCAGTTGAAGTCGGTGCAGTAGATTGTGGAAACGAGGAACTGCAGATGCTGATTTAGAAAGAGACACACAAAGTGCTGGAGTAACTCAGCCGGTCAGGCAGCATCTCTGGAGAACATGGATAGGTGTTGGGTCGCCCCCCAGCTGCCAGCAGACCAGGGACAATGACTCACCTGTTTTCCTGGAGGAATGGGCACTTCCAGTGGAGTAGTGAGGTGTTGAGTGCAAGATGATTAACACGGGGCTGGGAGGTGGAACCTAAACGACAAAGGTAGAGTTAGTTCTGACTGTAGAAAAAATAAAAAGGGATTTTGAAAGGGAACAAATATCTCAATGCTTATTTAAATAGAGGGGGGGGGAAAAAACAAGTTTTGAAATGACAAAAATACTTTCTGAGAAAGGCGTAGTTCCTTTTATGTCAGAAATGGGAGAGAAGTTGTTTTTATGTGTTTCACCCAGGAGAGAGATGTAATATTTAGAAATGAGGACAGTTTGTGATGTATGGTAACCTTGAGATGTCTGATTGCCGCTGATATCTGCAGCGATGTGGGTTTGAAACACTCACTTGCTTCATTTAATGTGAAAGCAGAAGAAGCTGGAAGCTGCCAAACACTGGGAACCATCATCGCACCAGAGGGAGAAACAGAATTAACGGTGGCCTTCCTGGTGCAGAAGGTGTTGACAGCAAACTATGTCCCACACCTCCCTGGCCACACTCTCAATTCACTCCTGCCCTCAGGAAGAAGGTACAGGAGCCTGAAAACTGTAACGTCCAGGTTCAGGGAAAGCTTCTGCCCAAAGACCATCAGGTTATTAAAAACTACCATCTCTAAATAAGCTCTGAACTATGTTTAAGAAGGAACAGCAGATGCTGGAAAATCGAAGGTAGACAAAAATGCTTGGGAAACTCAGCGGGTGAGGTAGCATCGATGGAGCGAAGGAAATAGGCAACGTTTTGGGTCAAAACCCTTCTTCAGACTGATGTTGGGGGGGAAGGAAGAAAGCTCTGAATAACTCACGCCTGCCTGCTTGTTCAGCCCAGTCCAGCGCTGAGTGTATTGTTGGATAACATGTGTACAATACTGGTAGGGGCAGGTCTGTCACTGTTTCACACTGGGCCACGGTACTGGTGGGCATCATTTTTGTTTTTGCACTGTTATTGTCTGCTTGTTTGTGTGTGCGCGTGTGTGCGCGCGTGTGTGTGCACATGTTCACAACGTTCTGTGTTGTGCTGCTGCAAGTAAGAATTTCATTGCTCCATTTCGGGACACGTGACAATAAAACGTGACCACGTGACTCTTGAAAATTGAAAAAAGGTTCAAGTACGTTCTAACATCCCTGTTCATCTGCAAGTTTTTATTTCGTGGCTCTGTTTGACAATCATTGGCGCAAAACTCTCTCGCTCTCTAACAACAGAAAAGCGTGGAAATGGCATCTGTGCAGAGTTCCTGCATCCTTAATGTTTTGCGTTACTGTTTACAGCTCTCTCGTGCTTTTACACTTTGTAAATGTGGCGTTTTGTTGACCAGGAGATTCAAGTGTGAGAGAAAGTTATCTCACAACTGCTCTCAATCTTGGAGTGAGTGCGTGCGTGGGTGGGTGAGTGTGCGAGTGTGAGTGTGCGAGTGTGCAGATGAGCGAGTGTGCATGTGAGACTGTGTGAGCTCATCAAAGAGAAAGGTTTCCGCTAATGCGTAAACAAAGCCAGACTTTGAGCTCACTTTTGCATCCAAATCTCCTGTGTTTCAAAGTCCATGTAAACACCTCGCAGAATAACAAGAAGGTGCAAGCAATTACTTAATTTTTGTTAATATAATGACGTCCCAAAAAATCTCATCAGGAGTATCGATTGAACTGCAAGGAAGCACTTTCATTGATAAAGCATGCCCACTTTCAAAAGTATCATCACACCCTAAGGAAACTTTGTGTTGAGATGTACATTTGTGATCGGATGCATGATAGTATTAATTAATTTTGAATGCAGCCATTTAATAGCGCAGATACATCGTGACATTGACCATCAGGATTATGTCCTTGTGTCGATAAAGGCAGAAATCCAGATATTGCTGTCACTGATTCATTACCAATGTGTCATAGTCGTACAGTGAGGAAACCTTCGGCCCTTCGACTTACCATGCCGACCAACATACCCCATCTACACTAGTCCTACCTGCCTGCATTTGACCCATATCCCTCTAAAGCTGTCCTACCCATCTACCTGTCCAAATGTTTCTTAAACGTTGTGATAGTACCTGGCTCAACCACCTCCTCTGGCAGCTTCTTCCAGACACTCACCACCCTTTGTGTAAAATAAGTTTTCTCCCAGGTTCCTATTAAATCTTTCTCCCTTTACCTTAAACCTATGTCCACTACTCAGGGCAAGGGACTCTGTGCATCTACCCGATCTATTCCTCTCATGATTTTTGTACACCTCTATAAGATCCTCCTGCCCTCATAGGAATAAAGTCCTAACCCGCCCAACCGCTCCCTGTAGCTCAGGCCCTCGAGTCCTGGCAACATCCTCATAAATCTTCTCTGCACCCTTTGCAGCTTGACTTCATCTTTCCTATAACATGGTGCCCAGGACTGAACATCGCATCACAGGGTGTCCTTGCCGAATAGTGACTATTGACTTACCGAATAGTGACAGGCCTGGATAGAGTAGATGTGGAGAGGATGTTTCCACTAGTGGGAGAGTCTAGGACCAGAGGTCACAGCCTCAGAATAAAAGGGCATGTCTTCAGAAAGATGAGGAGGAATTTCTTTAACCTGAGGGTGGTGAATCTGTGGAATTCACTGCCACAGACGGCAGTTGTGGCCAAGTCAATGGATATTTTTAAGTTGGAGGTTGATAGATTCTTGATTAGTATGGGTGCCATGAATTATGGGGAGAAGGCAGGAGAATGGGGTTGAGAGGGGGAGATAGAGCAGCCCTGATTGAGTGGCGGAATAGTCTTGATGGGTCGAATGGCTTAATTCTGCACCTGCACCTTATGAACTTGTGAGTGTAATCTCCAGAGGCAAGTAGGTTTGCATGTTGCTTGATTGCAAGCTGGTTGAGGCAAGAATAAGTCTTGATGTGAGAAATGGGACTCGATCTGAGTTGGGACCAGGTGCAACCAGGGTTAGAGTGAGTTTGTGTCGGGATGATGGGAAGTTGGCCAGAAGATTGGAATTCCAAGGTGTGGACCATTGAATCAAATCCAAGAGTTTAAATTCCAGCACCACTTTTAGAAGTAGTTAGTTAAATCCAGCATAAAGTCTAGTACCAATAGTGACAATGAAACTGGTGACGATGGCCATGAAACTAGTCATTGTTTGACTGTGACTATCAAATGGTGACTATGAAGCCTATGTCTTGTTGTCGTTGTGTTTATTATTGTCGCGTGTACCAAGGAACAGTGAAAAACTTTTGTTTGCGTGCTATCCAGTCAAAGAAAAGACTATACATCATTAGAATCAAGCCTTCCACAGCGTACAGGTGAAGGGTATAGCATTTAGTGCAAGATAAAGTCAGATTAAAGAGAGTTCAAATTTGAGTTAGATGGGAGGTCAGGACTGCTCTCTAGCTGATGAGAGGACCGTTCAGTTGCCTGATAACAGCTGGAAAGGAACTGTCCCTCAATCTGGAGGTGTGCATTTTCAAACTTTTGTACCTCCTGCCTGATGGGAGAGGGGAGAGGGGAGAGGGGGGAGTGACCAGGGTGAGACTGGTCCTTGGTTATGCTGCTGGCCTTGCCAGATGTCCCAAGTGTGTGAGATGCCGTTGGTGATGAATAATGATGCCAGATGGAGTGTTAAATATTTCCTCTGTCTGAGTCTCCTCATGTAGCTGGGTAATTTAGAGGCCGATTAACCTAGAAAACCACACGTCTTTGGGATGTGGGGGGAAACCCGAGCACCCGTAGGAAACCCACGAGTTCACAGGGAGAACGTGCAAACTCCACACAGGCATGAACCGGAGGTCAGGATCGAATACGTGTCTGTGGCACTGTGAGGCAGCTGCTCTGCATGCGGCACCACTGTACCGCCAGTTCAGGAGCACATTGAACGGGAACAAAATAATTGGCCAAGCAATGTCCTCTGGTCAAATAAAACAAGTGTTGCACAGGTGGATGGCCCTCTAATCACACACAGGATAAGGATAGCAGGTGACATTTCAAACAATATTGAAGTGTTGTCGTCGATGCTAATTATATTGCTACTGGTATTGATGCCAGATTTATTTAATTATCCGTGTCCCATGAATATTGAGGTGCAATTCAAACTCTTAAGGGCCTGTCTCACAAGCATGCGACTCCATGCGGCAAGCGCGACCTAAAGGGCCGGTCCCACAAGCATGCGCCTGCATGCGGCAATCGCGACCTAACGTTTGAGCCATACGGCCTCGTGGGGCCGGTCCCACTTCGATCGCCGGAGCCGTATGGAGTCGTGCGGAGCTGGTCCCGACATCGCGCGGGGCTCCGAAAAACTGACGGTGTTTAAAAATTCCGCGCGGCAACGGCCTGCCGGCCCGCAGCCACCTCGACGCCATACACACCGTCTCGACGGGCGTGCGCAGCCACCTCGACGCCGTGTCACTCACCCGACCTCCGCGCGGCTCCCGCCTCTGGTTTGGTCGCACTTGCCGCATGCAGGCGCAAGCTGGTGGGACCGGCCCTTTTGGTCGCGCTTGCCGCATGCAGGTCGTATGCTCGTGGGACAGGCCCTTTTGGTCGCGCTTGCCGCATGCAGGTCGCATGCTCGTGGGACAGGCCCTTTATGTTTGGATCCTGATCCACTAACTTAACCATTATGCTACCAAACCGGATATTGTTGTGTGCTTTTGCTTAAGCAAGTGTCTTGGGATGTCACATTGAATGAAAGGTGCAATTACAACCACAAGTTGTCACACTTCAAGTATACATCAGTGCAAGTCCAATAGACTGTTGCAATGTCCTTAAGCCATTTGATTAAAGGTAGACAAACGTGCTGGAGAAACTCAGCGGGTGCGGCAGCATCTATGGAGCAAAGAAAATAGGCAACGTTTCCGGCCAAAACCCTTCCTCAGAAGGGTTTCTTTGGCCGTTTGATTTAATCCTTTTTAACACAAGGAACTGCAGGTGCTAGTTTACCAGAAAAGATACAAAGTGCAGGACGAACTGAGCGTGTCTGGCAGCATTTCTGGAGAGCACGGATAGGTGGCGTTTTGGGTCGGGACACATTTTCAGACTGATTTCTACTTGCATCGAGCTGGCATCGTGGACTATAGCTCGGCATTCTACATCATCATCCCCTCCAAACTTGTTACCAAGTTCAGGGGGAAAAAAAGAAAGCGCTGGGGTAACTCAGCGGGTCTGGCAGCATCGTTGGAGACCATGGATAGGTGACATTTCGGGTCCTTTTTCTTCTTGCATATGGCGTGCACAGCCTAAAGTTGTAGGACAACTTGTTCTATATGACCTTATTTGATTGTGCATGCCAGGTTGATTGCATTCGTCGAAACAGGGCGGACCACGCGAAGGTTGCAATCTCCCCAACCCATTTTGGGACCTTCAGACACTGAAGAAAGGTCCCGACCCGAAATGTCATGTTCTCCAGAGATGGTGTCTGACATGGCGAGCAGGAGTCTAAAGAAGGGTCTCGACCCGAAACGTCACCCGTTCCTTCTCTCCAGAGACGCTGTCTGTCCTGTTGAGTTACTCCAGCATTTTGTGTCTATCTTTGCTGTCTGACCTGCTGGGTTCCTCCTGCACATTGTGTATGTGTTATTTTTTCTAAATGTAATCCATCCCTCACAAGCACAATTTCTTTGTTGCTGAGAGCAATACTTTTAATCGAAAAGGAACTTCCATTTGAAGCTGGGTTTGAAAAAGGGAAGCATTAGCTGGTTTATTCCTGTCATGTTGCTGTATCTTGTGTTCTGAGAAGGAACTCCTGAGAATGTGATTCTCGGAATCCTGCCCAGCAGTTTGAGATTGAATGCTGACCTCTGCGTAACGGAGGGCAGTGCGGAGCTGTCGCTGCTTCTGGTGTCTTCTTCAAGGAAGCCTGTGTCGCCCTGACTACTTGAGCAACTTTGTTCCTGGAATTGGAGACCAGGCCAGCATTAGCGGTCAGCATTTCTCGCCTTCTGCTGCTAACACTCGCCCTCCAATGCAGCCTCGCCCTTAGAATGTGGCAGCTGCTATGTTGCAGCCTTGTTGCTTTGGTGTTGGTGTTGGTGGGCGGGTGCGTGCCTGGTCGCATTTAACCATTTGTGAAGTAATTTGACAAGCATAGCACTGATGGTTTAGACTAGAGCATGTTGCTGGCTTTACTTTGCACTAAATGTTATTCCCTTATCATGTATCTATACACCGTAAATGGCTCGATTGTAATCGTGCGTTGGAAGGAACTGCAGATGCTGGATTAAATCGAAGATGGACACAATATGCTGGAGTAAATCAGCGGGACAGGGCACATCTCTGGAAAGAAGGAATGGGTGACGTTTCGTGTCGAGCCCCTTCTTCGGTGTTGACTTTCTGCTGACTGGATAGCACGCAACAATAGCTTTTCACTGTACCTAGGTAGAGTAAACTAAACTAAAGCATGGTCAGCACAGTGGCGCAGCGGTAGAGTTGCTGGCTCTCAGCACCGGAGACCTGGGTTCGATCCTGACCTCGGGCGCTGTCTCTGCAGAGTTTATAGGTTCTCCCTGAGACCGCGTGGGATTTCTCCGGGTGCTCCGGTTTCTTCCCACAATCCAAATACGGGTTAGTTTGTAGAAGTCAAAACGTCACCCATGCTTTTTCGTTCGGAAGAAATGTCCCGACCCGAAATGCCACCCATTCTTTCCCAGCAGAGATGCTGCCTGACCCGCTGAGTTGCTCCAGCACTTTGTGTCTTTCTTCAGGTTTGCAGGTTAATTGGCTACGGTGTCAGTTGTCCCTCGTGTGTAGGGTAGTGCTCGGGATAATCACTGGTCGGCATGGACTCCGCGGGCCAAAGGGCCTGATCCATGCTGTATCTCTAAAGCCTACAGTCTAAATCACTAAATCAGAAACACTCCGCAGGTCATGCAGCATCTGTGGAGGGAGAAGCCACAAAATTAATGATTTGGGTCTTTTTTCCCCTCCATCTTGTTTACTGATGAGTCTAGACTGTCCCTTTGACCTGCCTACTTTATCATTACTTTTTAACTCCAGTGTGTGTGTGTGTGTTGCAACATCCATTCACCGTGTACCTTACACCCACTTTGACTCCTAGTTGACTCGTACCTTTTCGATCTTCTTCCATGTGTTCAATTTTGACCTTGGGGTCATCCCTTCCCTCTTCTGCAATCTACGGGGTTTTTTAAACTGTGAGCTACAGCATGAACAACAGACCCTTCGGCCCACCAAGTCCACACTGACCATTGGTCACCCTTTTGCACTAGTTATCCCACTTTCTTACCCACACCCTGCACACTGGAAGTAATTTACAGAGGGCCCATTAACTTACCAAACCCGCACGTCTTTGGCACGTGGGACGAAACTGGAGCACACGGAGAATACGCAGGCAGTCACAGGGAGAACGTGCAAACTCCACACGGACGGCACCAGAGGTCAGGACGGAATCTGGATCTCTGGCAGTTGTGTGGCAGCAGCACTACCTGCTGCGCCACCTTGCCGCGCTCATGAATGAACCAGCCCCTGCAATTCCAGGCACTTATTCATTCTGGAAATGAATGGTGTCTGCATGAGCTGCTGAGGTCCCAGGCTCTGGAATTCCCTTCTCAAACTCCCCTACCTCTCTTTCCTCCCTTTGACCTGGTATTTTGTTGGTTCACATGCTTGATCAATGGTGTTTTATCATTAATGTTTTATTATTATTTATGTTTAGTGTTTTCTACGTAACTGTCACTGTATGTCATGTTGTTACTTGTGGGCGGAGCACCAAGGCAAATTCCTTGTATATGAATACTTGGCCAATAAACTTACTTACTTACGGAGGCCCTGCTTCAACCCACCTCTTTGCCAAGTTCTCGCAATTTTGTCCCGATTAACGGGGTGCCGGAAACTACCAGTTGCTGGAAAATCCGTGGTGGGCGTGTATCACATCTGCCACCACCACCACCACCACCACCACCAGCCTTGGCAGCGCGTTCCAGGCACCCACCACCCTCTAAATGTGTAAAATAAAAACATTGATCTGCACATCTCCTTTAAACTTTACCCCTCCTATCTCAAAGCTCTGCTCTCAAGTCTTTGAATGCCCACTAGTCTTCTAGTGCAGTGGGTATTCCTCACGGCTTTGTAGTCGGACCACTGTCTTTCTTCATGTGATCAATGCCTTGGCCTTGGTTGCAGCGCCGCCATTTACACAGCAAACTGTGGGAAAGGTGGTAATAGGTTTTGAGAATATATGGGGGAGGACAGTGGAGTGGGCAGATTGGTGTTAGATGAGACTATTATGCGGGGTAATGTGTGCCAGTTCGGCACGAAGATTGCAAAAGCTTTGATGTGGGTCGCTACTTCAGAAATGAGCCGCTCAGATTTCCCCCATTCTCTAGAGCTGAGAACGAACGCACTGCGCATCTTGTAAATGTCTCTGGTTTTTCCACCTGGGTTCACAGAGTGAGTGGTTGAAACTGGATTGGGCATGGAGACTCCACTGCTGCTCTGAGTCCCCACGCGGCCCACAACTCCCCCCCCCGACCTCCATGGCCCCACCCCAGGAGAACCTCTTAGTGGCCACTATCTCTGTCAGAGCCCAGAGATGAGGCTTGGAGTGGCTGAACCTGGTGAGGCCTACATGGTTAAGATGCTCAAAGAAACCTCTCCTTATGGCCTCTGTTCGGTCCATTTGGAAAATTGGTGTTGTTTCTCCTGCTACTGCTTTCCTGGCTTTGAGAGAACAAAGAGGGCGGCACGATAGCGCAGCGGGTAGAGCTGCTGCCTTGCAGTACTGGATGCCCGGATTCGATCCCGACCTCGTGATTCAGGCCTGTTTATGCTGGAATCTCCTCAACGGAGAGTTTTAATGCCCCTTTGAGAAGTTGTAGATTTGTCTCCATCTTGAGTCGTTCATTTGCTTGGAGAGTAATGGGCACGTCCCACTTACGCGATATTTTTTGTCGATGACTATAGGCGACTAGGCAGTCGCCACATGGCTGCCGAGGTGACGCCAGTATGGTTGTGAGTAGTCAGTCTCCTAAGTTGCCCGAAGAGTCGTAGCGTCTTTCTGGTCGCTGCTGGATTTTCAACATGTTGAAAATTTTTCAGAGACCGTGGGTTTGACGCCAATGAGCGTAGCTTGACGTAGGTTGTCGCCAGGTTAAGGTAGGTTGTCTGACCGGTGAATTCCACTGTCGTATTTTCCGGTAGTCGCCTAAAAAAATCGCCTAAGTGGGGCAGGCCCAGTAGGCCCAGTCGCCGGTTTTTCGGCGACCTGCTACGACTATGACAGTCGCTTAAAAATCGTCTAAGTGGGACAGGCCCATAAGTAGTTCGAAGATTTTGATCTCATATTTCCATGATTTCCTAATTCCAGTTTTGGGCGTTGTGCAAATTCTGTCGGCATTCCCAAGCCCGCCCGGCGGCCCTTGCCCTTCTTGATCGGAGAGTTAATTGGTTTTGCGGTGTTGTCAAACAGGTGGCCTTTGGTTTTTGAGCACATCGCTGTAAACAACTTAAACCCTCGGGCAAAACCTTGGAGGAAATAATTGACTGCCATTACGGTATGTTTCACTCCACCCGACCTCATGCAAATGCAACGACCAGTGTAAGGTTGACCAAGTTCAACATCACCCCCATGCACATTCACGGTGAATTAGGCTCTTGTGAATATGGCAGAGGCCACCCCAACTGAAGTCCCGTCACCCCTTTGCTCCACATGGAAAACAACTGAGTTTCTCCAGCTTTTTTGTGTACCTTCGATTTTCCAGCATCTGCAGTTCCTTCTTAAACTCCTAGCATCCATTCAGCCAACTGAGACAAAAGCACACAGGATAGCCACCAAGTGGTCTCTGGAGTGGAAGGCAACCTCATCTCCATTACACAGCTAAATCTCTTCACCAGATAAAAGCTGTCCAGGGTCTGAGCTCCCCAGAGGAGCATGGGTGAAGCTCAACAGACTTGGAACTGGAGTCGGGCGTTTCAATGCCAGCATGTGGAGATGGGGGCTCCGCCAGAGCCCAGCCTGTGAATGCAGAGCAGAACACCAGACAGCCAACCATGTCATCTCTGGGTGCCCGCTCTATCGCCCACCAAATGGAGCAGACATTGACGCAGAGACATCAACCTGGCTGCTCAACACCCGGCTTGAGATCTAACTCTTCCTTTGGTTTATGTTTCATTCGCAAGAGGAAGAAGGTTCTTGCCTTCTGCAAAAACCCAACCTTCCAATCCCATGCCCTGGGATCCAGAAAACTGCTCGAACAAGCTGATATTGTCTAAAATAGGACACAAAGTGCTGGAATAACTCAGCGGGTCAGGCAGCATCTCCAGAGAACATGGATAAGTGACGTTTCGGGTCGGGACCCTTCCTTCTGAATCAGTCTGAAGAAATGTTCCAACCCGAAACATTACCTATCCGTGTTCTCCAGAGATGCTGCCTGACCCAAAATGATGGAATACCTCAACAGGTCAGGCAGCATCTCTGGAGCAAAAGAATAGGTGACGATTCGGGTCGAAACCCTTCTTCAGACTTGGAAGGGTTCCGTGCTGAAACGCCACCTATGATTTTTCTCCCTAGATGATGCTTGACCCGCTGAGTTACTCCAGCATTGTGAGTTTATCGTCGGTATAAATCAGCATCCGCAGTTCATAGAAAGTAGAAACATAGAAAATAGGTGCAGGAGTAGACCATTCGGCCCTTCGAGCCTGCACCGCCATTCAATATGATCATGGCTGATCATCCAACTCAGTATCCTGTACCTGCCTTCTCTCCATACCCCCTGATCCCTTTAGCCACAAGGGCCACATCTAACTCCCTCTTAAATATAGCCAATGAACTGGCCTCAACTACCTTCTGTGGCAGAGAATTCCACAGATTCACCACTCTCTGTGTGAAAAATGTTTTTTTCTCATCTCGGTCCTAAAAGACTTCCCTCTTATCCTTAAACTGTGACCCCCTTGTTCTGGACTTCCCCAACATCGGGAACAATCTTCCTGCATCTAGCCTGTCTAACCCCTTAAGAATTTTGTAAGTTTCTATAAGATCCCCCCTCAATCTTCCTTCCGACACATGCTGCCTGACCCGTTGAGTTCATAAGACGTAGGAGGTGAAGTAGGCCATTCGGCCCTTCGAGTCTAGTCTGCACTTTCAGAGCTACTCCAGCACTTTGTGCCCTTTTGTTATTGTAAACCAGCATCTGCAGTTCCTTGCTTCTACTGATACTATCTAAGTTCTGTTTTCTCGTCAGTCGGGGGGTATGTTGGTGAGTGTGAGAGAGAGAGAGTTGGAGAAGTTGCCCGCCCCCATAGACGCTTGTCTCCGCCACCTGTTTGTGGCTGGTGTCATGTTACGGAACATGCCAGCCTGGGTTGGCAGCTTGCCACCTGATAGTACCTCTTTGGTAAACATCCTGGTCAGACTACACCTGAGAGCAGCAGGTGTCGGGACTAATGGGGCACTTCTAGGAAGAGCTCGTACGATAACTGGGGCATAAACAGCGCCAGCGCATCCAGCACTCCCCCCCCCCCTCCCCCCCCCCACCTCCCCCCACCCCCCGCGTTGAATCAATGTGGAGCAAGATCAGAATCAGCAGCAGTTTGCACCGTTTGCAATTTCCCACAAGTGCCCCCATTTCACCCAAGAGCGGGGACTTTGCACAGAGGGTCACGAGTTATTTCCTCCGCACACTGCCACTAAAATAGAACGTGTTGTGAGAACTGGCGGTGGGGGTTGGGGGGGGGGGGTGTTGGTGAGCGGGGAGTTGCTTTCTCTGGTTGCAGTATGTGTAGTTTCTGTTCCGCTCTTGGATTTCCTGTTATTGTGTTTGTAAGTCTACGGATGAGTTGAGCGTTTTGGTGTTGTTGGTTTCTAACTTCCCCCTCGACCGCACGGGCTGAGAGGTTGAAGACCTGTTCGCTCTGAAGCAACAACAACTTGCACTCGTGCATCGCCTCTAACGGAGCATAGTGGCCCGACGTGCCACAAATGTATGTGAAGCATGATCAAACACAAACTGTGGGCAGCACAGACACGGGTTCCAACCTGACCTCGGTTGCTGTCGGTGTGGAGTTTGCACGCTCTCCCTGTGACCGCCTGGGTTTCCTCCCAGGTGCTCCAGTCCCAAAGACGTGCGGGTTTGTGGGTTGGTTGCTCACTGCTCCTAAATGTGTAAGGAGTGGATGAGAAAGTGGGATAATGTATAACTAGTGTGAACGGGTGATCGATGGTTGATCCTGGGTCTCTGATGCTGTGGGGCAGCAGCTCTACCCGCTGCAACACTGCGCCGCCCTTTGGTTCTTGGAGCCTGCGCTTCCCCTCCCCATCAACTCTGCATTGGGGGAAACCAATCCCAGATTGACTTTAGGCAAGGCAAGGCAAGGCAACTTTATTTATATAGCACATTTCATACACGAGGCAGACTCAAAGTGCTTCACATAAAAACATTTCATACAATAAAATGAAATAATAAAATGAAATAAAATAGAAGAACTAAAAGAAAAGAAAAGCAAAATTAAAAATGCATTATAAAATAGTGCAAAAGTTAAAAGTGCAATGTAGTTAAGATTTAGCTGAAAGCTAAAGTAAACATAAAAGTTTTCAGTTTTGTTTTAAAAGTGGTCAAAGTTGAGGCAAGTCTTAAAGTTTATTCCAGCTATTTGTTGCATAGTAACTAAATCCTGCTTTCCCATGTTTTGTATTTACTCTGGGAATCACTAGCAGATTGGTTTCAGAAGATCTTAGCGGTCTAGAAGGCTTATATAGTGGAAGCATGTCAGTGATATACTTTGGTCCTAAACCATGTAGTGATTTATAGGTGAGCAGCAGGATTTTAAAATCAATTCTCTGACATACAGGGAGCCAATGTAAGGATTTAAGAATTGGTGTAATGTGTTCAAATTTTTTGGTCTTTGTTCGAACTCTAGCAACAGCGTTCTGAACAAGCTGTAGCTGCCTGACAGTTTTTTTCGGAAGACCTGCAAGGAGACCGTTACAATAATCTAGCCTACTAGTAATCAAGGCATGTACAAGTTTTTCTAAGTCTTGAGCTGACATGAGTCCTCTTAATCTTGCTACGTTTTTGAGGTGATAGTAGGCCGATTTTGTTACTGATTTGATGTGACTGTCGAAATTTAAATCTGAATCCATAATGACCCCAAGATTTCTGGCTTTGTTTGAAGTTTTCAGGGACAGAGAGTGAAGGTGTTGGGTTACTTTAAGCCTTTCTTTTTTAGCACCAAAAACAATTATCTCCGTTTTGTCCTTATTTAGTTGGAGAAAATGTTGGCACATCCAGTCTTTGACTTGCTCAATGCACTGGCACAGCAGATCTATGGGGTGATAGTCATTTGGTGATAGCGCTATATAGATGATACAGCGCGGAAACGGGTCCTTCGGCCCACCTAGTCTGCGTCGACCAGTGATCACTCCGTACACTAACACTAACCGCCACACTTAAGCCCCTGTCCCACTTAGGAAACCTGAACGGAAACCTCTGGAGACTTTGAGCCCCACCCAAGGTTTCCGTGCGGTTCCCGGAGGTTGCAGGTGGTTGCCAGAGGTTGCAGGTAGTGGAAGCAGTTAGGGAGACTGACAAAAACCTCCGGGAACCGCACGGAAACCTTGGGTGGGGCGCAAAGTCTCCAGGGGTTTCCGTTCAGGTTTCCTAAGTGGGACAGGGGCATAAGGACAATGTTACAATCTTACCGAAGCCAATTAACCTGCAAACGTGTACGTCTTTGGAGCGTCGGAGGGAACTGGAGGAGCCAGAGAAAACCCACGCGGGCATGGGGAGGACGTACAAACTTTGTGCAGACAAGCACCAGTAGTCAAGGTCGAATCCCGGTCTCTGCCGGTGTGCCACCGTTCCGCCCTAATAACTTGAATTAAACAATTTCTGGTGACCAGCCATTCTCACCTAATATTTCACATCTGGATCCAGATGTAGTACGCTGAAAAGCATTAGGTAGAGCATCACTCAGCATTTTGACATTTTATCAAGTCAATGAATCAAGCCAATTAACCTACAAACCTGTTTAAGAAGGAACTGCAGATGCTGGAAAATCGAAGGTAGACAAAAATGCTGGAGAAACTCAGCGGGTGAGACAGCCTCTATGGAGCGAAGGAAATAGGCAACGTTTCGGGACGAAACGTTGCCTATTTCCTTCGCTCCATAGAGGCAGTCTCACCCGCTGAGTTTCCCCAGCATTTTTGTCTAACGTACAAACCTGTTTCGTCTTTGGAGCGTGGGAGGAAACCGAAGATCTCGGAGAAAAACCCACGCAGATCACGGGGAGAACGTACAAACTCCATACAGACAGCACCCGTCGTCGGGATCGAACCGGGGTCTCTGGCGCTCCATTGTGCTGTAAAGCAGCAACTCTACCGCTGCGCCACCGTATATCTCCGTAACCTGAGCTTTATTTCCCCTCTCTCCTCTTTGGGTATTTCAACGTTTCGTTTGCGGATAAATGTAAAACCGCAGATGTTGGAAAACCGAAATAAAACGGGGAATGCTGACGACACTCTGCAAGTGCATTGATGGGACTCAACAGACAGTAGACAATAGGTGCAGGAGTAGGCCATTTGGCCCTTCGAGCCAGCACCACCATTCAATAGACAATAGACATTAGACAATAGGTGCAGGGGTAGGCCATTTGGCCCTTCGAGCCAACACCGCTATTCAATGTGATCATGGCTGATCATCCCCAATCAGTACCCCGTTCCTGCCTTCTCCCCATATCCCCTGACTCCGCTGTCTTTAAGAACCCTATCTAGCTCTCTATTCAAAGCATCCAGAGAACCTGCCTCCACCGCCCTCTGAGGCAGAGAATTCCACAGACTCACAACTCTCTGTGAGAAAAAGTGTTTCCTCGTCTCCGATCTAAATGGCTTACTCCTTATTCTTAAACTGTGGCCACTGGTTCTGGACTCCCCCAACATCGGGAACATGTTTCCTGCCTCTAGTGTGTCCAAGCCCTTAACAATCTTATATGTTTCAGACCTAAAGTGTTATCTTTGCTTCTTCCCCTTCCCCCCCCCCCCCTAATGCTTGCTGGTCTTCTGGCCATTTCCAGCATTTCCTATTTTTATTTTATTAATCACCCCATTTGCATTGCCTGCAGACGCAACTTTTATTTGTAACCTTTACCACCCCTTTCAGCCTGCACTACCGGTACATCCCCATCTCTCCTTCCCTTCACCCGGCTGGGGACCTTGTCATTGTTTGTCTCCACTCCTTCACCTCACCCCTCCAGAGGGCAGCACAGCTGGAAGAGCAGCTTCCCCACAGCGCCAGAGACCCAGGTTCGATCCTGGAATTCATTGCCAAGAGGGCTGCGGAGGCCAAGTCAGTGGATATTTTTTAAGGCAGAGATAGATAGATTCTTGATTAGTACAGGTTAGCCAGAAGGTTATGGGGAGAAGGCAGGAGAATGGGGTTAGGAAGGAGATAGATCAGCCATGATTGAATGATGGGCCAAATGGCCTAATGCTGCTCCAATAACTTATGAACTGACCACGGGTGCTGTCTGTGTGGAGTTTGTACGTTCTCTCCGTGGCCGCACGGGTTCTCTCCAAATGCTCGTCTCCTCCCTCACCTAGACGTGTGGGTTTGTAGGTTGTTTGGCCTCTGAACAAATTGGCCTTAATGTGTAGGGAGTGAATGAGAAAGTGGGTTAACACAGAACTAGTCTGGGCGGATGGTTGATAGTAGGCGTGGACTCTGTGGGCTGAAGGGCCAGTTTCCATGCTGTACCTCTAGAACTACACAAAGCTCTAATTTCCCACACACAGTGCATGCGCAGTTCCTGTATCTTCTGTTTTACTTGTGATGGAGAGGGGGATGAGGGAGAGGAGGGTGGGTGAGGGGGGGAGGAGGGAGAAGAAGGAGAGGGAGAGGGAGAGAGAGAGAGAGCGAGAGAACATGAGAGAGAGAACGAGAGAGAGAGAGAGGGAGAGACCACGAGAGTGAGAGAGAGAGAGAGAGCGAGAGAGACAGAGAGAGGGAGAGACCACGCTGGTCGGCATGGACTCGGTGGGCTAAAGGGCCTGTTTCTGTGCTGAATCTCTAAACTAAACTAAACTGGGTGGTTCCATATAGTGCCGGTGTAAAACTACACCAGTTTCACGCTGGTCGGCTGACCTGCAACCTTCAGTAGATGCACCGTAAACACCCCTGTACCTGGTGCCTGAAGGCCCCCTTTGGAGCTAAATCTGTTTTCAAATCCCGGGGCCTGTTTGTTGTGGTGTGGCTTCACCAGGCCTTTGCTCGTTCACAGCTCGGAGAGCACGACTTGCTTGTTTGTGAAACACTGATGGTCTAGATGTTTGCCGAGCGCTTTGCCTCATTGCATGCTCTGCACGTTTGGGCAACAAAGGAAGCCAACTTATTGTAGCAGGGGCTTGTTCATAAGTGATAGGAGTAGAATTAGGCCATTCAGCCCATCGAGTCTGCTCTGCCATTCAACCATGGCTGATCCCATTTTCCTGCCTTCTCCCCATAACCCTTGACACCCGTTCTAATCAAGAATTTGTCTATCTCTGCCTTAAAAATATCCACTGACTTGGCCTCCACAGCCCTCTGTGGCAATGAGTTCCACAGATTAACTACCCTCTGACTAAAGAAGTTCCTCCTCATCTCTTTTCTAAATGAGCACACTTTAATTCTGAGGCTGTGACCTGTGGTCCTAGACTCTCCCGCCAGTGGAAACATCCTTTCCACATCCACTCTATCCATGCCTTTCATTATTCTGCCCTTGGTAGTGTCGCGGTGAACTCAATCTCCGGGGGCTGTGCGATGGATATAGAGACGGGTGTTTTTAACCCCTTCAGAGCAGCTGAAGAATTATTGATTAAATAAATCTGGAGTGGAATAGCTTTTATGGTGATCACGGAGCTAACATTTTACAGTTTTATCAATTTAGTTTAGTTCAGAGATACAGTGCGGAAACGGGCTCTCCTGCCCACGGAGTCCGCGTCGACCAGCGATCCCCGCACACTAACACTATCCTACACGCATTAGGGACAATTGACCATTTTTACTGAAGCCAATTAACCTACAATCCTGTACGCCTTTGGAGTGTGGGAGGAAACTGGAACTCCCGGAGAAAACCCACGCAGGTTATGGGAAGAGCATGGAAACTCTGTACAGACAGCGCCCGTAGTCAGGATTGAACCCAGATCCCCGGCACTGTAAGACTGCAACTCTGCCGCTGCAATTTAAGGTTTAATAGGAACCTGAGGGGTAACTTTTTCACACAAAGTGTGGTTGGTGGGTGTATGGTACGAGCTGCCGGAGGAGGTAGTTGAGGCAGGTACTATTGCAATGTTTAGGAAACATTTAGACAGGTACATGGATGGGACAGGTTTAGAGGGAAATAGGCCAAACACAGGCAGGTGGAACGACTGTAAATGGGACATGTTGGCCAGTGTGGGAAAGTTGGGCCGAAGGACCTGTTTCCACACTGTATGACTCTATGATTCTATAAATGTAGCTGCTGGCTTACAAAAAAAAACACACACGAAGTGCTGGAGTAACCCAGTGGGTCAGGCAGCATCCCAGGAGAACATGGATAGGTAATGTGTTGGGTCGGGACTCTTCTTGAGTACTGAAGGAACAGAGGAACTCAGCAGGTCAGGCAGCATCCGGGGAAGGAATGGACAGGTGACGTTTCCGGTCGAGACTGAAATCCATTCCTATGACACTCCTTATTGACGGTGTTTTCCTTTTTTGTATTTCAGAGTCTCAGAAACGTCCAGCTCAAGCATGAGGCTGTGCTAGCTGGAAGTCAGATGGGTAGCAATGGAATTATGGATTCTACAATCCAGGTTGTCTTCTGATACAAAAAGGTATGTGTCCCACTTACACCAATGCAGCATTGCACGCATGGCCTTCCCCAGAACTTGATTATTCCACTCTGACCATTATATACTCTCCACTATTTGGACAGGTGTATGGATAGGAAAGGTTTAGAAGGCAATGGGCCAAATTTAGTCAGACGGTGGTGAATCTGTGCAAACATAAGACTGTGGAGGCCAAGTCAATGGATATTTTTAAGATGGAGATTGATCGATTCCTGATTAGCACGAGTGTCAGGGGTTATGGGGTGAAGGCAGGAGAATGGGGTTAGGTGGGAGAGATAGATCAGCCATGGCTGAATGGCGGAGTAGACTTGATGGGCTGACGGGCATAATTCTGCTCCTTGCAACTTAATGAAGTTATGAAATTCAGACAAATGGGACTAGCCCAGTGTGGCAACTTGGTCAGCATGGACAAGTTGGGCCAAAGGGCCCCATAGCTCTAGAGCTCCATAATGAGAGGTTGCTCAGTATCACATGTATCTCAAGGGGGTTCTGCGTGGAATTGTAATCCTACAGAGCTCTCAGACCATGTGGTGCTGAGTGATGCTCTACCTAGAGCTTTTCAGCGTACGACGTCCAGACCCAGATCCAGATCCAGACATTCTCCAGCTGAGTAATTTTTTCTATCGCAATGCTGTTGCCATCCATGGGCACAGCAGCAGAAGGCTGGTCTGCAAGTGGCACACACCATCCAGGCGTGCCATTAGAAACATAGAAACATAGAAAATAGGTGCAGGAGGAGGCCATTCGAACCTTTGAGCCAGCACCGCCATTCATTGTGATCATGGCTGATCGTCCCCAATCAATAACCCGTGCCTGCCTTCGCCCCATATCCCTTGATTTCTCTAGCCCCTAGAGCTCTATCTAACTCTCTCTTAAATCCATCCAGTGACTTGGCCTTCACTGCCCTCTGTGGCAGGGAATTCCACACATTCACAACTCTCTGGGTGGAAAAGTTTTTTCTCACCTCAGTCTTAAATGGCCTCCCATTTATTCTAAGACTGGTTCTGGACTCGCCCAACATTGGGAACATTTTTCCTGCATCTAGCTTGTCCAGTCCTTTTTTATAATTGTATATGTTTGCTTCAGTGATCCCCATAACACAGCACTGTGAGTTCCCCTCCACATTTTCAAGGGCAAATAGTAAAGGGCCATAAACACTGCCCTTATTGAAATCCTTCATTATCATCAACTGCTTTGGTCTAAACCTCTGGACCTCTCCAGAGAGCCTCCAGAGAGCCTAACCCTATTTTTTTTTTTTTTTTTTTATTAAAAAAAAAAATATATATATATAGATATATTAATTTTATTAGAAGCAATTGTACAAGGAGAAAGTAATCGACATAACAATTATACAATTTTCGTACTGCTTCAATTTTAACGTTTTATAAACTAATAACTAAATCGGAAAAAAGGAAAAAGAAAAAAAGGGAAAGAAAGAAGAAATGAAAAAGAAAAGAAAGAATTTTGAGAAAGGCACGAAAAAGAAGAAAGAAAAACCCCAGAACTAACGAAGAAGTGAAAGAAGCGGAGATATATCCCACTGCCCTTCCCTACGCCCGCTCACTCGACCCTAGCGTCAGTTTTGAGTTTGTGTTCAGCCATTATGTTGGTGAAGAAATTCAATAAAAGGAGACCATATTTTGGAAAATTGATCTGGTTTGTCAGTCAAGACGAGCCTTATTTTTTCTAGATGTAGTGTCTCGGTCATTTCAGTGATCCGAGACACTAACCTTTCTTTTCTACGTACCTGCGCATTTTTGAATCACTTTTGGACGTGTGTTCTAACCTCCGATGTGATGTAGTATCAAAAATAGATTGAATACTTTCCCGCAAATAGGCTTGTTTCAGGTTGAGCAGTGGATTGAGCAGCATCTGTGTTGGGAAATAGATTGTTGACGTTTTGAGTCGCGATCTTTCATATGGAAGCATTCGGTCACCTATCATAATGGCTGCTAAAGTAGCCCCCTTGCCTACTGCTGCAGATGCAACCTGAACCATTATTACCATTGGGAATTACAATTATTTTCCATGAGCAAGCTTGTGTTCACAATGCACATGCCCTTTGTACAGAATCCGTGCGATATCTTGTTAATGCCAGAAAATATATTTTATTATATTAAATATCCAACATAAATTAAAATGGGAATAATACAATGGTGTCCAAATTTCTTAATAAATATGACGCAGTTTAATCAGTCGGAAGAAGGGTCCTGACCCAAAACGTCACTTGTCCATGTTCTCCAGAGATGCTGGCTGACCCGCTGAGTTACTCCAGGACTTTGTAAACCAGCGTGTGCAGTTCATTGTTCCTTCCTTGTGCAGTTTTCCAGTTCAGTTGGCACGTGCTTGCGTCTAAAGTTAATGCCGGGATACAGTTTGATAAATTACCCCTCCCCTCTCTCCCACCTGGATATGCACCTATTTCCCCCTTCCTCCCCCTCCCCCTACATTCCTTCCTCTGGCTTCACAATTCGCAACTCCTCAATCCTTTTGTCTCCCACCTTTTAAAACATCTCTGGCCTTTGTCCAACCATCTACCTATCAGCCCCCTCCTCTGCTGCCTGTGGTCAACTATTACACGTCGCGCTTTGTCCTGCCCCTCCTCCCTTCCAGCTTTCTTCTCCCCTCCCCTTTACAATCAGTCCAAAGAAGGGTCCCTATCCAAAGCCTTGCCTATAGACAATAGACAATAGGTGCAGGAGTAGGCCATTCTGCCCTTCGAGCCAGCACCACCATTCAATGTGATCATGGCAGATCATCCACAATTAGTACCCCGTTCCTGCCTTCTCCCCATATCCCCTGACTCCGCTATTTTTAAGAGCCCTAGCTCTCTCTTGAAAGCATCCAGAGAACCTGCCTCCACCGCCCTCTGAGGCAGAGACTTCCACAGGCTCACCACTCTCTGTGAGAAAAAGTGTTTCCTCGTCTCCATTCGAAATGGCTTACTCCTTATTCTTAAACTGTGGCCCCTGGTTCTGGACTCCCCCAACATTGGGAACACGTATCCTGCCTCTAGTGTGTCCAAGCCCTTAACAATCTTATATGTTTCAATGAGAACCCCCTCATCCTTCTAAACTCCAGAGTGTACAAGCCCAGCTCGTCCATTCTCACAGCATATGACAGTCCCGCCATCCCGGGAATTAACCTTGTAAACCTACGCTGCACTCCCTCAATAGCAAAAATGTCCTTCCTCAAATATGCGCGTTCACCGGAGATGCTGCCTGAGCCGCTGAGTTACTCCTTTTGTCGACAGTATCAGCTCGCTCGGGCAAGTTCCCTGGATCCCAGGGCAAGGGGTTGGAAGGTCGATCTGTTTTTTTTTTGGTAAACCAGCATCTGCAGTTCCGTGTTTGTACACTTCGAGACTGGCTGATTCACTGATAGGCAGCAGTTGCCGTGGCCAATAGTGACAGGTTTGTGTGAAAAGTGAATGTGTCAGTGGAAGGGTTTGTGTGAGAGTTGCAGCTGCTCGTACACCAGTGATTTCCTGTCCACTTGTGCATGGTTTGTTCAGCTGTCGGTGAGAGATATGGACCGCTCTATCTTGTTAAACATCTACAATACTGTTTGTGGAACAGCAATAGTTGTCAACTATCGGTGAAGTAAAACAGCACGTCAGTATCGTGAAGATCAAAGTCAATACTTTCTATAAAACTATCATTTTAGTTTAGAGATACAGCACGGAAACAGGGCCTTTTGGCCGACCGAGTCCGCGCCGACCAGCGATCTCTGCACACTAACGCTATCCTACACATACTAGGGACAATTTATCATTTTAGCAAGCCAATTGGCCTATAAGCCTATACGTCTTTGGAGTGTGGGAGGAAACCGGAGAAAACGCACACAGGTCACGGGGAGAACGTACAAACTCCGTACAGACAGCACCCCTTGGCAGGATCAAACTCAGGTCTCTGGTGCTATAAGGCAGCAACTCTACCACTGCACCACCGTGCCGCCCTATCATTCTAGAGTCATTAAATCGTACAGCATGGAAACAGGCCCTTCAGCCCATCGAGTCTCTGCTGACGTCAAGGGCCCCAACACTAATTCTGCACTAGTCCTCCCTCAACTGCCCCTCGATTCTCCAGCTCACCCACACAGTGGGCAATTTACTGCCCGTTACACTGCCAGTAGGCAGATCTTTGGGATGTGGGGGGGAAATCGGAGCGTCGGAAACAAAACAGTGGCGGTCAGGATTGAACTCTGATCACTGGAGCTTGTGCGGCAGCAGCTCTACCTGCTGCGCTACTAACTCCTCAAATGTATACGTCCTGGAAACCGACCCTTCGGCCCAACCTCCTGTATGTCGACCAAGATGCCCCATCTACACGAGTATAATACACTTGTTGGAGGGATGGTCTATCAGGTTCTGGTTCTGTGACTAGCGGCTATAAGATGCAAATCCTAGAAGTGGTGATGTGGATGGAAGCAACTTACGCTGGCTTCTGAGTGGAAAATTAGAATGTTTTAGTTTAGTTTAAAGATACAGCGTGGAAACAGGCCCTTGGCCCACCGACTCCGTGCCGACCGGTGATCTCTGCTCGTTAACACTATCCAACACACACACACACACACACACACACACACACACACACACACGCACTAGGGACAATTTATAACTTTACCAAGCCAATTAGCCTGCAAACCTGCCTGTCTTTGGAGTGTGGGAGGAAACCGGAGCTCCCGGAGAGAACACACGCGGTCACGGTGAGAACGTGCACACTCCTCACAGACAGCAGCCGTAGTCAGGATCAAACCTGAGTCTCTGGGTATATAAGGCAGCAACTCTACCGCTATACCACCGTGCCAAAACCTGGTTGGCTTCATTTTCTCCCTCCCTCCCTCCCATTATGATGAATGGACTTTGGACCAAAACGTTACCTCTGCTTCTCTTTCCAATAATGCTGCCTGACCTGCTCAACGATTCCGACATTTTATTTTCTTTCCTGGAAATGGCCCATTTCAAACAATTTCCAGTTGCATTTCTACAGCATGCTTTGTCACCTTGCCACGCTCTGTTTCCGATGAAGTCTGTGACTTTTCATTGAGAATCCAAACCAAACCCTATCTATCCAAATGTGTAGGAAGGAACTGCAAATGCTGGTTTAAACCGAAGATAGACACAAAATGCTGGAGTGACTCAGCGGGACAGGAGGCATCTATGGAGAGAAGGAATAGGTGACGTTTCGTGTCTCGACCCTTCTTCAGTCTGAAGAAGCGTCTCGACCCGAAACGTCACCTATTCCTTTTCTCCATGATGCTGTCTGACCCGCTGAGTTACTCCAGCTTTTTGAGTCTATCCTGCCTATCCAAATCACCACTTCATTATAAAGCATGTAAAGTGCTTCTGAGGAGTTAGAACCATGTGAGCATTGCAACCAAGTTATGTCGAGGGAGTTCCCACAATGGAGTTGAGCCAAAGGGCCTGTTTCGTTTCTGTATGACTATCAGTAGCTGTGTAATAATGTCAAGATGATTACATTGGCCAAGATACAAGGGAAAATTCCCCCTATTTTCCAACATGAGAGCAATGTTTTCATAGGTGTTGAGTTTAGCATATTGTCACTTGTACCGAGATACAGTGAAAAGTTTTAGTTGTGTGCTAACCAGTCAGCGGAAAGACAATACACAATTAAAATCGACCCATCCACAGTGTACAGATACATGAAAAGGTTTAGTGCAAGGTAAAGTCCCATCAAAGATAGACTGAGCGTCTCCAATGAGGTAGATAGTAGCTCAGGACTGATCTCTAGTTGTTGGTACGTTGGTTGGGAGGCAGGTACTGGGCTTAGACAATAGACAATAGGTGCAGGAGTAGGCCTTTGGCCCTTCGAGCCAGCTCCGCCATTCAATGTGATCATGGCTGATCATCCTCAATCAGTACCCCGTTCCTGCCTTCTCCTCATATCCCCTGACTCCGCTATTTTTAAGAGCCCTATCTAGCTCTCTCTTGAAAGCATCCAGAGAACCTGCCTCCACCGCCCTCTGAGGCAGAGAATTCCACAGACTCGCCACTCTCTGTGAGAAAAAGTGTTTCCTTATCTCTGTTCTAAATGGCTTACTCCTTATTCTTAAACTGTGGCCCTGGTTCTGGACTGCCCCAACATCGGGAACATGTTTCCTGCCTCTAGCGTGTCCAAGCCCTTAACAATCTTGTATGTTTAAGGAACGAGCTGCCAGAGGAAGTGGCTGGGACAGGTACAATAACAACATTTAAAAGACATTTGGTCAGGTACATTGACAGGAAAGGTTTGGAGGGATATGGGTCAAACATCGGCAAATGGGATTAGCGTGGCGGGCATCTTGGTCGGCATGGATGAGTTGGGCCAAAGGGCTTGATTCCCTGCTCCGTGTCTCCGTACGAGTGTCACAGTGGAAGTTTGGGCAGTCAATAAACTCCCACTTTGATGTCAGAGCTAAAGTGCAGCCCCTCTGAGATTACTTGGACTCGTCCCAGAGTATTACACCCAACGTCAGGGTGAGACTTCAACCCATCAGACTTTGACTCTGAGGTGAAGGTGTTAGACATGCAACCTGGCCAGTATCAGAGCGATCTTTTGTAACATATGTACACACTCTCCCACTCGCACGCACACACACTGGTGACTACACAGAATAGACTTTCAGTCAAAGATGTTTATTTCTATTACAAATGTTATCATTTTTGGTCACATTTTCTCACGACACAGAAGAGGCCATTCAGCCTTCGATCAAATCCATTCCTCTGTTTTCGCGCATGTACTTCCCCCCTCCCCCCCCCCCCCCCCCCCCCCTCCCCCTCCCCCCCCCCCAACCTCCACTGGTCTAATTTACAGCAGCCATCCAACCAACCAAGTGGGGCGTCTTTGGGATGTTGGAGAAACCAAAGGGCATGGTCACAGGGAGATCGTGCAAACTCCACACGGATGACCTTGTGATGAGAACGGCATTCTTGTCTGGACGCACAAGGGGCTGCAGAAGCTTCAATCTTAAGTAATAAACAAACTATCTGCAGTCTCTTGTGTCTCCATTTCACTGCTCCACTTCCAAATCTGCCCAAATCTAGACCCACTTTGAAGAAGTTTCTTGTCCAGGAGTTCTGTGCGACCTCTCTCACGTCTAACCCTCTGGGATTACTCCTGCTCTACCTGGTGAAGAAAGGTCCCGACCCAAAATGTTGTCTGTCCGTTTCCCTCCAGAGATGGGCACGGTGGCGCAGCAGTAGAGCTGCTGCCTCACAGCGCCAGAGACCCCGGTTTGATCCTGACTACGGGTGCTGTCTGTACAGAGTTTGCACGTTCTCCCCGTGACCACGTGGGCTTTCCCCAGGTGCTCCGGTTTCCTCTCACACTCCAAAGACATGCAGGCTTATAGGTTAATTGGCTTTGGTTTAAAATAAAGTAGATTGTTTCTGGTGTGTAGGATAGTGTTAATGTTTGGGGATTACTGGTCGGCGTGGGCCGAAGGGCCTGTTTCTGTGCTGTATCTCTAAACTAAACTAAACTAGACTAAGATGCTGGCTGAGTGCTCCAGCACTTTAGAGTTTTACTTGAATTCAGGTCTATAAGTTAACAACACCACCTTCTCTGCTAGGTAGTTGGTGGGCTGAAGAGCCTGTTTCTGACAATAGACAGAGGGTGTGGTGGCTGAGGGCAATGTCCAAACTAGTTTTTGTCATTCAGCTGGAAAGAGTCCAGAGAAGGTTTACAAGCAAGCTGCCAGGATTTGAGGGCCTGAGCTATAGGGAGAGGTTGGGCAGGTTAGGACTCTATTCCTTGGAGTGTAGGAGATTAAGGGGTGATCGATCTTATAGAGGTGTATAAAATCACGAGGGGGATAGATACGGTAACTGCACAGAGTCTTTATCCTAGGGTGAGAGAATCAAAGACTAGAGGACATAGGTTTAAGGTGAGGGTGGGGAAGATTTAATAGGAACCTGAGGGGCAGCTTTTTCCACACCTTATATATATGGAATGACCTGCCAGAGGAGGTAGTTACGGCAAGTACAGGCACATCACTTAAAATATATTTGCACAGGTACATGGATAGGAAAGGTTTAGAGGGGTATGGGCCTTACATAGATAAATGGCAAGAGCTGAAGATGAGGCATCCTGGTCAACATGAATGAGTTGGGCCGAAGGGCCTGTTTCCGTGCTGTATGGTGCTCTGTGAAGCTGAGATAATAGACAGCCAGTAGATTGCCAGGAATGAGTGGGTTAACATATGGTGAGCGTTTGTCGGCACTGGGCCTGTACTCGCTGGAGTTTAGAAGGATGAGGGATATCTCATTGAAACTTACCGAATAGTGAAAGGCGTGGATAGAGTTGATGTGGAGAGGATGTTTCCACAAGAGGGGGAGTCTAGGACCAGAGGGCATAGCCTCAGAATAAAAGGATGTCCCTTTAGAAAGAAGATGAGGAGGACCTTCTTCAGTCAGAGGGTGATGAATCTGAGGAATTCATTGCGACAGACGGCTGTGGAGGCCAAGTCAATGGACATTTTCAAGGTGGAGATTGACAGATTCTTGTGTGTGTCCTTGGGCAAGACACTTCACCCACCTTTGCCTGTGTGTGTGGATGTAATTATGTGAAGCACTTTGGGGTCAATGCAAGTTGACTAAAAATGTGCTATATAAATAAAGAAATTTAAAGAAATGTAATTTAAATTTAGTACGGGTGTAAGGAGTTATGGGGTGAAGGCAGGAGAATGGGGTTGAGAAGAAAAGATAGGTCAGCCATGATTAAATGTTGAAGTAGACTTGATGGGCCGAATGGCCTAATTCTGCTTCGAGAACCTATGAAGTTATTTATTTAAGTGATGGCAGTTCATAAGTTCATGTTCATAAATGATGGGAGTGGAACTAGGCCATTCGGCCCATCAAGTCTACTCCGCTCCTCAGTCATGGCTGATCTATCTTTCCCTCTCAACCCCATTCTCCTGCTTTCTCCCCATTACCCCGGCACCCGTACTAATCGAGAATCCATCTGTCGCTGCCTTAAATATCCATTGATGTGCCGAACCAAGTGGATTCAACCGATTAGCGGTGCAGTGCAGACATAAACTAGAGAGGGAATTGTGTGCAGTTATTTGCATTATCAAACTGGGTGATTCATTTCGGATAGGTGATGGTTTTTACCATAAAGCGTTTAGATCAGCTAAGCTGTGGTAGATGGAACCACAAGCAGGCATGTACAGAAGGTTGTTTTTAATGGGTTGTACACCACAACCACCCACACACCTCCACAGATGACTAAGCAAGGCTATTTTCTTTATGACTTCAGGTGACATGCTCACTCTGATTGCTTCGTTGTCCATCTAATTGGACCAGCCAAAAACATATTGCTACAGTTGGGAAAACAGAGATCAAGTGCTTTTATTTTTCTGTAAATGTCTGTATATGCAGCACTTTCATTAGCCCAAAGTACTTTAGCGTCAATACTTGTTGAATTTGTTGGAATAATTGTCAGAGGGGAATCTTATTGATGGGATCTACCAGCATTTGGATAGGCACAGAGTTACTGGGATAGACAACATATTGTGTAAAAATGTCTGTATATGCAGCATATTTCATTAACCCAAAGTACTTTACAGTCAATACTTGTTGAATTTGTTGTGATAATTGTCAGAGGGGATTCTTACTGACTGCATCTACCAGCATTTGTATAGGCACAGAGTTACTGGGATAGACAACATGGCTTGGTGTGTGTGAAATTGTGTCTCACGATTTGATAGAGATTTTTCAAGAGGTCACCAAGAGGATTGACCAGGGCAGAGCAGTAGATGTTGTCTACATAGACTTTAACAAGGCCTTTCACAAAGTCCCACATGACATACTGGTCCTGATGGTGAGATCGGTACCCGGACAGGCGGCTGAAGGACAAGAAGTCGAAGCCAAAACGCCGAAAGGACATGACGCAAAAATGATAAATAGATATGAAACACTTTTTTTTTAAAATCAATATTTTTAACCGTAACCCTAACCTTTCGGCTTCATGTCCTTTTGGCATCTTGGCTTCAGCGTCCTGTCCGCACACGGGTTAGATCACATTGATGCCAAGGGGAGCTAGCCAAATGGTTTCTAACTGGGTTTAGAGGAGGGAGTCAAATGGTAGTGGTGGAGGTCTGTAGGGAGGCACTGCAGATGCTGGTTTAAACCGAAGATAGACACAAAAAGCTGGAGTAACTCAGCGGGACAGGCAGCATCTCTGGAGAGAAGGAATGGGTGACGTTTCGGGTTGAGACCCTTCTTCAGACTGGTGGAGGATTGCTTTTCGGTTTAGAGGCCTGTGATCAATGTGTGCTTCAGGGGTTAGGGTCAGGAGCTGGGTCAGTTGCTGTTTGTTATCTTTATGAACATGAACTTTGATGTAATTTGTAAATTTGCAAACCATTGTTATCTAAATCGTTAATGTAGATAATCATAATATATAGAAGCAGAATTAGACCATGTGGCCCGTCACGTCTACTCAAGCGTTCAATCATGGCTGATCTCTCTCTCCTTCTCAAACCCATTCTCCTGTCTTCTCCTCATATCCCCTGATACCCTTACCAATCAAAATTGGAGGTATAGTTGGCAATGAGAAAGGATATCTAAATTTTGCAGCAGAATCTATAACAGTTAAGAAGGTGGAGCAAGAGGTGGCCAATGGAATATAACTCTGACAGGTGTGAGGTGTTGTATTTGGTGTGTTTAACCAGTGTCGGACTTGCACAGTAACTGGCAGAGCCCTGGAGAGTGTTGTAGAACACAGAGATCTGTGAGCATGAGTGCATGGTTGCCTGAAGGTGGCGAGTCAGGTGGACCGTGTGGTGAATAGATATTTGGCACGTTTGCCTTCCATGGGTAGGGTACCGAATACAAAAAGGTGGGACATCATGATAGGCATTGGTGAGACCGCACTTGCAACACAGAACAGTACACCACAGGAACAGGCCCTTCGGCCCACAATGTCTGTGCCAGACATGATGCTAAGACCATCACTTATCTACCTGCGCATAGCCCACATCCCTCCATTCCCTGCATATCCATGTGCTTTCCAAAAGCCTCTTCAACACCACTGTTGTATCTGCCTTCACCACCACCACTGGCAGCATGTTGCAGGCACCCACCCAGGGTCACCCAGCTTTAGGAAGGTGTCATGAAGTTGCAACAGGTGCAGCAGAGATGCACCAGGATCTGTTTATTGAGTGCAGGACTGAACTGAATGGAAAAAAAAAGGAAGAGTTTTACTGTTCCCAGGTACCTGTGACAATAAAGTACTATTGTATGTTGACTGGAAATTTTGAAATTAAGTTCAATTAACTTAAATGTATTTAATTGCTTAAAGTTCAAAAAGTTTTCAACTAATTTGCCATTTAAAAAAAATATGATTGAAGACTTCCAGTTCCCAATGTCTATAGAGCAAACATACATCTAACGTTTAAATCTTTCAGGATTGTCATTAAAATGAATCAGGATTGTCACTGAAATGAATCCAAGAGTTCCTGGGGCCTGATGTTCCAGCTCCCACCAGCTCCAGTTCAAATTGGAGGCATTCATGCCGAGGTCCTTTTCACTTATTTGCACAACGAAATGTTTACACACCAAGAGGCCCAGCGGAAGAGTTGCTGCCTCACAGCGCCAGGGACCCGGGTTCCATTCTGACCACGGGTGCTGTCTGTACGGAGTTTGTACGTTCTCCTCGTGACCCAAGTGGGTTTTCTCCGAGATCTTCGGTTTCTTCTCACGCTCCAAAAAGGTACAGGTTTGTAGGTTAATTGGTTTGGTATAAATGTAAAATTGTCCCTAGGATAGAATAGAATAGAATGCCTTTTATTGTCATTCGAACAGCTTGGTTTGAACGAAATAGCATTTTCTACAGTTTTACATTACAAAAAACCCCCCCAAGACCCACACTTAACACAGTTTACATAAACATAAACATCCATCACAGTGGATCTCCAGCATCTCCTCACTGTGATGGAAGGCAAAGTCTTATCTCTTCCCTTTGTTCTTCTCCCACGGTCCTAGTGTGTGCATGATAGTGTAGGTGTGCAGGGATTGCTGGTCGGTGCGGACTCGGTGGGCCGAAGGGCCTGTTTCGTTTCGGTGCTGCATCTCTAAACTAAACTAAACCAAAGCACAGAATAAAAGGCAAATAACAATGATCCATTCGACGTTTCCCTTGAGCTTTGTCGCCTTTGATCTCTCGCTTTCACACCTTATCCTTCCATATCTCTATGTCTCCCTCTCCCCTGACTCTCAGTCTGAAGAAGGGTCTCGACCCGAAACGTCACCCATTCCTTCTCTCCAGAGATGCTGCCTGACCTGCTGAGTTACTCCAGCTTTTTGTGTCTATTGTCGCTTTAAACCAGCATCTGCAGTTCCTCCTACGCATTGATTGATCTGTGGTTGGCTTGTGTCCCAGCGGACGATGATCATTCTGTCTCGTTTGACTGCAGTGCTCAAAGCACCCTGTCCCTCTCACTGACAGAGACACACACGCACACACAGAGAGGGAGACACACACACACACCGAGACAGAGAGAGAGACACACACACACAGACAGACAGAGACAGTGAGACACACACACACACACAGTGACAGAGAGACACACACACACAGAGGGAGACACACACACACACACCGAGACAGAGAGAGAGACACACACACAGACAGACAGAGACAGTAAGACACACACACACACACACACAGTGACAGAGAGACACACACACACAGACGGAGACACACAGCGAGACAGAGATGAAGACACACACACAGACAGAGACAGTGAGACACGCACACAGAGAGAGAGACAGACAGAGAGAGAGACAGATAGAGACAGAGACAGACAGAGAGACACAGAGACAGAGAGAGAGACAGACAGAGAGACACAGAGAGAGAGACACAGAGAGTGGGAGAGTGGGAGAGAGGGAGAGAGAGAGAGAAACACAGAGACACACACACAGAGAGACAGAGAGAGAGACACACAGAGCAGCCGGGTGGGCAGATGGTGACTGTTTGTGTTTGGGTTCTGGACTGGTGCCACGGTGGGAGGGGGTAAACTCTGGCCCACACTGGTGGTGCCTCTAATCTGAGAAGACACCTGTCTCCCCCGCCATGCCGCCCGGCCTTTCCACAGAAGCAGCTGAAGAGTGAAAGCTGTGGGGTTTATTAGATTAGCGGCTTCCTTTAATTTCAGGAGCTTTCAAAGCAGCCAAATGATAATGTTAGTGGAAGACCATGACACACTGAACATGGAACTTGACTGCTGCTTGAATGCTGCACTCACCCCCTGCTAATCAAATGGTTGTGTGTGTGTGCATGTATGTGTCCTAATCTGCGTATTTGTCTGTGTGATTGTATATGTGTGTGCCTTGTGTGTCCGTGACTGAGTGTGTGTATCCATGTTTCTGCAAGTGTTTTTATGAGCCTATGTGTGTATGTTTTTGCCTGCTCCTTTGTGTATGTGTGCCTGTGTCTGTCCCACTGCTTCTGTCTCTGTCCATGTGTCTGCCTCTGTGTGTCTCTGCCTCTATTTCTGCATGGTTCTGTGCATCTGTCTCTGTGGGTATTCTGTGTGTATGTATGTGAGCACGTCTCTCTCTGTATGCGTGTGTGTGTGTGTGTCTGTGTGTTATGAAGACTGCCTTCAATGGCTCAAAGCCACTTGCAATATGTTTGATGTTAATCAGCTAATCCGTTTCAGAATTATCGCCGTTGAGTTTACTGGGAGGTAACAAGTCTTCAAATGTGTTTTTGTTTAAAAGGAAGTGCAGATGCTCCAGTTATTGCTTGTAACATTCAGCGATCACTCAGTGGATCCAAATGGATGTTGACAAGCACCAGCAAGTGAGGGCAGCACACATGACCCTCTGTCATTTATCAAATTATCCCCAATTTAAGTAGGAAGTAGAATATGTTAGCCAGGAAAAAAAAAAAATCAAATTTGTCAACTGAGGCTTTTATTGGTGCTGCAGTAATCTGAATAATTGTCACATCATCATTTTGAGCTTATTTTTAATGTTGTTTGCCAGGTTTTCCCTCGTTAAAGCAATTTCATAAATTCATAAGTTCTAGGTGCAGAATTGGGCCATTCGGCCCATCAAGTCTACTCCATCATTCAATAATGGCTGCTCTACCTTTCCCTCTCAACCCCATTCTCCTGCCTTCTCCCCATAACGCCTGACACTAATTAAGAATCAGTCAATCACCGCCTTAAAGATATCCATTGACTTGGCCTCCACAGCCGTCTGTTGCAATGAATTCAACAGATTCACCACCCTCTGACTAAAGAAATTCCTGCTCATCTCCTTTCAAGATAAGTTATCCATCTTATCCGGTTATCTAAACTGCTGATGCTGGTTTGCAAAAGAAGACACAGAGTGCTGGAGTAACTCAGCAGGTCGGGCAGCATCTCTGGGGAACGTGGATAGGTGACGTTTCTGGTCGGGAGCCTTCTTCGTACCGATTGATGCTCTCCAGAGATGCTGCCTGACCCACTGAGTTACTCCGGCACTTCTAATGGACAATATCAGCTTGTTTGGCCAGTTCCCTGTTTCCCGGGATTCGAAGACTGGCGTTGTCTGGAAGGCTTGAATGTTGGATGTGGAGAGGATGTTTCCACTAGTGGGAGAGTCTGGAACCAGAGGACACAGCCTCAGAATAGAAGGACGTACCTTCAGGAAGGAGATGAGGGGGGATTTCTTTAGTCAGAGGGTGGTGAATCTGTGGGATTAATTGTCAAGGCTGTGGAGGTCAAGTCAATGGAAATTTTTAAGCGGGAGATTGACGTATTCTTGATTAGTACGGGTGTCAGCGGTTATGGGGAAAGATAGATCAGCCATGATCGAATGGCAGAGTGGACTTGATGGGGTGAATGGCCTAATTCCCCATCTGCAACTTCTGAACTATGAAAGGCTCGATTGTAATCATGTATTGTCTTTCTGCCATCTGGTTAGCACGCAACAAAAGCTTTTCACTGTACCTCGGTACACGTGACAATAAACTAAAACTGAATTCATTGCCACAGAAGATTGTGGAAGCCAGGTCATTGGCTATTTTTAAAGTGGAGATTGACAGGTTCTTGATCAGTTCCGGTGTCATGGGTAACGGGGAGAAAGCAGAAGAATGGGGATTGAGAGTGAAAGATAGACCAGCCATGACGGAGCCGACTCGATGGGTCGAATGGCCTAATTCTGCTCCTATGACTTGATTTGCATTGTGTGAGGTGGAGCATTCAACATACAATCTGTCTGCTGAAGGCAGGTGTTTATCACCAATGATACAAATGATAATTTTTCATTTACTTAATACTTTTTTGTGATCTAGGCATCATTGGCATTGTTTTGCATGCCAACCAAACCGATCAGATACACCATACATGAACACAATCAAGTCAAACTCAAGTGCAATCGGCAGAGCAAAGGGTAAGATACAGAGTGCAGAATGTAGTTCTCAGCATTGTAGCGCACCAGATCCCGAGACCAGATAGAGATGATGCGCACTGTTGTGGATGCTCGATTATAAACAGCACCTCCACTAACCTGGCACCTGGTGGCAGCACTGAGCCACTGTATTCCAGATTAGGGGAAAGTTACTCCAGCACCAAATCTGAAATTGGTTGAGTGGTTCGATGATACTTCATTATCAGGTGCACCGAGGTACATTGAAATTCATTTATGTATGCAGTTCAGTACAAGTATCGCAATACATAAGCACTTAGATCCATCTTGGATAAGCATCTCAGATACAGTACAAAGCTATAGCAGTAGTAGTTTAGTTTAGTCTAGAGCTATGGAGATAGAGAACAGACCCTTCGGCCCATCAAGTCCATGCTGACCTGCTTGCTAACACTATCCTACACATTAGGGACAATTTACAATTTTACCTAAGCCAAATTAACCTACAAACCGCATGTCTTTGGTACTCTGGATCTCCAGGTTCTCTGGATGCTTTCAAGAGAGAGCTAGATAAGGCTCTTAAAGATAGCGGAGTCAAGGGATATGGGGTGAAGGCAGGAACGGGGTACTGATTGTGGATGATCATCCATGATCACATTGAATGGCGGTGTTGGCTCGAATGGCTGAATGGCCAACTCCTGCACCTATTGTCTATTGTGTGGAAGGAAACTGAAACATGAAGAGAAAACCCACGCAGGTCACAGGGAGGACGTACAAACTCTGTGCAGAGACAGCACCCGTAGTCAGGATTGAACCCAGGTCTCTGGCGCTGTAAGGCAGCAACTCTAACATCTGTGCCACCTCTACAACTGTACACTGAGACAGTATAAAGAGTCGCCAGTTTTTGGTGTAATTTTCAAGTAATTTGGGGCACTTTCCCAGAGTGCGGGAGGTGAGATCGCGGCCAGTTCACTGCCCACGGACTTTGCCCTTTATCTCCCACCGTCGCCATCTTGGACAAATTGTTCTAGAACTTGGTGGTACTGATTCTCAGCTCCTGTACCTTATTCCAGATGGAAGCAACGGGATTATTTGTTATTAACCATGTTTCCCCCGAGTGAACTGATCTGGAATATTTCTGACTGAGGAGCAAATAAGTTTCAGTTCCAACAAACAGGGGAACCGTTGCATAAGCTCAACGCAACACTTTCACTCTGTTGCCACTGAATGTCCATCCTGTACACACACACACACACACACACACACACACACACACACACACACACACACACACACACTCACTCTCACACTCACACTCACACTCACGCACACACGCACACACACACACACACAGACAGACAGACAGACAGACACACACACACACAGACAGACGCGCGCGCACACACACACACACACACACACACACACACACACAGACAGACACTCACACTCACACACATCTTCACACTGACACTGACACACACACACACACACACACACACACACACACACAGACACACAGACACACACACACACAGATACACAGACATACACACACACACACACACACACACACACACACACACACCTGTTACTGTTGAGTAAACATAACAACAGAGGCATGATGTAGGAGCTGGCTAAAGATGGAGCAGCAACGGCAGGCATTGACCTACTTCAAAGGCAATGAGATGGGGAAGAGAGGGATTGATAATGGGAATGGGGAGGAGAGGGTTTAGCAGTGGGACAGGAGAAGGAGGGAATAGCAATGGGATAGGGAGAGAGGATGGAGTTTCTGGGAGCAATTTGGTTGCCCATGGGAAATGGTGGTGAGCCACCCTCTAAAAACTGCAGGTGAAGATATTACCGCTGAGTCTCTCAATAATAATCAATAATGATAATAATTTCTCAATCATAATCTCAGTTTCTGGACGTTAGAGCGAGTGGTGACGTTGGAGCCACATCACGATGGCTTGTATTCTGGAGGGGAACCTGCAGGCAGGTGGTGGTGCTTCCTTGCACCAGCCGCCATTGTCTTTCTGCGTGAATTAAGTCAGTGGTTCGAGGGGTCGGACAAGGGGGCCGTGTGGTTCCTTGATGGATTAGTGATACACTGGTGTGTAAAATCATGAGAGGAATGGATCAGGTAGATGCACAGAATCTCTTGCCCAGAGTAGGGGAATTGATGACCAGAGGACATGGGTTTAAGGTGAAGGGGAAAAGATTTCTTCCACCCCCACCCCCCCCCCCACCCTACATGAGTCTGAAGAAGGGTTTTGGCCTAAAACGTTGCGTATTTCCTTCGCTCCATAGATGCTTCCTCATCCGCTGAGTTTCTCCAGCATTTTTGTCTACCTTCGATTTTCCAGCATCCTTCTTAAAGATTTAATAGGAATCTTGAGGGGTAATGTTTTCACAAAGGGTGGTGGGTGGATGGAACAAGCTGCCAGAGGAGGTAGTTGAGGCTCGAACTATCCCAACGTTTAACAAACAGTCAGGTACATGGATAGGACAGGTTTGGAGGGATATGGACCAAGCGCAGGCAAGTGGTACTAGTGTAGCTGGGACATGTTGGCCGGTGTGGGCAAGTTGGGCCGAAGGGTCCGTTTGCACACTGAATCACTCTTTGACATTCTGAGGGCCAGTGTTGGAGGGAGTGAATGTTAGGGGTGGTGGAGGCAGCTTGCTTTGTTTAGATGGTGTCGAGTGTCTTGAGAGTTAGTTTAGAGATACAGCGCTGAAACAGCCGCTTCGGTCCACTGTGCCAGCATTCACTAGCGATCACCCCGTACGCTGGCACTATCCTACACACAAGGGACCATTTACAAATTCACCCACAACTCTGTAGGTCTTTGGAGTGTGGGGGGAAACCTGAGCACCCGGAGAAAACCCAAGGGAGAACGTACAAACTCCATACAGACAGCACCCGTAGTCAGGATCGAACCCGGTTCCCTTGCGCTGTAAGGCAGCAGCTCTACTGCTGTGCCATCGTGCCGCCCCTTTAAGACAAGTGCAGTTTAGTTTGGAGATACAGCGCGGAAACAGGACCTACCAAGTCCTCGCCAACCAGCGATCCCCGCATCTTAACACCATCCTACACACAATAGGGACAATGTTTACATTTACCAAGCCAATTTTACCTACATCCCTGTACGTAGCAATGTTACAAAATTTTGAGATTTAAAAAATCAAGTCTGTAATTTATCCCATCAGATAAAGCATAAAAATAAGTTTAATTTGACACCTAATTCACTTTCATATCTCAAGTATTTAAAAAGTTATGGCCATTTTCATACTGGGAAATGAGCATCTTGTTCCCTATTGATTTTCTATGGACATAACAAAAAAGCTGTGATCGTGAACAGTCAAAAGCCCATAACTTTCTTAAAAATTAAGAGAACTGAATGAAATTTTCAGTTATCATAGATTGAAGCATTCTGAAACAAATATAAAATAATCTTACTTGGATGACCTGAAATTAAAGCATATAATTAGTTAGTTACCTAATTGTAGCTAATTTCAGACTTCAATTACTAGATCTAAACATCTATCCATTTCTTAATAAATGATTAACATTTTTAAATAGCCTAAATGTCCAAATAATATTCACAAATAATTCACAATAAAACATGATTTTAAAATCTCATTTACATTAATTTATAGGCCAAATGGAAGGAATTTAGTGTTTAATTGCTGTAAATAAATGCCCATTTAAATCAGCTTTCCAGTGGGTCCCTGTGGAACGCGCTGGTTTAGAACGTTCACATTGCGGTAGATTTGTGCCCCAAATGCCGAGAAAAATACTGCGCGATATAATGGGCCCAAAATGAGCTACTCGCAATATTAAACTTTGTATAAAGGGATCTTTAGAAGCCCTTTTTAATGTAGAAATATACAGCCAACCTTCAGTGGTTTGCTTTATGAGACCCTGCGGTTGCTGGCGGTCGCGGGTTTAGAGATTGATTTTTAAACTACTATAACTATTATTCAAGGCCTTTAAACCTAATAATAGCTTTTGCGACGGGGTCTTTCAGCGATTTTTCGTTAATAATTAACTAGGCTGAACATTTTCGATTGGAACAGCTTAGAGAAAATCGCGTTTTAAACCCGCCCCCTCTAAACGGCGCCAAAATCGCGCACACCCGCAGCGACAGATTTTCACCGACGCTTCAGGTAGGCTTTGCAACATACCTACCTGTACGTCTTTGGAGTGTGAGGGGAAACGGAAAGATCTCGGAGAAAACCCACGTAGGTCACGGGGAGAACGTACAAACTCCGTACAGACAGCACCCGTAGTCAGGATCGAACCCGTGCCCGCGGTGCTGCAAGCGCTGTATGGCAGCAACCCTACCACTGAGCCACCGTGCCGCCCTTATTGAAGCTGAAGAATGGTCATTTCCCTCCACAGATGCTGCATGACCCGCTGAGATCCTCCAGCACTTTGATTCCATGTGGCTTTCCTCCGGATCCCCCGGGTTTCTCCCACATCCCAAAGACGTGCGGGTTTGTAGGTTAATTGCCCCCAGTGTGTAGGGAGTTGTTGAGAAAGTGGGATATGGTCTCCATTCATTGACTACTTGAAGGGGCAGAGTGGTTCGGCATGGGAACCTGACTGAAACTCGAATTAAGGATTAAGGATTAGATGAAAAGTTATACTTTATAATTTACGAACTTATCTCCAATGTTGTATTTTTAGTAAATTATTCCATTCTTTATCATGCTTTTTCCTTTTTTTAATTATCTCCCTTTCTTATTTTCTATCTATATAAAAAAAAATACTAAAGCAGAGTTAATATCAATTGATAATATTAGTAATGTAGGAATGAAATATATGAAATGTTTTTAATATGATATGTACTATGCCTCTAATAAAAAGATTATTAAAAAAAAAAGAGAAAGTGGGATAACATAGAACTTGTGTGAAGAGGTGATCGATGGTCGGTGTGGACTCGGTGGGCCGAAGGGCCTGTTTCTACACTATTGCTAAACTAACCTAAACAGGGAAAAAGAATGGGGGAATTTCACAGGTGAATTCCAGTTCTACAGGTGTTTCTGTAAGATAAAGGTGTTCCTGCAATGTTCCTTCCTGATATAGAGCAAGTGTTTTTGAGAGATGGCAAATTAATTAGACCGACTTCATTTTTGGCAGTCGATGTTTTCATTGTATCTCTTGGCTGCAGCTAGTTTTCAGACGTTGCAACATCTTTCTCAACTTCCTCGTAGGTTTAATGAAAAGAGGAAAGAATGCATTTGGGCTGGAATGTGGATTTGCAGCAGATATATGTGAAGTAGACTTCCTTGGAAAGCTAATTTGATTGGAAACAACACTGGGAAAGTATGTAGGCAAAAGTGCTGGAGAAACTCAGCGGGTGAGGCAGCATCTATGGAGCGAAGGAATAGGTGACGCTTCGGGTCTATACCAGGCAGTTTGGTGAACTTTGGAGATCAGCGTTTTGTTTAGGGGGAAGGCTTCTGGCCTTGTTTTGGTTTTGCAATGTTTTGGGTTTTTTAATGAATTAATTTATATGTCATACGATATGATACAATAGAACTGAGTGTGAACTGGCCCTTCGGCCCAACTTTCCCACGCCAACCAACATGTCCCCATCTACATTAGTCTGACCTGCCAGCATCTGCCCCTTACCCCTCCAACCCTGTTTAGTTTAGTTTAGAGATACAGCGCAGAAACAGGCCCTTCGGCCCACCGAGTCCTTGCCGACCAGCGATCCCCGCATACTAAACGCTATCCTGAATACACTAGGGACAATTTACAATTATACCAAGCCAATTAACCCACGAACCTGTACGTCTTTGGTGTGTGGGAGGAAACCGATCCCTGAGAAAACCCACGCAGGTCACGGAGACAACGTACAAACACTGTACAGACAGCACCTGTAGTCAGAGTTCGTCCCGAAACGTTGCCCATTTCCTTCGCTCCATAGATGCTGCTGCACCCGCTGAGTTTCTCCAGCATTTTTGTGCACCTGTAGTCAGGATTGAACCAGGGTCTCTGGCGCTGTAAGACAGTAACTCTACCGCTCCGCCCTAAATCTCTGGTCCTCCCTGTGGATCTGGATCCTTGACCACCTCATCACAGACCGCAATTGGTATGGATCAGCGGCAGCACCTCCTCCTTGTTGCCCATCGGAGGCTCCTCCAGGCTGGTGCTCTGTCCCCTCCAGTCTCTATATCCATGACCGTGTATGCAGAGGCAACTCCACCACCATCTGTATATTCACCAACGATGCCACCATCACCATCAGGTGGCAACCTGTCGGGGGTACAGGAGGGAAGATTGGCTCCCTTGTGCCAGAACAACGTTCTTGCTTCTAACGTTAGCAAGACCAAGGAGCTGGTCGTTGGTCTCAGGAGAAGGAAAGCTTTGGGACTTACATCTGCCACCATTGCTGGGACACTGGTGGAGGAAGGTCAACAGCTTCTGGTTCCTGTCCTCTGTGACGATCTGATCGGATCAGGCGCATCGTTGGCATCACGGAGAGAGACCACCGATGTCTCTACTAAGTTTGTGGGGACTCGGCATGTCGCCAAATATTCTCTCGAACATCTACACATGTGAGGCGGAGAGCGTGGCTGCATCATGGCCCTGGTTGGAAGGTTTGAATGCTCAAGGACATGGCTAGGACAGGTTTAGAGGGATATGGACCAGGCGCAGCAGGCAGGTGGGACATGAGGGCAAGTTGGGCCGAAGGGCCTGTATGACTCTTTGACAAAGGAGGCTGCAGAAAGTGGTGGACACTGCCCGGCCCGTCACGGGAACTGACCTCCCCATCACTAAAGGGATCTACAGGAAGCGCTGCCTCGTGAAGAAGGCAGCTAACATCATCAAAGACATATCCACACCGCCCTGGACACGCTCTCATCGCGCTGCTACCATAGGGAAGAAGGTACTGGAGCCCGTGAACAGTTACATTCAGATTCAAGAACAGCTTGTTTAAGAAGGAACTGCAGATGCTGGAAAATCAAAGGCACACAAAAAAGCTGGAGAAACTCAGCGGGTGCAGCAGCATCTATGGAGCGAAGGAAATAGGCAACGTTTCGGGACGAAACGTTGCCTATTTCCTTCGCTCCATAGATGCTGCTGCACCCGCTGAGTTTCTCCAGCTTTTTTGTGTACCTTCAAGAACAGCTTCTTCCCTTCAACCATCAGGCTCTTGAACCACCCTCTGCAACCCTAAACCACATCCCTCTCTCAGCAACAAACCACCACGGACTTCGCACTAGACTGGCTGCTCTACAAACTTTGGTTTTGCACAATCATGGTCTGGTTTACTTAGAATAACCGAGTAAGTTTGTTCTATATTTATTGTTCTCCTTGCAGCTAATGTGGCTGAAGAGTTGCAGCAAGTGAGAATGTCACTGATCCAACTCTTATCTGGTGCGCACAACAAACAAACCGCATTGACCCTTGCCTCTTTCTGAGATGTTTTAGTACATTATCACTTTAGGACCAGTGGAGTAATAACACAGCTGAAGCTAAAATGTCAAGTAGATAGAAACATAGAAACATAGAAAATAGGTGCAAGAGTAGGCCATTCGGCCTTTCGAGCCTGCACCGCCATTCAATATGATCATGGCTGATCATCCAACTCAGTATCCTGTACCTGCCTTCTCTCCATACCCCCTGATCCCTTTAGCCACAAGGGCCACATCTAACTCCCTCTTAAATATAGCCAATGAACTGGCCTCAACTACCTTCTGCGGGAGAGAATTCCACAGATTCACCACTCTCTGTGTGAAAAAGGTTTTCCTCATCTCGGTCCTAAAAGATTTCCCCTTTATCCTTAAACTGTGACCCCTTGTTCTGGACTTCCCCAACATCGGGAACAATCTTCCTGCATCTAGCCTGTCCAACCCCTTAAGAATTTTGTACGTTTCTATAAGATCCCCCCTCAATCTTCTAAATTCTAGCGAGTACAAACCGAGTCTATCCAGTCTTTCTTCATATGAAAGTCCTGACATCCCAGGAATCAGTCTGGTGAACCTTCTCTGTTCTCTATGGCAAGAATGTCTTTCCTCAGATTAGGAGACCAAAACTGTACGCAATACTCCAGGTGTGGTCCCACCAAGACCCTGTACAACTGCATCTGCTCTCAGCGGGGTTTAATACCCATCTGCAAACCAACACGTTCTCCAATTTGTCAACGAGGCCTCGTTTGCAGGGACTATCTTTTTTTGCAGCCAATAGATTGTGATGTCTAGTCCCACTGGCGAAATGTGGGCCTCAGAATGTAGGTCAATGATCCAGCGTAGAGCTGCACTGTCAGAGGTTCTGGGTTTTGGGTGAGTGGTTACTGACTCGCTTCATCTCGGCATTTCAATGTCCCATGGCACTATTGACAAGATGTCACCAGTCCAACGCTCGAGCATTATCACCTCCTGGATAATATATGACTGTCTCTATGGCTAAGACGTATCTTTTGCCAATGTCTTGACTCTCTCATGCACCATTGGGCCACCAGAGCAATCTTCACTGGTATCCTGGACAATCAGTGTAGTTTAGTTTATTTTTCCGTTTAGTTTAGAGATACAGCGCGATCACCCCGTACACTAGCACTATCCTACACACTAGGGAATAATTGCAATTTGACGGCAGCCAATTAACCTACAAACTTGTACATCAACACCTCAAGGTTCAATGGTCAACGTCCAGCGTAGCATCTCTGAGTCTCTGGGATCTCTTCGACCCACCAAGTCTGCGCCGACCAACGATCACCTCGTATACTAACATTATCCCCCACACTCAGGACAATTTACAATTTTACCAAAGCCAATTAACCTACAAACCGTACGTCTTTGGAGTCTTTGGGCGAAACCGATGTTCAGTTGTCACATGCTATCCCGTCAGCAGAAAGACAATACATGATTACAATCCAGTCGTTTACAGTGTATAGATACATGATAAGGGAATGTGTTGGAAAGAACTGCAGATGCTGGTTTAAATCGAAGGTAGACACAAAATGCTGGAGCAAATCATCGGGACAGGCAGCATCTCTGGATAGAAGGAATGGGTGATGTTTTGGGTCGAGACCCTTCTTCAGGGAATAACGTTTAGTGCAAGGTAAAGTCAGCATAGTCTGTTAAAGGATAGTTCAAAGGGTCACCAAAGAGGTAGATAGTAGTTCAGCACTGCTCTCTGGTTGGATGGAGTCCATGTTTTCCAGAGATGCTGCCTGACCTACTGAGTTACTCCAGCACTTTGTGTCTTTTATTTTTGTAAACCAGCATCTGCAGTTCCTTGTTTCTACATGAATCTTTCTTTGCCAAGTTTAAGCATCCGTTGTCTAAGAAACTGTGGTGGTAACGAGGGTATTTTTTGCCTTGAGGCTGGAGATGTGAATCAGTATTTAGCGTGTTTACAGCACAAAACTTCACCTGATTATTACCTGGGGGTTTCCCTGAGCCGGCTTCCATGTTTGTATCAATCAGGAAGTTGATGTGAATTATTCCACCTTGTTTATCAGCTGTGCTCTTCACCCAGTGAAGTACTTTCAGTTTGTGTCTTTTCTCAGCTCCGCTGTTTGTTAGCGATAGATTATCCAGCGTTTAGAGGGGAGGGGGGGAGAGGTGGGATAAAGTGTTCCAATGAAAGACCATTTAACAAACTCAACAACCACTAGTGGTCTGAAGTTGTTTGCAACCCCCAAGAATCCACATTAGAAGTTGCCAGGACTCGAGGGGCTAAGCTACTGTATAGGGGGGAGAGGTTGGAGCGGTAGGGACTAAGCTGTAGGAAGGGGTTAGTTCCTTGGAGCGCAGGAGGATAAGGGCTAATGTTATGGAGGTGTATAAAATCGGGGAAAATGCGCAGAGTATTTTACCCAGGGTAGGGGAATCAAAAACAAGAGTATATATGTATAAGGTGAGTGAGGAAAGATTTAATACAAACCTCAGGGGCAACCTTTTCACTTAGAGGGTGGTGGGTCTATGGAACGAGCTGCCAGAGGAGATTGTTGAGGCTGTTATTATAACAGTAAAAGGCACTTGAACAGGTAAATGGATAGGAAGGGTTTGGGGAGATATTGGCGAAATATGGGAACGTTGCATAGATAGAGCATCTTGGTTAGCATGGATGAGTTGGGCCAAAGGGCCTGTTTTTGTGCTGTACGGCTCCAAATAGATTTCAGATTTTACAAAACAGGCCAGTAGGTCGTTGACTTGGAGGTGTTCAATCACCCCAGAAGAGCAAGTGACTTTATCCCAACGGCCAGCCAACTTTCTCTGAAGAAGGGTTCCGACCCGAAATGTCACCTACTCGAAGGGCCGAATGGCCTACTCCTGCACCTGGTTTCCATGTTTCCATTCCATTTCTCCAGAGATGATGCCTGAGCCGTTGAGTCACTCTGTTGAGTATTTTGTGTCCACCTTCGGTACAAACCAACATCTGCAGTTCCTTCCCGCAACTTCTAATGTCGTCACTACAACAGGCATCTTGAGCAAATTGTTTAAGAAGGAACTGCAGATGCTGGAAAATCGAAGGTAGACAAAAGTGCTGGAGAAACTCAGTGGGTGCAGCAGCATCTATGGAGCGAAGGAAATAGCCTATTTCCTTCGCTCCATAGATGCTGCTGCACCCGCTGAATTTCTCCAGCACTTTTGTCCATCTTGAGCAAATTAATAGGTAACAAGTGCATCTGGCATTGAGATAAATTGCACCACTTCAATAAACAAGCCGGAGAGGTCAATGTTCACTGAGCAGAATGAGGAGCCTGTGGGCTGCGATACAACGTGACTCCCAGTAGAGGTTTTATTTCAACCAAACTACGAAACGACAGGACGTCTCGGCCCGTCTCTGTGTTTACTGAATGCTAGAATTCTTCACTGACTGAACTTGTCGTTTCTGTGGGTTCAACGTTGCCAGAACAAGTGGACAAGGAGACTTCCCCTAATGAGACTTCCCCTTACAGCTTCCATTCATGGAAGTCCTTTCCGGTTGCAAAGCATCTCAAGGTGATTCGAGAGAACGTTTGTTAAACGAAAAGCTTGAGGCTGAGGTCCACGTCAGGGATTATAGACCACGGTGAAGAGATGGGCTTTCACTTCACTAGAATGTCTCAAAGGAGGGAAGAGAGTTTGAGGGATGTGGAGATTGAGGAAGAGAACTCTTGAAGATGGAGAAACAAGGAACTGCAGGTGCCGATTTACCAAGGTAAGACACAAAGTGCTGGGAGTAACTCAGCAATCAGGCAGCATCGTTGGAGAACATGGATAGGTGACGTTTGGGGTCGGGACACACCTCGAAGAGGAAGACCTGACTCGTTGGTTGGGACGAACAAGTTTGTGGGATAATTGAAGATGAAATTGAAAGAACAGAGAGATAGGACTTGAACGTGAAATGTTCCATGCAATATAGTTAGTAAATCTGTGGAATTCATTGCTACAGAACGCTGTGGAGGCCAAGTCATTGGGTATTTTAAAGGCAGAGACCGATAGATTTTTGATTAGTACGGGTGTCAGGGGTTATGAGGAGAAGGCAGAAGAATGGGGTTGAGAGGGAAAGATGGATCAGTCGTGAATGAATGGTGGAGTGGAAGTTAGAGAGAGTCCTCCTTGACAAACCGACTCTCCGTAATCTTCTCAGGAAGTAGAGGCGCTGCATTAGGGTCAGGATCGAACCTGGGTCACTGGCGCTGAGAGGTAACAACTCTACCGCTGCGCCACCGTGCCGGGCTACAGACAGAAGTGTAATAGCAATGTTAAAATGACATTAACTAGAACACTATATCAAGTGTTTAAGAAGGAATTGCAGATGCAGGAAAATCGAAGGTAGACAAAGTGCTGGAGATACTCAGAGGGTGCAGCAGCATCTATGGAGCGAAGGAAATAGGCAACGTTTCGGGACGAAACGTTGCCTATTTCCTTCGCTCCATAGATGCTGCTGCACTCGCTGAGTTTCTCCAGCACTTTTGTCTACACACTATATCAGGTATTTGAAGACTCGACATGTATATACTGTGGGTTGCCTATTTTGCCTCGCAAGTAAGCCTTAACCTCCTTTGATCTACAAACACCGCGCCTTAACGGAATTGCGGAGGCATTACAGGTGGAATTTGCTTCAGGCTCTCTTGGTCTTATTGTTGAAAAACAGAGTGAGCATGCATCCCAGTTTAAATATTTCCAAAGCTGTGCAATTCCGATCTCAAACCTTATGTTTTAGAATCTAAAGTATTCCCCAAAACCCGTCCGTCGAGTCATTAAAATTCTCCAAATTCCACGATTGCAACCAAGTGTTTTGTTCTACGAGAGGATTCTGCAGGAAGAATACACTGGCGAGGAGCCGAGGCACCGTGGTACTTAGTGGTGAGATAAGGGTCACTTGAATAATAATAATAATCCTAATAATAATAATAATATCTTTTATTGTCATTGCACATAAGCGCAACGAGATTTGGTAGGCAGCTTCCAACCGATGTCATAACTTAAATAACTAATAAAATTTAGATTTAGATACCCCGAGAACATGGTTTGTAAAAAGAACATTACAACAGCATCTGCACATAATAGATGATCCATCTCGGCTGGCTATTGCAGAAGATGCCTCCGGGAGGCATAGGACCGTTAGACATAGAACATAAGTGTGGTTTCCTCCCACACTCCCAACGGCATACAGGTTTTTGTAGGTTGTGTAAGAAGGAACTGCAGATGCTGGTTTACAACGAAGATAGACCCAAAATTCTGGGTCAGGCAGCATCTCTGGAGAAAAGGAATAGATGACGTTTTGGGACTCATGTCACCCATTCCTTATCTCCAGAGATGCTGCCTGACCCGCTGTGTTACTCCAGCATTTTTGGTCTATCTTCAGGTTTGTAGGTTATTTGGCTTCGGTAAAAATTGTCCCTAGTGTATAGGACTGTGCCAGTGCACAGGGATCACTAGTCAGCGCAGACACGGTGGGCCGAAGAGCCTGTTTCTATGCTGTAGCTCTAAATGAAACATAGGGACAGAATTAGGCCATTCAGCCCATCGAGTCTTCTCCATCATTCGATCACGGCAGATCTATTTTTCCTTCTCAACCCCTTTCTCTTGCCTTTTCCCTGTAACCTTCCACGCCCTTACTGATTTTAGTTTTCATTTTTTATTTTAGTTTTAGGGAAACAGGCACTTCGGCCCACCGATCAACCCCTACACTAGTCCTATCCTGAAATCTAGGGACATTTCACAGAATCTAATTGCCAGTAACCTACAAAACCCACGCATCCTTGGAATATGGGAGGAAACTGGAGCACCCGGAGAAAACCCACGCGGTCACAGGGAGAAAGTAAAAACTCCATGCAGACAGCACCCGTAGTCGGGATCGAACCCGGGTCTCTGGCGCTGTGAGGCAGCAACTAAAGCTGCGCCACCGTGCAGTTTTGTATGATCAATTCATAGATTGGGACAACTTGGAATTACACATGAAACAAAGTTTTGTCAATTGACCTTTGTCTGTACTCTGTAACCAACAGGCAGATAATTCATCCTTAAACCGAACACTGCAAACGTATCAGTTCCAACGTGAGATCACGTCGCGTAAGGGTCAGATTCTAAAACTGCTATTTACACCCTGAATTCAGTGCAGAAAAACACATAACGATAAAAGAGCCCAAATCTTAATACAAGGACTAAATGTGCTGTAATTAAAAACCAAAGAATTAAGATTAGAGCACAGTGGCTCAGCGGTAGAGTTGCAGGCTTACAGCGCCAGAGACCTGGGTTTGATCCCGGCTATGGGTGCTATCTGTACGGATCTGTATTTATTCATGTGTGTATATATTTATATTATGGTATATGGACACACTTATCTGTTTTGTAGTAAATGCCTACTATGTTCTGTGTGCTGAAGCAAAGCAAGAATTTCATTGTCCTATACAGGGACACATGACAATAAACTCACTTGAACTTGAACTTGAGTTTGTATGTTCTCCCTGTGTCCGCGTGGGTTTTCTCCGAGATCTTCGGTTTCCTCCCGCACTCCAAAGACGTACAGGTTTGGAGGATAATTGGCTTGGGTTTGTTTACTTGGTATAAGTGTAAATTGTCCCTAGTGTGTGCAGGCTTGTGTTTGTTCGTGTGTGGGAATCGCTGGTCGGTGCAGACTCGGTGGGCCGAAGGGCCTGTTTCCGCACTGTATCTCTAAACTAAATCAGGATAGACATGATATAATCGGATTTGATTAGAAATGGGCTTGCAAACTGCATTGACCTGTTCAGCTTGTTTGTGGGTTGTTTGGAATTGTAGTTTCATTATGTGTAGGAAGGAACTGCAGATGCTGGTTTAAACTGAATATAGACAAAAAAAAAGCTGGAGTAACTCAGTTGGTCAGACAGCTAAAATCTCTGGAGAAAAGGAATAGGTGACATTTCGGGTCGAGACCCTTCTTCAAAGTCTGCAGAGACTCATGGGTCTGACGAAGGGTCTCGGCCCGAAACGTCACCTATTCCTTTTCTCCAGAGATGCTGTCTGACCCGCTGAGCTACTCCAGCTTTTTGTGTCTATCTGAAGTTTCATTGTCGACTTTAACTTCTCATCCCTCTGTGCCCTTACCCTAACTCTGTAACCTAGTCCAGCCCCTGGGCTGTTATGCACCATGCTGCACCACATGAGATGTGATTAAGAATAGCATGGGAGTTCAGTTAAAGTGTACGATGAAGCATAAGCATTCAGTTCTCCTGTGTCCACAGCAAGAGATAAATAGGCCATTGGATAAATCACATGCAGACCTTCATTTCAATGGTGATGGCATCATAAATGCTCCGGGCCTCACATACATCGCCTCTGGATAATGCCGGCAAGAACAGAATTATTGCTCTGTGACCTTCCAGACTCAAAACATCATCCCGACCACATCAATGCAAAATTGGTTGGAAAATGTTAACAAGTTTAAAAAGCAGATTCTTTGAACTCCTTACCCCACGCCTCAATGTGAAAGCAACTCAGCATTGTGTACGATACCAGGCTTCATTGGACATTGATTGTTTAACTTAGTTAGAGATACAGCACGGAAACAGGCCATTCGGCCCACCGAGTCCACGCCAACCAGCGATCGCCGCACAAGAACACGATCCTACACACACTAGAGACAATTTACACTTATACCAAGCCAATTAACCTACAAACCTGCACGTCTTTTGAGCGGGGGGGAAACCGAAGATCTTGGAGAAAACCCACGAGGTCACGGGGAGAACGTGAAAACTCCCTACAGATAGCACCCGTAGTCGGGATCGAACCCCGGTCTCTGGCGCTGCAAGCGCCGTAAGGCAGCAACTCTACCGCTGCGCCGCCCCTGTGGCGCCACGATTGTGACGCAGTTAATTCCCCAATCCCGCAGTCTGATTAGTATTCGGGCCCTTCGCGAACGGGGCTAATGGGGCAGCAGGTGGCAGTGTGCCAGTGTGGGCAACAGTTGTGGAGAGAGCAGACCTGAAGTTGAACCGGGGTCTGAAGCCCCCACACTGCTGATGGATGTTATCTCTGATCCTCCCTCCACATTTGCTGCCCGACCTGCCCAACGTTTAGGACATTGTAGTTCAGTTTAGAAATGGGTACAGCAGTTCCAAAGACGTGTTGCTTTATAGGTTAATTGGCCTCTGTAAATTGTCCCTAGCACGTATGATTTAACTAGTGTACAGTGATCGCTGGTCGGCATTGACTCGTTGGGCCGAAGGATCTGTTTCCACTCTTTATGTCAAAGCTAAACTAAACTAAGATACAGCATTGAAAACAGGCCCTTCGGCCCACTTCGACCATCGATCGCCCATTGGCACTGGTTCTGTTATCCCACCCATGCATCCACTCCCTGCACACGAGGGACAATTCACAGAGGGCAGATTAGCCAACAAACCCACAAGTCTTTGGGATGTGGGAGGAAACCTGGGCACACGGAGGAACATGCAAACTCCACACTGACAGCACCCAAGGTCGGGATTGAACTTGGGTCTCTAGCGCTGTGAGGCTGCACCACCGTGCCGCCTCTTTTGGGATCGCTGGTCGGCACGGAATCAGTGGGCCGAAGTGTGTGTTTCTACGCTGTATCTCTAAACTAAACTAAACCGTCTAGCCCATCTTAATATTTGTCTGGGCATCTAATCATCCAGCCATCTTAACAATTGTGCTATTCTTGTTGGATGCCTTGATGCTTTTAGAAATAGCCAGGCAAGATCATTTTATTTGGTCCCCACTAAGGTCCATTTGAGACACTGTCTTCAAAATAGCAAAGATCAAATCATTGATAATGCAGATTCAGGAATCTGAGTCATATTCCCTTCCGCCCATACAACGATGACTCTCCCAAATTGGGCAATAATCAGTGATATAAATTGTCGTGTCTTGACTAAAATGACAACCCTCAAGTCTCCTGTACAACAGGGAATCATAGTCAGACCGCACGAAAACTTTGAACCAACTCGTCCAAGATGCCCCATCTAAACTAGTCACCTTATCCCCACATTTGGCCCATAAACCTTTCCTATCCATGTACCTGTACATGTGTCTTTTAAATTCATGGGTGAAATGTTAAGTCAAAGATCTTTTTGAACAGGAGGAACAGTTCCTCTGCACCAATTGTATTGCTCAACTGATATTGCTGGAGCATATAATCTGATTATTAGCAAATAGCACAGTAGCACATAGTTCCCTCTCTGACCGACTCCACTACAGTTCAAAATACTTTATTGAGTGTAAAACTTAAGTGAGGTTTCGAGAGATGACGCGGAAAGAAAAAACCTTGTCTCCACGACTTAATACTGATAAATCAACTCTAGACGAATGGTGGTATTATTGTGCGTTTACTCCTAGGCTAGAGAGCAGGGGATGAAAAGTTCAATGCCATATGGTGAGTTTATATTCAGCCAGGAATAAAAAAGCTTGTCTCAGTAATAATGCCCATGAACCTAAAAGATCTGGAGAGGGTCCAGAGGAGATTTCCGAGAATGATCCCAAGAATGAGTGGGTTAACATGTGATGAGCGTTTGTCGGCACTGGGCCTGTACTCACTGGAGTTTAGAAGGATGAGGGGGAGAATCTCCTAGAAACTTCCTGAATAGTGAAAGACCTGGATAGAGTGGATGTGGAGGGGATGTTTCCAATAGTGGGAGAGTCTAGGACTAGAGGTCATAGCCTCAGAATTAAAGGACGTTCTTTTAGGAAGGAGATGAGGAGGAATTTCTTTAGTCAGAGGGTGGTGAATCTGTGGAATTCATTGCCACATGAAATTCATTCATCTGTGTTGGCCAAGTCAGTGGATATTTTTAAAGCAGAGATAGGTAGATTCTTGATTAGTACAGGTGTCAGATGTTATGTGGCGAAGGTGGGAGAATGTGATTAGGAGGGAGAGATAGATCAGCCATGATTGAATGGTGGTGGAGAATTAATGGGCCGAATGGCCTAATTTTGCTACTATCACTTATGAACTTATGAACTCGGGTCAGGCAGCATCTCTGGAGCAAAAGGATGGGTTACGTTTCAGGCATTTGTCCTGCCCCCTCCACTCTTCCAGCTTTCTCACCTTCTCTCCTGCCCTCCCCAACAATCAGTTTGAAGAAGGGCTCGGACCTAAAATGTCACCTATCCATGTTTTCGCAAGACGCAAAGTGCTGAAGTAACTCAGCATCTCCGGAGAACATGGGTAGGTGACAATTCAGGTCCAAACCGGTTCAGTTGTGAATTGTGAAGCCAGAGGAAGGAATGTAGCTTCCAGGTTGTCGTGAAAACCTAGAAACAAAGAAGAACAGATGCTAGTTTACAAAAACTAGACAAAAAGCGCTGGAGTAACCCAGCGGGTCAGGCAGCATCTCTGGAAGAAGTGGATAGGCAATGCCTCAGGTCTGTAGAAGGTTCTCGACCCAAAACGTCACTTATCTTTGTTCTCCGGAGATGCTGCTGGAACTGCGGAGTTTAGTTTTAGAGATACAGTGTGGAACCAGGACCTTCTGCCCACTGAGTCGGCGCTGACCAGCGATCCCCGTACACTAGCACTATCCTACACCAGAGACAATTTACCATCTTTACCGAAGCCAATTTACCGACAAATCTGTGCGTCTTTGGAGTGTGGGAGGAAAACGGATCACCCGGGGGGGGGGGGGGGGGGGGGGGGGGGGGAAACAAGTGGTCAATGGGAGAGCGTACAAACTCCGTACAGACAGCACCCGTAGTCAGGATCGAACCCGGGTCTCTGGCGCTGTAAGGCAGCGACTCTGCCGCTGCGCCACCGTGCCGAAAAGCTACCTGGTTGGTTGAGGGGGGAAATTGCTGGCGTTACTCAACCTGAACTACATGTGACCACGCTCTCTCCCCATCTCGCCCTCGCCACCCCCCCCCGTCCCCGCCCCCCCAATTCGAAATCTGCAGTTGACTCCTGTCCTCTGAAATGGTTTATAGGTCGCTCAGTTCAAGGGCAATTACAGAAGGGCAATTAATGCACCCCATGAATACATTTAAATATAGAATCTGCCTCCACATTACAAGTATTGTATTATCCGTCCATGTCACATAGCATGGTAGAAGTGTTCAAAGCCTTGCCTGCAGTTGCAGCTCACAGCCTCACTTACAGCATAGCAGAGTCTCCGTTGAAACGATGTGCCCTTTATCCTGTATCTGTACACTGTGGATGGCTTGATTGGTAATGATCGATTGGATAGCACGCAACTAAAAAGTTTTTCGCTGTACATCAGTACACGTGACAATAATAAACAAAACTGAACAAAATAAAAAACATTTGGGTGCCCTTACATATTGCTTTATAGTTTTGTGGAACCTGTATGCCGCTGTTAGTTCGGGTTAGTTTATTGTCATGTTGTCTGGTTTGCCTGGTTTGCACGCAACAAAGCTTTTCACTGTACCTCGGTAGGTACAGTGAAAAGCTTGTGTTGCGTGCAAACCAGTCAGCAGAACGACAATACATGATTGCAATCGATCCATCTACACTGTATACACATGATAAGGGAATAACGTTTCGTGCAAGGTAAAGCCAGCAATGTCCGATCAAGGATAGTCCGAGGGTCATCAAAGAGGTAGATAGTAGTTCAGCACTGCTCTTTGGTGGTGGTGTGATGATTCAGTTGCCTGATAATAGCCGGGAAGAAACTATCCCTGTTAATGTGAGGCCACCAGCTGAGGATTCAGTGGCTGATTGTGAGGAGGAGCCTGTGCGTTGTCTGATGAACACAATCTAAGTCCCACCTCCAAGTCATGGTTGTATGGGGCGGGATTATACTGTGGTTGCATTTGGCTTTATTTGGCTCCTCGGTCTTTCTTGCTCAAGTTAAGCCCTGCAAAGAAAATTATCTTGCTGGTGGCCTGTGCCAGGAGAATTAGCCTGCACTAGAGAGTTGCCGAGGGACAGGGGTTGAACAGGCAGTGCTGTGTGTTCAGGGCACTGCTGCTGCTGGCTGGCTGACTGGAGACGTCTACTACTTGGTTTTGAGCTTTCCCCAGCGACCCGGTCGGTGCAAATGCTCGGCCTCCCACGGGAACTATCGCTGGAGCCGCTGCAACCTCCGACAGGATCCCTGCCAAGGTTTTGTAATCACGGATTGGAATCTTGCAGCCCAGCAGCTGCCAGCATGTTCCTGAACAGCCCTGCCGACCGGTAACGATATCAATGTCCGTTCAAGGAAGACAGTGGCAGCTTGACTCTTCCTACTGCCGCAGCACGGTGATACTGGGCTCGTTAGGACTACTGACTGCATGGGTCTGCCTGCTGGATGTTGTTAACCATTGTGACACAAATACAGGCAAGTTATCATTCCATGTACAAACTTACTCTCTGCCACAGAGCTGTTGTATTCTGGTCATTTTTATCTTGTATTTTCCAGCACGTACGCTGTACAAATTGACTTAGCAAGTCTGTCTGATTGCAATTGTGGGGTGTTATGTCAATTGTTAGTTTAGTGGAAAAGGAAACCAATTTCAAAGTCATTATCTTGGCCCCTGTGCCCAATCTGCTGGAAAAATGTGTAATCAAATTAAAGGGCCAGGCAGCATCTCTGGAGGAAAGGAATAGGTGACGTTTAGGGTCGAGACTTCACCAGACTCTGCTCCCAACACAATCCTTCTCTCCAGAGATGCTGCCCGGCCCGCTGATTTACTCCAGCTTTTTGTGTCTATCTTCGGTTTAAACCAGCACCTGCAGTTCCTTCCTACACAGTTCCCTTTTTAAGAGACACACACAGTGCTGGAGTAACTCAGTAGGTCAGGCTCTTCACTGGGTCAGCTACTCCAGCACTTTGTGCTTGTCTTCAGTATATACCAGTATCTGCAGTTCCTTTTTTAAAGCCATCTCATGCATTAAGGAAAGTGGGCAAAGGGTATTATCTTTGAAGGTGGGATTGGGTGTGAGGGAGGCAGCAGAGACAGGTATTAGGGTTGCCAACTGTCCTGTATTAGCCCGGACATCCCGTATATTGGGCTATATTGGTTTATCCCATACGGGAGCGCCCTTGTCCCGTATTTGACTGCTACTACTCTGGTCGAGGGGACTGTCGAGTCGGAGCGCCGCATCCGGCCCCGCCTCACCCGTCCCGACGTAGTGCAGCCCATGGAGAGCAGCAGCAGCAGCGCCTCGCCCGTGGCCTCGTCGATTGGCAGCCCGGCCAGCTGTCCGACCTTCGGACCTTCGACACCACCACCCCTCCTTCTCATGGCCGATCTTCGGTTCGTGAGTTGGATGGGGTGCTGGACTTTGCGTGCAGCAGAACACAAAGCTCAGCCGGCGGGGCAAAGTCTGGCGCCCGGGCCAAAACTCCTCAGCTGGCCCGCCCGGCTGGGCTTTGTGTACAATCCAGCACCCGGGACAACTCATCATTCACCCAGCCACGGCCGAGTCAGTCAACGAACTGCCGTCGGGGATTTGTCCCTTATTTTGACATTTTGTCCCTTATTTGGGAGTGAGAAAGTTGGCAACCCTAACTGGTATTGACGGAGGAAAGTAACACACCAGGGTCCAACATGCCTCTTCTTTCCGCTACTAACATGGCTGGCCTCAGTGCTATCAGTCAGAGTCCTCTGGGTACTTTTAAGGCACAGGTTAACAGAATCTTGATTAGTACGGGTGTCGAGGGCTATGGGGAGAAGGCAGGAGAGTGGGTTTGACAAGGAAAGGATGGATCAGCCATGATTGAATGGCAGAGTAGAGTTGGTAAACCGAATGGCCTATTTCTGCTCCTTTAATTCATGAACTTAACCTTGCTTTATAAGATTGTAGCGAAAGACTGTAATAATAGCTGTGGAAACGCACCTTGTCCATATTTCTTTGCCAAATGCCCTGCCTCAAAACTGTTGCCGCTCCAAGTAAAATTAATTGGTTTTGGAATCCTCGACAGGCTTAAAATAACTTAGGGAGCCTTATATGTGATTAGAAGAGAGGCGGTTTGCCAAACCAGGTACATGACTCTGTTGATCTTCAATGTTTCTTTTTAATAAAATGAGTAGTTAAATATGGAGTCTGTAGAAGGTTTCTGACCCGAAACGTCGCCTACCCATGTTCTCCAGAGATGTTGCCTGACCCGCTGAGTTACTCCAGCACTCTGTATGGTTTTTTTTTGGAAACCAGCGTCTGCAGTTCCTTGTTTCTCTAGTTAAGTGTGGTCTTGCCTTCAGGGGCTAAGCTTATACTGATGCCCAGGAAGGAAAGATAGGTTGCTGTGTTTGTTTTTGGAATGAGGGCAGCAATTTCATTCTGTTCCGTGTTGGACCTGCCATCTTTGCTTGAAGATCCAAAATATCCTAAAAGGTTTTCTGAGGACAGAACAAGATTCTCCATAATAAAACTGTACCGGCAATCTGGTACAGTAGCTCTGGTTAATTGTGAATGAATCTCTGTTTACAAGCTAGCTTTTATTAGTCGGCAATAAAATCAGTACTAATCTGGGCCGGGTTCCCAGGAGGCTGCTTGGCGGAAGCTTTGTACAGATCTTTTCGATTAGTGCTGGGGTGAAACTTAAATGAAAGCAAGGCCCGACATCGGCACTCCCACGTGTGTCTGGGAAAGTCTGTAAGAGTAAGATTCAAGAGCAAGCAGGAAAAGGGTAGGTTTAGAGGGATATGGGCCCGACGCAGGCAGGTGGGACTAGTGGAATCCATTGCCACAGACGGACATGGAGGTCAGGTCAATGGATATTTTTAAGGCAGAGATTGATAGGTTCTCGATTAGTAAGGGTGTCAGGGGTTAGGGAGAGAAGGCTGGAGAATGGGGTTAGGAAACATATAGAAACATAGAAAATAGGCCATTCGGCCCTTCGAGCCAGCACCGCCATTCATTGTGATCATGGCCGATCATCCCCAATCAATAACCCATGCTTGCCTTCTCCCCATATCCCTTGACTCCACTAGCCCCTAGAGCCTCTACCCAACTCTCTCTTAAATCCATCCAGTGATTTGACCTCCACTGCCCTCTGTGGCAGGGAATTCCACAAATTCACAACTCTCTGGGTGAAAAAGTTTTTTCTCACCTCAGTCTTAAATGGCTTAAAAGGAGGGAGAGATGGATCAGTCATGATTGAATGGCGGAGTAGACTTGATGGGCCGAATGGCCTAATTCTGCTCCAATCACTCATTAACCTATAAACTAGTGTAGATGTTGGTCGGTGTGGGCAAGTTGGGCTGATGGGTCAATTTCCATGCTGTACGACTCTAAAACCCTTCCCCGGCAAGCTGGTCAACATGAGTCTCTCATCTGATGGACACTGTGTTGCCATGTGTGGGATCTTGCTCTGCATCCAATGGTTGCTATGTTAACCTTTTGTTTAGTTTAGAGAATTTACAGAGGGCAGTTTCTTCCCAGCTGTTATCAGGCAACTGAACCATCCTGTCAACACCCAGAGAGCGGTCCTGAGCCACTATCTACCTCATTGGAGACCCTTGTTCTATCTTTAATCGGCCTTTACTGGACTTTATCTTGTGCTAAGGTTATTCACTTTATCATGTATCTGTACAGTGTGGATGGTAATCACGTGACTGGTTAGCACGCAACAACAGCTTTTCACTGTACCTTGGTGCTTGTGAAAATATACTAAACTAACTAAGATACAGCATGGAAACTGGCCCTTCGGCCCTCCGATCCATGCTGCCCACCGATCACCCGTTCTCATTAGTTCTATGTTATCCCACTTACGCATCCGCTCCCGACACACTAGGGGCAATATACCGAGGGCCAATTAATCTGCAACCTGCACGTCTTTGGAATGTGGAAGGAAACCGGAGCACCCGGAGGAAACCCACATGGTCACTGGTAGAACATGCAAACTCCACACAGCAGCACCCGAGGTCAGGATCGAACCCGGGTCTCTGGTGTTGAGAGGCAGCAACTCTACCGGCCACACCAGTGTGCCATGCTGCAAATATAGCAGTAGATGAAATATAATACCTCGCTGCACGAGGGGGCTGCAATGTGAGTTACAAAAGGTGCTGCATGTGAATGAATGAACATGCCCCTCAGAATCTGACATATCTTTTACAAAGGATGGGCAGATTGTGAGGTCCCTACCCCTCTCACCACTCTCTGCCTCTGTCAACCTCGTGAGAGTGCCCCTCACACACTTAAATAACCATCAATATGAGGATGAATATGAGTACGATCTGACACGTCACCTATCCATGTTCTCAGAGATGCTGCCTGACCCATTGACAATAGACAATAGGGGCAAGAGTAGGCCATTCGACCCTTGAAACCAGCACCACCATTCAATGTGATCATGGCTGATCATCCACGATCAGTACCCCGTTCCTGTCTTCTCCCCATATCCCCTGATTCCGCTATCTTTAAGAGCCCTATCTCGCTCTCTCTTGAAAGCATCCAGAGAACCGGCCCCTGAGGCAGAGAATTTCTCAGACTCACAACTCTCTGTATGGAAAAAGTTCCTCATCTCCGTTCTAAATGGCTTGCCCCTTATTCTTAAACAGTGGCCCCTGGTTCTGGACTCCCCCAACATCGGGAACATGCTCCTGCACTTTATCCATTTTTGGTAAAGTAGCATCTACAGTTCATTGTTACTAAATATATATAGATAGACACAAAATGTTGGAGTAACTCAGCGGGACAGGCAGCATCTCTGGAGAGAAGGAATGGGTGACATTTCGGGTTGAGACCTTTCTCTTTATATTTACACGTGTACACACATGCATGCACGCGCGCGCACACACATATTGTATGTATCTCCGACTACATTTTATCTCTGTACCATCCACTTCCCTGACATCAGTCTGAAGAAGGGTTTCGACCCGAAACATCACCCATTCCTTCTCTCAAGAGATGCTGCCTCTTCCGCTGAGTTACTCCAGCATTTTGTGTCTACCTTTGATTTAAACCAGCATCTGCAGTTCTTTCCCGTGTGTGTGTATGTATCTGTCTGTGTGCGTCTGTCTCTGCTTGCTTGTATTTCCCCTTTATTGTATTGTTTACAGTGTACTATCTTTACGTATTCTGTTGTGCTGCTGCAAGTAAGAAATTCATTGTTCTGTTTGGGACACATGATAATAAAACTCCTGGCCCTTGAAAAATGATCGCTGTAGGGATTCAAACTAATGAGTGAACAACAACCAGACTAACTTGATGAAAGGGCAACATAGACGTCTGCTGATAAGATGGATAGGAAATAGATGAAGGGACAGTCCCACGCTGTTTATAAGGCCATCTTCTCAAACGTGGAACAAATAAATAAATAAATTGTTTGATTTGAGCTGGAAGGCAAAGTTAGGTTGACTCATGGAACCACTAAACACTTGTACAATGAAGAGGAATTTCACCATGTCCAATGTGCATAAAATGGGCTGAGTAGCGACAGATAACACAGGCCGATATCTCCGCAGTACCTCATTCACTGAGCGAAAAGAGGTGGCTCGTGATCGATCCTGTATATCGTTGATGTGAGCAAAGGCAGTAAATAAGAGTTACCTTTACCCAACCAAGTCCCTTGTTTGTAGATGTTGCTGACCTATGTACTTCACAAATCCCCCCCCCCCCCCCCCCCCCCCCCCATCATAAAGGAGGCGCAAGGAACTGAAGATGCTGGAATTGCAAGCAAAGCACAAAGTGCCGGAGTCTCTCAGCTGGTCAGGCAGCATCTCTGGAGGACATGGATAGGCGGCTTTCTAGTTGGAACCCTTCTTCAGACTGATTGTAGTAGAGGGGAGAAAGCTGGATGCGAGGTGGAGCCTGAGAAGGGTCTCGAGACGAAACATCACCCATTCCTTGTATCCCTAATGCTGTATGTCCCGCTGAGTTACTCCAGCATTTTGTGTCTATTTTCTGGCAAGTGATAGGTGGATACAGGGGAGAGGGAGGGGTTTGATTTGAAGATGGGTGGGATAGGTGATGGACCTTCTGCTGCCTCAGAATCACTGCTTGCTTCTGGCGACATCCTTGTGATGACTGAAACAGTTCCGCTTGGCTTTCTAATGCTGGACAACTTGTACTACTCAGTTTAATGGACCTGCTGTGTTTGAGCCAGGTTTATCCTGGCATGGACTCAGTGGGCTGATTTCCCAGAGCTGTTCTCTGCTGAGTAAGAGTCTGCATCACCAGGAACACTCAGGGTTTTGTTTAGAGATACAGCATGGAAACAGGCCCTTCGGCCCACCAAACCCATGCCAACCATCGATCCCTCATTCACACTAACTGTTATCCTACTTTCCCATCCACGCTACGGGGCAATTTACAGAGGCCAAATATCCTCTAGACACAAGCAGCTGCAGATGCTAGAATCTTGCATGGAAGACAAAGTGCTGGAGTAATTCTGCAGGTCAGGCAACATCTGTGGAGGACTTGGATGTCAACATCAGAGTTAGAGGAAGGGTCACCGGCATTTTGTGTTCTACATATCGTATATATCCGCATGTCTTTGAGATGAGGGAGGAGACCCAATCACCTGGAGGAAACCCACGCAGTCACAGGGAGGTGAAACAAGGAACTGTAGATGCTGGTTTACCAAGGAAAGACACAAAGTGTTGGAGTAACACAACAGGTCAGGCAGCATCTCTGGACAACATGGGTAAGTAACATTTTGGGTCAGGAACCTTCATCAGACTCTCGCACTGACTCGACACACTCAAGGGTCTTGACCCAAAATGTCACTTCTCCATGTTCTCCAGAGATTCTGCCTGCCCTGCTGAATGACTTCAGCATTTTGTACCTTTCCTTGGTTACCGGGAGTACATGCAAACTCCACATAGGCACCACCCGATGTCAGGATTGAACCCGGGTCTCTGGCATTGTGAGGCAGCAGCTCTACCAGCTGCGCCACTGTACCGCACTAAACTTGCCCGGTTCTGGAGGTGCCGGCCAGTCGGTGTGTGTGGAAGAGAACTCCTCTTTGTTTTAATCCATCTTGGTTCAAAACTCTGCTTATTGGTTATGTTTGAACTGCAAGTGAAGGCAGTGCTTTGTCAGCATACCTGGTGTTCAGAGCCTGTTCCAACGAGAATATAACTGAGACTCGGGATGAGTTTGGTATTTGAGGATCTCTCTGGAGCCTGACCCTTGTGTTGGTCTCCACAGCCTGGACCAGAGCGTCACACACTTGTCACAACACAGAAGGAGCCCATTGACTCCGTGCTAGTTCCAAGCAGGCAAGGGGCGGCACGGTGGCGCAGCAGTAGAGTTGCTGCCTCACAGCGCCAGAGATCCGGGTTTGACCCTGACTACGGGTGCTGTCTGTTCGGAGTTTGTACGTTCTCTACGTGATCGCGTGGGTTTTCTCCGGGTGCTCCGGTTTCCTTCCACACTCCAAAGACGTGCAGGTTTGTAGTTTAAGTGGCTTTGGTAAAATTGTAAGTTGTCCCTATTGCGTAGGATGGTACTAGCCTTTGGGGATAGCTGGTCGGCGAGGACTTAGTGGGCCGAAGGGCCTGATTCCTCTCTGCATCTCTAATGTCTAAAGTCAGAGCGGCTCCAACCATTCAATTTCCCCTTGTTCTATCCCTTTTTTATCCTGCACCCTACTCTCACATTCTGTTGCAGCCTGCAGTCTTGTGCTGGTTGCTTCCATAAATGAGGCTCATCTCATCCATAGACCATACATACATACATACATACATACATACATACATACATACATACATACATATATACATGCAGGTGTAGGAAGGAACTGCAGTTGTTGGTTTGCACCAAAGATTTACTCAAAAAGCTGGAGTAACTCGGCGGGTCAGGCAGCATCTCTGGAGAAAAGGTATAGGTGACGATTCGTGTTAAGACCCTTCTTCAGACTGAATGTTAGGGGAGAGAGAAATGATATATATGAAAAGCTACATAGAACAAATGATTGAAAGATATGGAGAAGAATAAATCAAAGCCAGCAACAATGAGCAAGGAAAGGTGGAGCCCACAATGGTCCATTGTTGGCTGTAGGGGTGGTGATAACGAGTGATGCAAAAAAGTGAATCCCAGCAGGACGACAGTAAAACTAGTACGATGGCTAGGGTGGGGGAGGGGTGGAGAGAGAGGGGACGCGAGGGTTACTTGATGTTCAATGGACGCGAGGGTTACTTGAAGAGAAATCAAGATTGATACCGCTGGGTTGTAAGCTGCACAAGCGAGATATGAGGTGCTCTTCCTCTGGTTTGCGTTTGGCCTCTCCAAGATCTCAGAAAAGGGGTCGTATACACTGTGTTTATTGTGTGCTCTTGAAGAGAAATTTGCTAACCACGGTATTGCCATGCACACGCTGCCCTGGTCCACCTGGCAGGTAGAGGTCACCAGTTTGGGAGGTTTGGTGAACTAACCTGGGCAACTAAGTCCAGAGCTTTGCTTAGGTGGTTCACCAGTGGTAGTGGGAGTGAATGGATCGGAAGTTCCGAGACACAGCATGGAAACCGGCCAATTTTATGCTAAGCCAATTAGCATAAAAACCTGTGTATCTTTGGCGTATGTGGGGAAACTGGAGAAAACCCGCGCAGGTCAAGGAGAGAACGTGCAAACTCCATACAGACAGCACCCGTAGTCAGGGTCGAACCTGGGTCTCTGGAGCTGTAAAGCAGCAACTCTACTGCTGCGCCACAATGGTTTTGACTTGGATAGCAACTATGATCTTATTGAAAGTGCCTTTAGTCTGCTTTTCCATAACTTACTATAAGGCCTGGCGTCTGGGAATTTCCTCCACGTAGTCGCTTCTCTAACCTTTTATCGCCAACCCCGCAGATAGTGACTGGAAAATGCTAAAATAGTGTGGGTGCTCAGAAGAGATAGGAGTTAATGGAAACAGGAATATGATGTTCACATCAGCAGTCGAGTGTGTGTTGACTTCAACATCAAAGGGTACGCCCTCGTAACGACAAGTTAGATACATCAGTCAGCCCAGCACACAGCTCCAAAGAAAATATAGGATGTTTCAAGCTTGCAAAATTCAAGAGGTTTCAATCGAAGCTGAGCAAATTAACTTGGCTCAATAGTTTAATCATGTTTAAAGGAGAGTTTGGACAAACTAGGATTGTTTTCCCTGGATAGTCAGAGGCTGAAGGGAGACAATGGAAGTAAATAAAAATGATGAGATCAATAGATAGGGTAGACAGTCAGAACCTTTTTCCCCAGGGTAAAAATATCAAAGACTAGAAGGTAGAATGTTACGGTGAGAGAGACAAAAGATTCAAGGAGATGTTTGGAGAACGTTTTTTTACACAGAGTGTCTGGAACACGTGGCCAGGGGTTGGTGGTGGAGGCAGATACGATAGAGGCCTCCACTGATGATTCAATGCTACAGAAACGTGGTGAATCTTGTGTACTGCCCAGGTATGGTCTGCTGTACGATTTTACCCGGTTCTATGCAAATCAAAGCATTTCACTGTACGTATTAACAACAAAATAGAATGAAGAAGGGTCCTGACCTGAAACATCTGAAGAAGGGTCTCGACCCGAAACGTCGCCTATTCCTTCTCCCCATAGATGCTGCCTCACCCGCTGTGTTTCTCCAGCATTTCTGTCTACCTACAGAGCATTATTGAATTGAATCATTGAATTCTAACGAAGGTCTAAGTGACAGTCGTGGTGTCAAGTGTAAGCACGTCCATATCGATACAAGACAGGGTAGAACTGTTGAAACAACTCAACTAGTATTCCCACATGGAACCTACAGGATGCACATGGTATTGGTTCGTAAACTGCTTTAGAGAAGGGGGGGGAAGTATAATCAATAGGTCAGTGGTATGTTGTTGAATTATTATTATTATTTCATGACCTCTGTTGGTCCAGCAAGTTGCGTGATCCAGGAACCAAGGGTGCCAGAAAATCGATGGTGGACCTGTACAGTCAGGTCCAGGCACAAGGAACACCTTGCTTCCAGCCGCATTACAGGGAGGTACACTCAGACAATGAACGAGTTGCCAGAGGAGATGGTTGAGGCAGGTACTATAACAGCATTTGAAAGACATATTTGGACAGGTGTGTGGATGGGAAAGGTTCAGGGGGCGATACAAATAACTGCAATGCTGGTTTACAAATAAAACAGACATAAAGTGCTGGACAGATCAGGCAGCATTTCTGGAAGAAACTGATAGGTGACGTTTCAGGTCAGGATCCCTCTTCAGACATTTTGGAGGGATACGGGCCAAAGGCAGACAAATGGGACTGGCATAGATGAGGCATCTTAGTCGGCATGGGCAAGTTGGGCCGAAGGGCCTGTATCCAAGCACTGTGACTATGACAACACTCAAAATGTAAATTACACAATCGGACGTAGGAGTCTGTAGATATTTTGTAGCGGCTCGTAATGCCAGCTGTAGGTACTCGGGGCATCGGGTAAGTCGGGATGCTTTTTTCAGCATGTTGAAAAATGTCCACGAGTAAACAAAATAGCCCCGAGTACCTCCGAATGGCTATTACCGTAATTCTCTGAATTTGAATCAAGGTGAAAACTTGGGAGAATTCGTGAGTAACTCGGGAAAGTGGGACAGGGCCTTTACTGTGACTTTGTGTCTGTTATCTTGTGCCTCTGTTACTGTGACTCTGTGAATCACTGATTCCTGCGACCACTCCTGTTATTGCTGGCAAACGTTTGCATTCTCTGCCCCCTCACCCCTGCTATTGGAGCCAGCGCTTGAACCCATCCGATTCTCTCGGTTCTCACCCCAACCCAAATAAAACCCAGCGTTTAATCGGCTTTTTTGTTGCATCTAGCAGGCAATTATGGTTCCACTCGACATCCGCCCATATCCTAACCATAGTAAGACCACAAATCATTCACCAGCGCGCGTACTAAGCCTCGAGCTTTGAATCTCGGCACACAAACATAGGAAGGGCACATTTCAGCAGCTTTGGAAAGCCCCCGCTGCCTGGCACATTTCCCCTCTCGCATTCAGTCACCGATTTTCAAAAGCTTGAAGTGTGCATCAGGAAAACAGCAACTGCATCACCTACCAGTGTGTGCGGTTACTAAATATTCTTGAGTGGAAAGTAGTGGGAGTGGGCGACTAGATGCGAATGCACACTTAGACTAATTGTGAAAATGGATGAGGATATTTCACTTTACATTTGCTGAGTGTCGCTTCTGTCTGTCACAGCCATCTTTCTCGACGTTGAGGAACGGAGGCAGGAGGTGAGCATTTGCTCGGGTCTGTTCAACAATGTCACCTGTCACTGGCACAACCTGTGTCGCTTCAGTTTTCCCACCCAATCTCCATCCTACATCCATCAGTCTGAAACCTCTTCAAAACTCAGCCTTGAATAAACTCTACTTTCTGGGGTAAGATCCTGGCTTACCAGGCTTCTGAATGGTGCTTCCACAAGCGAGGGTACTTTTCAGTTCACCTCTACCCCATTGTGGACGTTGGTCTTTGTCTATGGAACGGGTGCGCTATAATATGTAGAAACTGGAACTGCAAGTGCTGGTTTAGAACAAAGATAGGTATAAAATGCTGGAAAAACTCAGCAGAACTGAAGAATGGTACCGACCCGAAACGTCACCCATCCTTTTTCTCCAGAGATGCTGCCTGACCCGCTGAGTTACTCTAGCACTTTGTGTCTATCTTTGGTGCGCTGCAATGCTGAGAACTATATTCTGCACTGTCTATCTTCCACTTTACTCTACCTATTGGTGCTTGAGTTTGACGCTTGTATTTATGCATGCTGTATCTGATCTATATGGATAGCATGCAGAACAAGGTTTTTCACTGTAACTCGGTCCACATGACAATAATAAACCTAAACAAATATCTGCCATCCTGCAAGTGCAAGTAACGGAATATTTCAGTTTTAAAAGAATTTTAAAAGCGCTGCTGCATTGTAACTCCAGGGACCGATGTTCGATACAAGAAGCTGGAGTAACTCAGCGGGACAGAAGGAATGGGTGACGTTTCGGGTCGAGACCCTTCTTCAGGCTGTGCGTCTATCTTCAGGCTTTTTGTGTCTATCTTCGGTTTAAACCAGCATCTGCAGTTCCTTCCTACCAAAGTTCGATCCTGGTTTTGGTTGCTGCCTGTCTACGGATTGTACATTCCCCCTGATATGATGTGTGTTTCCTCACCTTGTGTATTGTATTGTATTGTGTACCTGCTGCTGGACAAGAAGAGATCCTGGCTGGTTACTGCCTGTGTTTGCTGACAGACTGTGGCTCACAGAGAGAGATTGAGGGGCCCTGGCGTTTTGTTACCTGTGAGCTGTGGGGCAGGTAGTGCAAGAGGTGGATCTGAGACCTCTGATCTGGAGTAGTTTGTCTGAAACAACAAACACTTACTTGGGACTAGATACCAGAAAGAAACTTTCATTTTACAAGAATGATCCCAGGAATGAGTAGGTTAACATACGATGAGTGTTTGTCGGCACTGGGCCTATACTCGCTGGAGTTTAGAAGAATGAGCTCATTGAAACGTACAGAATAGTGAAAGGCTTGGATAGAGTAGTACTGTAGTAAATGCCTTACTATTTTTCTGTGTGCTTAAGCAAAGCAAGAATTTCATTGTCCTATACAGGGACACATGACAATAAACTCACTTGAGTAGATGAGGAGAGGATGATTCCACTAGTGGGAGAGCTTAGGTCATAGCCTCAGTATTAAAGGATGTTCTTTTCGGAAGGAGATAAGGAGAATTTTATTTAGTCAGAGGGTGGTGAATCTGTGGAATTCTTTGCCACAGAAGGCTGTGGAGGCCAAGTCAATGGATATTTTTGAGGCAGAGATAGATAGTTTCTTGATTAGTACAGGTGTCAGAGGTTATGGGGGAGAAGGCAAGCGTATTACAGCTCCAGAGAAAAAGTCCAGTGTTCACAGTGAGGTAGGTTGGAAGATCACGATTATGCCTTTGTTTATGAGTAGTCTGATAACAGGGGAAGAAGCTGTTACTGAGTCTGGTGGTAGATGCTTTCAAGTTTTTGTATCGTCTGCTGAATGGGAGAGGGGAGAAGAGAACGGGTGTCAGGGGTTATGGGGAGAGGGCAGGAGAATGGGGTTAGGAGGGAGAGATGGATAAGCCATAATTGAATGGCGCATAGACTTGATGGGCTGCATGGCCAAATTCTGCTCTTATCTCTTATGATCTTATGACCTATGATAAGAGGGTATGACTGGGTGAAAAAAAGGTACTCAATTGAGATGAGTGGGGACAACAGGACTAGTATTCTAGTATTCTAGTGTTCTTGAGTATTCTAGAAAGGCGCTATATAAATCCCATCCATTATTATTATTAGTGTGAATGGGTAGATCGATGGTGGTCCTGGGCACGGTGGGCCAAAGGACCTGTTTCCATGCAGTTTAAACAAAACATTCCTTCCCCATGCTGCCTGACCCACTGAGTTCTTCCAACGAGCTCTAGATTCCAGCACTGCAACCTGCAAACCTTGACGTCTTTGGAATGTTGGTGAAAGCCGGAGCACCCGGCGAAAACCCACGCAGTCCACAGGGAGAACGTACAAACTCCATACAAACAGCACCCCTAGTCACGATTGAACCCGTGTGTGTGGTGCTGTCAGGCAGCAACTCGATCATCGTGCTGAATGATGTCCAGTGAGTGACGTTGGCCTAAGGACATCAGGGAACAAACACTTCTCTGGTTCCTTTCATTCTATTGCTGCGGGACTTTTGACAATCCCCCGAGGCAGTGAACGGTATCTTTATCACCGCTTCATCCTGGTGAACTACAATCAGTGGCTGGGCCCGGAGGATAAGAGGAAAAGGGATGGGCTCCCGTAATGTCGGCCTTCCCAAGGGCCGTCACAGCAGGATGGGCCCAATGGCCACCTGGGGTGTTCAGATGCTGGGGTCCAAGGTTGGAGCAGCCTGGATGTGGCAATGCCCCTTATAGCCAGCAAAGACGGTGTGGTGGTGACCAAGGGAGTGGATCTCCATGGGTGATTTGAGGTGCTGCTGAGATCATTGGATTGGATCATTGTACTGATCTGGATGAGCTGCCCTCTCCCAGGAGCGCTCCAGCCCGCTCGCAATGTGAATCGTGGAGATGCCGGTGGCGCAGTGGTAGAACCGATGCATCACAGCACCAGAGACCCGGATTCGATCCAGACCTCGGGCACTGTCTGTGCGGAGTTTGTCGGTTCTGCCTGTAATCGCGTGGGTTTCCTGCGCGTGCTCCAGTTTCCTCCCACATCCCACAGATGTGTGGGTTTGCAAGTTCAATGGCTTCTGTAAAATTGTCTCCAGTGTGTACGACACAGAACTATGTGTACGGGGTGATTGATGTGTTTCCACGCTGTATCTCTTAGCTAAGATGGGATAGGCGGATAAGATGGGGGTTGGAGGGAGGTGGAAGGGTGGGACCAAGGCATTGGTGGGGGGGGGGGGGTAGAAGGGTGGGACCAAGGCATTGGTGGGGGGGGGGCCGAAGGGTGGGACCAAGGCATTGGTTGGGGGGGGTAGAAGGGTGGGACCAAGGCATTGGTTGGGGGGGGTAGAAGGGTGGGACCAAGGCGATGGTGGGGGGGGGGAGGTAGAAGGGTGGGACCAAGGCATTGGTGGGGGGGGGGAGGTAGAAGGTGGGACCAAGGCATGGTGAGGGGGGGGGGGTAGAAGGGTGGGACCAAGGCGTTGGTGGGGGGGGGGGGGAGTAGAAGGGTGGGACCAAGGCGTTGGAGGGGGGGGGAAGGTAGAAGGTGGGACCAAGGCATTGGTGAGGGGGGGGGTAGAAGGGTGGGACCAAGGCGTTGGTGGGGGGGGGGGGGGGGTAGAAGGGTGGGACCAAGGCATTGGTTGGGGGGGGGGGGGGGTGGTAGAAGGGTGGGACCAAGGCGTTGGTGGTGGGGGGGTGGGGGGGTGGGGGGGTGGGGGGGTGGGGGGGAGGGTAAACCATAATGAGGTTTTGATTCCCGAACGTCAAATTGCAAACCGTCATTTTCTTTAAATAACAACGCCAGTCGCCAGAACCCAGATCTAGGTTGTTTCTGATAGTTATTTAAAGAATGTGTTCACTTTCACTTGCAACCAGGGGGAACTCCAGGGTTTCTGTAAATAAATAATAGTTTTGTGTTACAATTATCAAGCAGGGTGTCTGTTGGGAGCCCGAGGCTGCTTTAATGAATCTTTCTGGGCCTCCAGACTTTGCCCATCCACCATCCACCCTTGCTAGTCACACCTGCGCGCCAACTCATCCAGAATTGGGAACCTGCTATATGGGCGAGACGATAGGGCTGCTGCCTCACAGCGCCAGAGACCCGGGTTCCATCCTGACAACGGCTGCTGCCTGTACGGAGTTTGTACGTTCTCCCTGTGACCGCTGTGGGGTTTTTCCGGGTGCTCCGGTTTTCTCCCACATTCCAAAGGCGTGCAGGTTGGTAGGTTGATTGGCTTCTGTAAATTGAACCTGGTGTGTAGGATAGAACGAGTGCGCGGGCGACCGCTGGTGGGCGCGGGCACGGTGGCCAAAGGGCCCGTTTCCACGCTCTATCTCGAAACTAAACTAATCTATTTCTGGAATGTTTAAGAAGGAACTGCAGATGCTGGAAAATCGAAGGTACACAAAAATGCTGGAGGAACTCAGCGGGTGCAGCAGCATCTATGAGCGAAGGAAAGAGGCAACGTTTCGGGCCGAAACCCTTCTTCAGACTGATGGGGGGTGGCGGGGAGAAGAAAGGGAAAAGGAGGAGGGGGAGGTTCTTCTGGAATTCTGGAATGTTCTTTTCCTTCTTCTTGTTAGATTTCTGAACCCAAGCGACATCCAGATCTGAAATCCAGCTGAGGTGGAGGCCATTCGGCCCGATGGTTCCATGCTGAATCATTGCAGTTGGTGCCATTCTCTCACCCTCCACTGTGTCTCCTGGATGTTATCTAGTTCCCTTTTGAACTCGGTTGTGGAACCTCAACCAGCAAAGCGTTGCGAAATCTAGCCGCTTGTTGACGAGAAATTAGTTCTTTGTGCAACAAGGTTAAACATATTGGATGAGGTTTTTTTTTCTCTTTAGTCGACGCTCGGTGCAGCTCAAACCGGTTGCATCGTTGTTGTAACTTGGGGCAAAGTGATATTTTGCTCGTCTCTCAAAGCCTGCTTTGTGTGTTTTGTGTGTACAGGGGCGACCGGAGGTGAGACGTGGGCACGATGCCCCCAGGAATACATTACCACCAGGACTTCTGGAGTGAGGACGAGAATCGGGAAGTGGAGGTTGAATTTCTGCTTCCCACCGGCATTTACTTGAACTTCTGCGTGCCGAGTAGTTCTTCAATCAAGGTCATCAAAGCGGTGAGTTGGTCATGAAAGCAAAGTCACCCCCGGGGAATTGAACTTCAGTAGCAAAGGGACGTTTTCATTGCTTCCTCCCCTGAGTTCCCCCCCCCCCCCCGTCTACAGTCCCCACCCAACACTTCACCTTTCCAATGTTCTCCAGAGATGCGGCCTGACCCGCTGAGTTACTCTGGCACTTTGTGTCTTTTTGTGTATTAAGTTTATTATAGTTTAGAGATACAGCATGGAAACAGGCCCTTCGGCCCGCCGAGTTCGTGCCGACCTGCGATTCCCATACAGTAGCACTATCCTACTGGGACAATTTACAATCTTTACCAAAGCCAATTGACCTACAAACCTGTACGCCTTTGGAGTGTGGGAGGAAACCGGAGCACCCGGACAAAACCCACGCAGTCACAGGGAGAACGTACAAACTCCATACAGACAGCGCCTATGGCCAGAATCGAACCCGGGACTCCGCCGCTGTAAGGCAGCAACTCTACCACTGCGCCACCCTGTCGTCCCCTTCTGTGGAAGGAAAAGACGGGCAATGTCCACTGAAGGGTCCTGACATGAAATGTCACCAATCCTTTCCCTCCATAGATGCTGCCCGCTGAGTTCCTCCAGCACTTGGTGTTTTACTCAAGAATCCAGCATCTGCAGAGACGAGGAGCTGCAGATGCTGATTTACATTAAAAAACACAAAGTGCTGGAGTAACTCGGAGGGGGTCAGGCAGCATCCCTGGAGATCAAGTGTAGGTGACATTTCGGGTCTGAAGAAGGGTCCCATCTTGAAAGGTCTTCAATCCATATCCTCCAGAGATACTGCCTGGCCTGCTGAGTTACTCCAGCACTTTGTGTCTTTCCCAGTCTCTGCAGATCCTCATGTTCCCATTTACAGGCAGTGTCTATTTCAACATCTTAGATCTGCGTGCTTGAAAACATTTTTATTCGAACTGTGGAGGACAGGCAGGTAGTGGGACTGATGTGATGCAAATGATCAGAAAGATGATTTTTACATCACGTGGAGGAAGGAACTGCAGATGCTGGTTTACACCGAAGGTAGACACATAGAAACATTGGTGCAGGAGTAGGCCATTCGGCCCTTCGAGCCAGCACCACCATTCAATATGATCATGGCTGATCATCCAAAATCAGTACCCCGTTCCTGCTTTCTCCCCATATCCCTTGATTCTGTTAACCCGAAGAGCTATATCTAACTCACTCTTGAAAACATCTAGTGAATCGGCCTCCACTGCCTTCTGTTGCTGAGAATTCCACAGATTCACAACTCTCTGGGTGAAAACGTTTTTCCTCATCTCAGTCCTAAATGGCCTACCCCTTATTCTTACACTGTGACCCCTGGTTCTGGACTTCCCCCAACATGGGGAACATTTTTCCTGCATCTAGCCTGTCCAATCCCTTAAGAATTGTGTACGTTTCTATAAGATCCCCTCACGCCCTTCTAAATTCCAGTGAAGTGGTCACGGCCCTTTGTTCCTGGCCTCGGCCCGAATCTGACCCCAGCCCGGGGTGAGGAGTGGGGAACGATTCGCTGGGGGCTGATTGGATCCGTATTTCCACAAGCAGATTCCACAAGCCGAATGGTCCGTGGCGCAATGTTGAATCAATTGGCCGCAGTTGTCAGAGTCAAGGGATCTGCTTGGACACGCTAGAGGCAGGAAACATGTTCCCGATGTTGGGGGAGTCCTGAACCAGGGGCCACAGTTTAAGAATAAGGAGTAAGCCATTTAGAACGGAGACAAGGAAACACTTTTTCTCACAGAGAGTGGTGAGTCTGTGGAATTCTCTGCCTCAGAGGGCAGTGGAGGCAGGTTCTCTGGATGATTTCAAGAGAGAGCTAGATAGGGCTCTTAAAAATAGCGGAGTCAGGGGATATGGGGAGAAGGCAGGAACGGGGTACAGATTGTGGATGATCAGCCATGATCACATTGAATGGCGGTGCTGGCTCGAAGGGCCGAATGGCCTTCTCCTGCACCTATTGTCTATTGTCGATTGCTCAGAGTGAGCTCCTGATCACACAGGATGTGCAATGGTTGCTTCATCACTGACAGTAAAGTGCTTGTATTGTGCAAAGGTTGCGCACTCGGTACCTGTAAGTTCAACAGAAAAATTCTAATATTCCATCTGAAAGAGAATGCACCAATTTATCTTGTTGCGCAAGTTATCGTTTTGCAATACGGTAAAAGAGAGATAGAAGTTTTCAACACGTCCACTATCCTGAGGTGGAAACATAGAAAATATGTGCAGGCGTAGGTCATTCGGCCCATTCGAGCCAGCACCGCCATTCGAGCCAGCACCGCCATTCAATATGATCATGACTGATCATCCAAAATCTTGATTCCCTTGATTCCCTTAGCCCTAAGAGCTAAATCTAACTCGCTCTTGAAAGAAGAGTAGAAACAAGGAACTGCAGGTGCTGGTTTCCAAAAATAGACACAAAGTGCTGGAGTAACTCAACGGTTCAGGCAGCATCTCTAGAGCACATGGGTAGGTGACGTTTCGGGTCAGGACCCTTCTTCAGACTGCAATCCAATCAGATCGGATAATACTATACATAAATGCAATCAGGTCAGACTCAAGTACAATAGGTAGAGCAAAGGGGGAGATAGAGTGCAGAATATAGTTCTCAGCATTGTAGCACATCAGTTCCATCGGTGCAGAACAGTTAGGGAGTCATACAGCATGGAAACTGACCCTTCGGCCCAAGTTACCCATGCGGACCAGGATAGTCCTCCCACCTGCCTGTGTTTGGCCCATATCCCTCTAAACCGTTCCTACCAATGCATCTGTCTACATATCTTTTAAATGTTGTCATAGTAGCTGCCTCAACTGCGTCCTCTGGCAGCTCGTTCCATACACCCACCGCCCTCTGTGGACAAAGTCGCCCATCAGATTCCCATTGATGACGCCCATCAGATTTCCTCTCTCACCTTAAACCTATGGCCTATGCTCCAAGAAACGCAGAGAGATGTTTAAGAGGCGTTGGCAGAGGTACTGGTTTGGGAATCCATTCATAGACACAAAGAGCTGGAGTAACTCAGCGGGTCAGGCAGCATCTCTGGAGAAAAGGAATGGGTGACGCTACGGGTCGAGACCCTTCTTGCTTCCTAATCGAGTTGGCCACCAGCCGTGGCCCAGTCACCGTCTCACTCCTGGGACAAATGGTTCAACGTCAAAGTCCAGGCAGTTGTCGATGTGGAGATCCACTGCTGGAGGGACTGTCTTCAGAGTGAGACAGTGAACTCTCTTAGGAATTAAATTCTGAAGTGTCTCGGTTCTGTCCTGCGCTATCTCCCTTCTCCAGCTTTCACCCCCACTGGGGCATCGGTAGACTTCTGTCCATGTCCCTCCACAGATGCTGCCTGACCCGCTGAGTTGCTCCGGTACTTTGTGTTTTGATCAGGGTTAATGTGTAGTCTTCTCTGTCACACTCACTCCCACTCTCCCACTCTCCCACTCTCCCCCTCTCCCTCTCTCACTCACCCTCTCTGTCTCTGTCTCTTCCCCACAGTTGCTATGGCAGCAGGCTCAGCAGCAGCCTCTGTTCCACACACTCAGTGAACCAGAGGCCTATGTGTTCACGTGCGTCAACCACACAGCGGAGCAGGAGGAGCTGGAGGATGAGTGTCGGAGACTGTGTGACGTGCGGCCATTCCTCCCTATCCTCAAGCTGGTGGCCCGCGAGGGTGACCGGGCCGAGAAGCACGTCAACTCCCAGATCAGCCTCCTCATTGGCAAAGGTGAGCGGAGCGGCGGGGATGCGGCCGTGTGGACGCGGTGGGGGGGGGGGGCACAGCGGGACGGGTGGCAGAGTGGCACAGGGAGGAGAGATGCTGCCTCACATGCCAGGGAGCCCAGGTCAAGTGTTTTATTGTCATATGTCCCAAAACAGAACAATGACATTCTTGCTGGCAGCAGCACAACAGAATATATAAAGTTAGTATTCTGTGAAAGAAGTTTATATATGTATGTATGTATATTGAACTTCTTTTACAGAATGCTATGTTTACATATCTGTTACACATATATATATATATATATATATATACACGTGCACACATACACGCGCACACATACACGCGCACACATACACGCGCACACATACACGCGCACACATACACGCGCACACATACACACGCACACATACACACGCACACACACACACACACAGTATATGTAAAAATAAACAGACAAATAATGATGTTTAAGAAAGAACTGCAGATGCTGGCAAAATCCAAGGTAGACCCACAATGCTGGAGAAACTCAGCGGGTGAGGCAGCATCTATGGAGAGAAGGAATTGGCGACGTTTTGGGTCGAGACCCTTCTTAATAATAATAATTAATAATAATGCAGAATCAAAAATAATACCAAGCCTATATAGTTCCGAGCTTATTTGGAGGTTGTAGTGTTTAATAGCCTGATGGTTGTAGGGAAGAAGCTGTTCCAGACAGTTCTGTTAAGGAACGATAGAGACGGAAAATGATTCATAGAGTCACATCGCACGGACACTGGCCTCTCGGCCCATCGAGTCCATGCTGACCACAAGGCCCTATTTAAGCTAGTCCAATTTGCCTGTGCTTGGCCCATTTATCTTAATCTTTCCTTGTCCATGTACCTGCCCAAATATCCATTAAATGTCATTATAATACCTGCTCCATCTAACTCCTCTGGCAGCTCGTTCCAAATCGCTATCACCCACCTTGTGGAAAAAGTTGCCCCTTAGGTTCCTATTATATCTTCCCTCTCTCACCTGTGTCCTCTAGTTCTATAGAGATACAGGGTAGAAACAGGCCCTTCGGCCCACTGGCCACGGTCCACCAGCGATCACCCCATGCACTAGCACTACCCTACACACTAGGGACAATTTACAATTTACAGAAGCCAATTAACCTACAAACCAGTACATCTTTGGAGTGTGGGAGGAAACCGGAGCACCCATAGAAAACCCACGTGGTCACAGGGAGATTGTACAAACTATGCACAGAGCACCCGAGGTCGGGATCGAACCCGGGTCCCTGGCGCCGTAAGGCATCACCTTTAGCGTTGTGCCACCCGCCTGCCCGCCACGTCTGCGTTTGAATGTGTTGACTCGTATTGCACTGCCACCAAGATGCAGACTCCAGCAAGAGTTAATCCACCAGCCATAATCCTGAAGCAACGTCCTGCTCGCCACTGAGGGGGGGAATTCCTCCCGTTTATTCTGGCAAGCTGCGCTCCAACATTCCTGTTGATGGTGTGTCACAAATGTGTGAGTGTCGAGCATCAACTCCCTCTTGCAGCAAGCGCTGAGTCACACACCCGGTGAACAACTCTTGCTCTGCAATGGCAAGGGAGGTCTCCATGGGGAATGCCCTTCCCCAGCACTTGAGAATTAAGGGACTGAAGTTTAGGGGTAACATGAGGGGGAACTTCTTTACTCAGAGAGTGGTAGCTGTGTGGAATGAGCTTCCAGTGAAGGTGGTGGAGGCAGGTTCGTTTTTATCATTTAAAAATAAATTGGATAGTTATATGGATGGGAAAGGAATGGAGGGTTATGGTCTGAGCGCAGGTATATGGGACTAGGGGAGATTATGTGTTCGGCACGGACTAGAGGGGTCGAGATGGCCTGTTTCCGTGCTGTAATTGTTATATGGTTATATGGTTATATAAGTCTGTGCATCTCGGATGCCCTGGAATGGAACACCTCATCTTGGGCGCAGAAGGGGCGTAAATGGAGGAATTGGGAGTAGGGGATAGTCTTTACAGGAAGCAGGGTGGGAAGAAGTGCAGTCGAGGTATTCGCGGGAGTCGGTGGGTTTGTAATGGAGACTGTGAGATCAAGAAAGGGGAGGGAGGTGTCGGAGATGGTCCAAGTAAATTTGAGTGCAGGATGAAAATTGGTGATGAAGTTGATGAAGTCCATGAGTTCTGCGTGGGTGCAGGAGGTAGCACCGATGCAGTCGTCAATGTAACGGAGATAGAGTTCGGGGATAGAGCCAGTGTACGCCTGGAACAGGGATTGTTCGACGTACCCTACAAAGGAGCAGGCGTAGCTGGGGCCCATGCACGTGCCCATAGCTACGCTTTGGACTTGGAGGAAGTTGGAGTCGTTGAAGGGGAAGTTGTTAAGGGTGAGGACCAGCTCCGCTAGGCGGAGGAGAGTGTTAGTAGAGGCAAATTGGCTGGTTCTGCGGTCGAGGAAGCAACTGAGGGCTTTAAAGCCTTCCTGGTGGGGGATGGAGGTGTAGAGTGACTGAATGTCCATAGTAAAGATGAGGGAGTGGGGGCTCGGAAAGCAGAAGTCATTAAAGAGACGAAGAGCATGTGAGGTGTCTTGGACATAGGACGAGAGAGATTGGACTGGGGGGGGGGGTACGATAGAGTCGAGGTACGTGGAAATCATTTCCGTGGGACAGGCGCAGGCAGAAACAACGGGTCTGCCAGGGCAGTTGTGTTTGTGGATTTTGGGGAGAAGGTAAAAACGGGCTTGGAGATGATAAGGATGGAGGCTGTGGAAGGCAGGTGAAATCAGTGATTGCGTTTGAGATTAAGACCTGGTGCTCGTCTGTGGGATTATGGTCCAAGAATAAGTAGGAGGAGGTGTCTGAGAGTTGTCGCCTGGCCTCAACCTTGTAGAGGTCAGCGCGCCACACTGCCACGGCACCTCCCTTGTTGGTGGGTTTGATTATCTTGTCAGGGTTGGTGCAGAGCGAGCAGAGGGCTGTACGTCCAGAGGGGGTGAGGTTGCAGTAGGGAAGTTGAGCCGGTTGATGTGATGCCTGCAGGTAGAAATAAAAAGGTCTAGAGGAGGTAGGAGGTCGTTTGGGGAGTCCAAGAGGAGGGGGACCGGTGGAGACGGGAGAAGGGGTCATCACTGGGTGGTGAGCGCTCCTTCCCATAGAAAAAGTCAAGGAGGCGGAAGAGACAGAAAAAAAGCCCTACATCGCTACCACGACTAGTGTGAAGAAGGGTCTCGACCTGAAACGCCACACGTTCCTCCCCAGAGATGCTGCCTGTCCCGCTGAGTTACTCCAGCTTTTTGCGTAGATCTTATGTAGCCTGGCAGGAGTCCATTTGGCCCATCTTTGTTCGTGCTGTCAAGAACGGGACCTCGGGTCTTTCACTGTCAACGTACGCGACCGCTGAAAGTTTTATTTTTCTGCAACGCAGGTTTTATTTTTTAAAGTGTAAGGAATAACGGCCGGGTTTCACCTTCCCTCCGCAGGCCTGCATGAGTTTGACAGCGTTCCCGACTCGGAGGTGAACGAGTTCCGCGGGAGCATCCGTCAGTTCTGTGAGGAGAGGGCAGCGGAGAGGCAGCGCAGGTCATGGCTGGACTGGATGGAGTACAACTTCCCCAGGGAGCTGGAGCCCACCTCTGAAGCAATGAACAACTGCTTCCCCCTGAAGCTGAATGGCCGCAACATCGTCATCAATGTCAAGTTCCAGTACACTGAAGTGAGTATACAATGAGTATACAATGAGCATTCTGTTAAACACAGCAGCTCAACGTCAGCTTTGTTTTAATTCCCATGTTCAATCCATTTAGATGTTTATAATGCATCGCTGCTTTAGTAAATCTAGGCCTCGTGGAGTGATCTCTGGTGGTTTAAACCCAGCACTGTAGTATAATAACACTTTAAGCAGCCGTGTACTTTGGCAGTGAAAGACCTGAACTACCATTCTTGACAGCACTAGCAAGATGGGCCAAATGGACTCCTGCTAGGCTCCATAAGATCTACCATGGGCAGTGTGAAGTTGAGAACGTTATTTTATGTAAATTGGCTAATAAGTTCACAAAGTGAGATTTCTCCATTAGGCACAGTGGCACTGCTGTAGAGTTATGCCCCTGTCCCACTTAGGAAACCTGAAAGGAAACCTCTGGAGACTTTGCGTCCCACCCAAGGTTTCCGTGAGGTTCCCGGAGGTTTTTGTCAGTCTCCCTACCTGCTTCCACTACCTGCAACCTGCGGCAACCACCTGCAACCTCCGGGAACCGCACGGAAACCTTGGGTGGGGCGCAAAGTCTCCAGAGGTTTCCGTTCAGGTTTCCTAAGTGGGACAGGGGCATATTACTACCTCACAGCACCAGAGACCCGGGTTCCATCCTGACTACTGTTGCTGTCTATGTGGAGTTTGCACATTCCCCATGTAACCATATGGGTGTTCTCCGGGTGCTCCGGTTTCCTCCCACATTCTAAAGATGTACAGGGTACTGTAGGTTAATTGGCTTCTGTAAAATTGTCCCAATGGTGCGTTGGATCGTGCTAGTGTGCGGGGATCACTGGCCAGCATGCACTCATTGGGCCGAAGAGCCTGTTTCCATGTTGTATCTCTAAACTAAACTAAACTAAGATCCCCACGTTGCGGATGAAATAGTCAATGAGTTAAATTGCTAAACTATTGCTAAATCACTTCCCTCTGGAAGGCGACTCCGGACTGTCAAAGCTGCCACAGCCAGACATAAAAACTGCTTTTTTCCACGAGTAGTAGCTCTCTGCAATAACCAAAAATCTGTAGCCTCCTTTTGCTCTGGTATTTTATTTAATTCACATGTTTAATCAATATTGTTTTATTATTAATGTTTAATGTTTTATGTGTCATTCCTAACTGTCACTGTATGTCATGTTGACACTTGCGGGCGGAGCTCCAAGGCAAATTCCTTGTATGTGAATACTTGGCCAATAAACTTATTCATTCATTCTAATACAATTCGGGTAATCTGCGAGTCAGTTAAGAATTCAACATGGAAGCCCCAAAGTTGCATACCAGATTACGATTATCAGATTAGTGATGGTCAACACATGAAGTCCCTCAGATCAGTGAAACCTTCAATCAGTGGAAGGTAAATGGAAAAATAATATGATATATAATAATGCTGGTGATTTCCCAATGACTGACGGGCACAGCAAAATCAGTTGGATTTTAGTCGAAACAAGGAACTGCAGATGCTACTTTACATAAAAGGACACAAAGTGCTGGAGTAACTCAACCAGTCAGGCAGTATCTCTGGAGAACATGGATAGGCGACGTTTTGGGTAGGGATCCTTGTTCAGACGTTAGAGGATTTTAGATTTGATTTATTGTAAAATTTGAGCAAACCGATGGACATTGTTGGATTGTCCATGTTCTCCGGAGCTGCTGCCTGACCCACTGAGTTACTCCAGCACTTTGTGATCCGCGCAGTGAGTTGGATTTAGGAAGATCTGATCCGTCCCATAGATTCGCACACCGCTGAAATGGATCCTTCGGCCCATCGTGGCCTGCAGCCCCCAACGTACCCATCCATGCTAATCCCATTCACCAGCACATGGTCTGTGGCTCACCATCCCGTGGCAATTCAAGTGCCCGTCCAGAAGCTACGGACGTTGTGTAAGCATATCTGCTTCCATCACCCACGCTGTCCCAGATTGCAACTGCCCTCTGAGTGAAGAAGGTTCTCCTCAGACCCCCTCTTAACCTACTGGCAATTAAAAGCAATGGCCACTGGACTCATAATAGATCATTTCAGTGCCCCTGCATCTCTGAAGAAAGGAGGAGTTTAGTTTAGTTTAGTTTATTGTTGTCACGTGTACCAAGGTACAGTGAAAAGCTTTTTTGTTGCCTGCTAACTAGTCAGTGGGAAGGCTATACATGATTACAATCAGGCCGCCCACAGTGTACAGATACAGGATAAAGGGGATCACGTTTAGTGCAAGATAAAATCCAATTCAAGATAGCCCATGGGTTTCCAATGAGGTGCCTGGTGGATCAGGACCCCACTCTCGTTGGTGAGAGGATGGATGGTTCAGTTGCCTGATAACAGCTGGGAAGAAAGCTGGAGCTGCATTGGAAAGATGTGGATCTGAGGGATCAGAGTGGGATTTAACAACCCAGCAAACCTCCATGTTGAAGATGGACACAAAGTGCTGGAGTAACTCAGTGGGTCAGGGAGCATCTCTAGAGAAAAAGGATGGCTGACATTCTCAGTCTGAAGAAGGGCCCCGACCCAAAACGTCACCAATCCTTTTTATCCAGAGATGCCACCTGACCCGCTGAGTTACTCCAGCTTTTTGTGTCTATCTTTGGTATAAACCAGCATCTGCAGTTCCTTCCTACAGGTCAAGCCTCTATGTTGACCCAGTGCAGACTGGCTAATTGGAAGCAAATCTTCCCAACACAGTCAGATATTTCTGGAGGCCGATAATGGGAGAAATTGCCAGAGAAGTATTAATAAAACAAGTCTGAAGAAAAGTCCCAAGCCCAAACCTATCCATGCCCTCCAGAGATACGGCCTGACCCGCTGAGTTACTCCAGCAACTTGCATTCTACGCAAAATTCCAGCCTTTGTGGTTCCTTGTGTCTACTTCTTATTTAAATAAAAAAAAGCTAACAGGTAACAAAGGTGATATGTGTCGAAAGGGACTGCAGATGCTAGTTTGTACCGGAAATAGACACAGAGTGCTGGAGTAACTCAGCGGGTCAGGCAGCTTCTCTGGAGAAAAAGGATGGGTGACGTTTAGGGTCGGGACCCTTCTTCAGACTGAAAGATAATATGCTGAGACGTTAACCTGCAGTTTCATAATCACTGTCAAAACACTTGTCTATCGGGGGAGGACCCTTTATCTCCCTCTCACAATCTGTACTCTATCGAGTGCTGCAATTGCAAGAGAGGCCTGGGGAAGAGTCTTTTGACAGCCTTGTTTCAGATGAACAGAGGTACTTTATTTAATCGGGCATGTTTGACCGTGTCGGGTTTAAAAGTTCCAAATGAAGACGTCATTGCTTGCTTTGATGTGTGACATCCGCCCCCCTCCCCCACCCAGGACTGACAGTTGCCCGGGGGTGGGGGGGGGGAGTTTTGTTGATGAAACGTATAAAGGCTTGATGTAGGAACTGCAGATGCTGGTTAATGCACAACAGGATGCAAAGTGCTGGAGTAACAGCGGGTCAGGCAGCATCTCTGGAGAACATGGATACAGGCCATGATGCTGGTGTCATGGGTCCATCAACATCACGTCACCAACGAGAGCAAAGGCTGAGCAGGAACGTACAGGGAACGATATAGCAGACTGCAGGCTCTGGCCCTACTGACTCCATGAGTTTCCCAGCCCATAGTAGATACAGACGTTGCGGTTGGCCTGATGGCCCAGTGGTACAGCTGCTGCCTCAGCATCAGAGCCCCAGCCGGCTTCCATCCTGACTACGTGCAGTGTCTGTACGGAGTTTGTACGTTCTCCTCGTGACCGCATAGGTTTCCTCTGGGTGCTCCGATTTCCTCCCACATCCCAAAGACGCGCGGGTTTGTAGGTTAATTGCCCCTAGTGTGTAGGGAGTGGATGAGAAAGTGGGATGACATCGAACTAGTGTGAACGGGCGTTCGATGGTTGGTGTGGACTCGGTGAGCTGGAGGGCCTGTTCCCCCACTGTGTCTCTAAACAAAATATTGACTGGATTGGAGGAAACCGGAGCTCCCGGAGCAAACCCACGTGCTCGTAAGGAGGACGTGCAAACTCCACACAGGCAGCACCCAAAGAACATTCCGATAGATCTGCTCGGCGTAACTGCATCCTTCCTACTGTACGTTTGACCCAGACCCGCACACAATACTGCAAGTGTTGCCCAACCAGTGTTTCGTAAAGTTGCAACAGAATATCTCAACGTTTATATTCTGTGCCCTGACGTGTGAAGCCAAGCATGCATGTGCCTTCTTCACCACTCTGTCAACCTGCAACGCCGCTTTCAGGAAACCATGGACTTAAAAACCGAGGTCTGTAAGAAGGAACTGCAGATGCTGGTTTAAACCGAAGATAGACACAAAATGCTGGAATAACTCAGCGGGCCAGGCAGCATCTTTGGGGAGACGGAATAGGTGAATAGGTAACGTCACCCATTCCTTCTCTCCAGAGATGCCGCCTGTCCCGCTGAGTTACTCCAGCGTTTTGTGTCTAAACCCTGAGGTCCCTCAGTGTAGCAACATTTCTTAGCATCTCACCATTCACAGCCAACATCCTGTCCCATTTAACTTGCCAAAGTGCATCACCTCAGACTTGTTGGGGTTAAATACCATCTGCCAATGGTCGACTGAGCCTGCCATCTGATCCATATCCTGCAGAAGACTTAGACGACCATCCTAGCTGTCCACACCGCCGTCAACTATCGTGTCACCTGTAGACATCCTAGCCGCCCCCTCCATGCACATCCAGGTTGTTTCTGCATCGCTGACACCAATAGTCCTGACATCGGTCCCTGACACCGAATTGCTGCTCCTGAATCCAGCGTGTGATTTGATTGTATTTGTTGTTTTTTGCCACAGGAGAGTTTCAGCTTCCAAATCTCCTCGCAAGCCCCCCCTGCTCACCTGATGAAGTTGGTGGTGAAGAAAAAAGCTACCGTGTTTCGGCATAAAGCGGTTGAAGACGCGGACAATTACACCCTGCAGGTCAACGGGACAGAAGAATATATCTACGGCAAATACCCCCTCGGCCGATTCAAGGTGGGCCTTTGGTGTGTGCTGCCTGGTCCTCCTGGGATTATTGTCCATCCCCGGCTGCCCTTGGCCTGAGCGGCTCACTGGGAGGTAGTGGGATCATTGGGGAGCTGCATTCTTTGTGGCCTTTGTTGACATTCTCACAAGACACCGGAGAAGAATTAGGCCATTCGGCCCATCGAGTTCACTCTGCCATGGCTGATCCATTTTCCCCCCTCATTCTCCCCCCCATTCTCCCGCCTTTTCCCCATAACCTTTGACGCTCTTGCTATATCTCCGCTTTAAAAATACTCGATGCCTTGGCCTCCACAGCTCTCTGTGGCGATGAATTCCACCATTTCACCACCCTCTGACTAAAGAAATTCCTCCTCCATCTCCATTGTAAAGGTACGTCCTTTTATTCTGAGGCTGTGCCCTCTGCTTCTAGACTCTCCCACCTCTGGAACGCTGACTCTCCACGTCCACTCTATCCAGGTCTTTCACTATGTGGTAAGTTTCTATGGAATCCCCGCATCCTTCTAAACTCCAGCAAGTACAGGCCCAGAGCCATCAAGGGCTCCTCATACGTTAACCCAATCATCCCCAGGATCACTCTCTTAAATCCAGCAATAACTCTCATCGTAGACTATCCCTCCATTTAGAGTTCCACCTCCAAATGTTTGAATTGGAATTTTGAATAGCTGATGGATTGAGTCTGTGAAATGTAAGTGACATGGAAATGGGGAACCGTCCACAAACAGGGGATACCTATGGTGTTAAATGATGCTATTATCCGGAATAACTCAAAGTTGGCCAAGTAAACTACTGCTGAGTGAAAGGCTGACTGCTGGAGTAACTCAGTGGGTCAGGCAGCATCTGTGATGGGAAATGGATGCCCGATAGAACATAAGAGTACAGTGCTGGAGTAACTCAGCGGGTCAGGGAGCATCTCTGGAGCATATGGATAGGTGACGTTTCATGTCAGGATTCTTGGTATTGGGAAGTTTGACTATGGTGTGATTGCATTTTCTTTCTCCAGTACATCTTTACGTGTTTGTCCAATAACCAAATGCCACACTTGACAATGGTCCATAATTCCACGATAAAGTCCTACCAAGAGCAACAGTCCAACGGCATTGGGCAACTCACAAAGAGCCGGACACATTCCAAGCCACCACCGCTTCCCGTTAAAAAGGTAAGCCTGGAGTATTCTCTCTGTAACATAGAACAGTACAGCACAGGAACAGGCCCTTCGGCCCACTATGTCTGTGCCGAACATGATGCCAAGTTAAGCTGACCTCATCTGCCTGTACATGATCCATATCCCTCTATTCCCTGCACTTCCATGTCTCTCTCATGGTGAGCTCGATGAGTTGTGTAACTAAATATTGGCCTGATAACAAACACATTTAATATGGTCTGTTCAGCGTCATAGTTCCTGATTAAACAACAGAATCTTAAAACATTCTGGGCAGCACAGGTAGAACCGCTGCCTCACAACACCAGAGATCCAGGTTCGATCCTGACCTCTGGTGCTATCTGTGTGGAGTTTGCACATTCTCCCTGTGTCCGGAAGGATTTCCACACACATCTCGGGTGTTTGTAAGTCAATTGGCCTCTGTAAATTGCTCCCAAGTGTGTAGGGAGTGGATGCGATAGTGGGATAACATCGATCCAGAGTGAACGGGTGATCGATGGTCGGCGTGGGCTGAAGGCCATGTTTCCATGCTATATCTTTCAATCGATCGATCAATGAACTAAAGCCAACAGGCTGAAGAGTTTAGTTTAAACTGGCGTCATGTTCAGTGCAGACACTGTGGATCAAGGGGCTTGCTCCTGTTCTGTACTGTTCAACTAAAACTAATCCAATAGGGAGAAGGATATGAACCAACCATATATACGTTTTAACCACAGCCAACCTTTATCCTTGAGTTCTGCTTAAAAGTCCCACCTGGATTTTATTTTCTACAATTATTTCTGGAGACACAGGCTTGGAGAATTTGCTGCACCTGATGTTTTGTTTTCGCATGGAAGATAACGGTGACTTGCAAAAGGTGAAATAGTGGTCAGATTGTAAAATAGCATTATGAATTGGAGCATCTTAAAAGGTAATAGAGGTCATACTGTGGTAAACAAGACAAAACTCCAGGAAGTATGTTGTTGAAGTGATCACAGTCACCTAGAGTTCAAGACCCACCTAGATGCACTGGGGACTTTTGTAGTGTATCGGGGCAACATGAGATATAGAAATCCTGCTGTATTGTATCATTCATAGTTATAAATAGACAGCCAGCCTGTGTGTGTGTGTGTGTGTGTGTGTGTCTAATGTGTGGTTAATAATGTTTGAGATTCTAATCTATAGCATGCTGACATGGTGTGTGTAGCAAAGCTTCAGTGCTTAAACCTAAAACTATTTGGAGCCACAACTAAAATAATTCACGTTTGAAGTCTGGTTCGCCCTGTCAATTTCATCAGTCGTTGTTCCTTTAGTTAGTTTGATCTTGGAAAGCGGCTCAGAGAGCCTTGATTTATTTTTAGTTTACTTTAGTTTGGAGATACAGCAGGGAAATGAGCCCTTCGGCTCACCGAGTCCACACCGACCAGCGATCCCCGCCATCACCGTGCTGCCCGATTCTAGTGGCATTTTACCGAAATTCATTTTACCGAAATTTCCATCATTTACGGAGATGGACCCAGGCAGTGTCCACCAACCACTCTCTGTAATCCTCATACACAATTCGTCCAACATTGGTCAGCGTTCGTCAGGAAAGTGTCGACCACCTCGATAGACAAAAGCTGAGCTGTTGGAGAGAACCCTAGAAACAAGGAACTGCAGGTGCTGGTTTTTCCAAAAGAAACACACAAAGTGCTGGAGTAATTCTGTGGGTCTGGCTCGATGGACAATCTCGGTTGAAGTCGGACGTCACGGCACTGTGGTGCAGCGGTAGAGTTGCTGCCTCACTGTACCAGAAACACGGGTTCCTTTCTGACTATGGGTGATGTCTGTACAGAGTTAGTACGCTCTCCCTGTGACCTTATGCGTTTTCTCTGGGTGCTCCAGTTTCCTCCCACACCTCAAAGACATACAGGCTTGTCGAGGTTAATTGGCTTGGGTAAAATTGACAATTGTCCCTAGTGTGCAGAATAGCGGTCATGTGCGGGGTGATCGCTGGTCGGTGCGGACTCGGTGGGCTGAGGAGTCTGTTTCCGTTAGGGTTGCCAACTGTCCCGTATTAGCCGGGACATCCTGTATATTGGGTAAATTGGTTTGTCCCACCCGGGACTGCCCTTGTCCCATATTTGACTGCTGCTACTCGGGTCGAGGGGACTGTCGGGTCAGACAGCAACGTCCGGCCCTGACATAGTGCAGCCCATGGAGTGCAGCAGCAGCAGCAGCACCTCGTCCGTGGCCCCATCGGTCGGCAGCTGTCCGACCTTCGGTCCTTCACTTACCGCCGACACCACCACCCCTCCTTCTCATGGCCGATCATCTGTTCATGAGTTGGACGGGGCGCCGGACTTTGCGTGTGGCCCCCGGGCCAAAACTCCTCAGCTGGCCCGCTGGCTGGGCTTTGTGTGTAGTCCAGCACCCGGTCCAACTCATCATCCACCCAGCCACGGCCGAGTTGGTCAACGAATTGCCGTCGGGAATTTGTCCCTTGTTTTGACCTTTTGCCCCTTATATTTGGAAGTGAGCAAGTTGGCGACCCTGGTTTCTGTGCTGCATCTCTAAACTAAACTAGACTAAAATGATCCTGCCAAGTGTTTGTGATCATATTCGCGTGTGTTAATATGCGGGTGTGCGCACAAACGGGTAAGTGTGCAAGTGCGTGGAGCTCTGCACGCGAGAATGCGCCTCACTCAGCACATGACTGTGTACAACTCTGATGTGACTTGCCCCGTTCCTGACTACTGGTTTTAATTCCAGCCCCTTTGTTCTTTCTTCGCATGTTGGTTTTTTTTTAAACGCCAGCATTACAATATGACTATTATGCAGAGGCCCAACACAAGTTGTAACACAAAGCGCTGCTGTTGGATCCACTCGGAATCTGACAGAGTGCGGAGGGTAGGTATCACATGCTGTGTCGTCACTGGCCTCCCAGGCCTTTAGACCCGGCATGTGATGCATTCCCTGCACAGTGTCGCGGAGTTGTGCAGAAACCGAGCTGAACTCGATTAGCATCGCTGGTGCCCCGACCACCACCGTCTGTCACTTGTGCCACAAACTCTCACGGGATAAACTCCGCTACGGGCAAAGTGCGACCTAGGCTCAGCAACTGGCGTTGTACGTAAACTCTTTTCACTGTACACGTGACGATGAACTAAACTGAACCCTTCTGCCTTTGAGGAGCCTCTGTGTGTCTGGCAAGGTTCATGCAACAATAACAACTGAGTTAGTGCAACTTTCCCACAGTTTGTGGGCAGATTGGGCCAAAGGGCCTGTTTGTATGGTGTCTGACTCAATAGCACTCTCTTACATTCATTGAGCCACACACCATGGAAACAGGCCTTTCAGCCCAGCTTTCCCAACCCGTCCTAGATGCCTCATCTACACTTGTCCCACCTGCCCATGTTAGGCCCATATCCCTCGAAACATTCCACCTTCCCATGCCTCCAGAGTAGGGTTGTCAACTCTCTCACTCCTAAATAAGGGTCAAATTCCCGACGGCAATTCATTGATCGACTTGGCTGTGGCTGGGTGAATGATAAGTTGGCCCGGGTGCTGGACTGCACACAAAGCCCAGCCGGCGGGCCAGCTGAGGAGTTGTGGCCCGGGCGCCGGACTTTACGCGCGACATCGCGCACAAAGACTGGCTCGCGTCTAAATCTTGAACCGATGATCGGCCATGAGAAGGAGGGGTGGTGGTGTCGGCAGTAAGTGAAGGTCCGAAGGTCGGACAGCTGGCTGGGCTGCCGATCGATGAGGCCATGGGCGAGGTGCTGCTGCTGCTGCTGCACTCCATGGGCTGCACTACAGCGCTCTGACCCGACAATCCCCTCGACCCAACTAGTAGCAGTCAAATACGGGACAAGGGCGGTCCCGGGTGGCCCAATATACGGGATGTCCCGGCTAATACGGGACAGTTGGCAACCCTACTCCAGTGTCCCACCCCCTCACTCTTGACCTGAAACGTCACCTATTCCTTTTCTCCAAAGATGCTGCCTGACCTGCTGAGTTACTCCAGCACTTGTGTCTATTTTTTATGTAAACCAGCATCTGCAGTTCTTCCTACACATTCCCTCTAAACCTTTCCTGTCCATGTACCTGTCCAAATGTATTTTCAATGCTGTTATAGTTTCTGCCTCGACTGTCTCTTCTTGGCAGCTTGTTCCATATACCCACCACCCTCTGTGTGAAATTGTTGCCCCTCAGGTTCCTATTAAACCTTTCCCACCTCACCTTAAGGACACGGAAGTTTAGAGAAACCAAACATTCATTGAAACAAACTCCTCCGACCAAACCCTCACTAAGGAGAGTTGGACAAGCAGAAGTGTGTGAGACTCCTTGCGTTATTGCTGTTTCATTGTTTTAAGAAACGTTTTTGTTTTTACTTGATATTGCAAATCCCGCAATGGTTTACTCGCTGAGAGAAAACAGGAACAGGCAGTCATAGGGAGAACGTGCAAACTCCACACTGACAGCACCCAAGGTCAGGATCGAATATATATCAGCTGATAACAATACATGCATTTCTCAAAAAGGCACAAAATGCTGAAGTAACTTAGCGGGTCAGGCAGCCTCTGGTTAGGTGATGTTTCGGGTCGGGACCCTTCCTCAGATCATTCCGACTTGAAACGTCACCTATCTATAGATCAGTGACGTAACATGCAACTCAGGACAAAACAAACAGATTAGTCCAATCTCAGGTAGCAATAGAGATTTTAAATGTGAGGTGAGATTAGAAACTGCAGATGCTGGTCTACAATAAAAGACACAAAGTGCTGGAGTAACTCAGCAGGTCAGGCAGCATCGCTGGAGAACACGGGTAGGTGACGTTTTGGGTCGGGACCTTCCTCAAATCATCCCGACTTGAAACTTGATTATTGTATATTTACTTGTTATGATGGTGCATGAACGTGGCGGTAAAGCCTTGGCCAGTACGATGTTGTTCCGTTCTCTGTGCTCATGGCAATGAATCATTCTTGAGATCAAGTGATCTATCTTGAGATGTTTTTACGTTGTCACTAGTGGACGGAGAGGTCACACCAGCTCATCTCTGATAGGGTGAGGCTCGGGTTGCTGTAGAGATGATCTGCTGGTGAAGTTATCCGGCTGGTAGTTTAAGGAGGGAAGTTCGATCGAGAGTGCAAACAAAGGAACAGGCACGCAGAGCCACAGGGAGTAACCCAGTGTTGGCACGGAGCAGGTGGGCCAAAGGGCCTGTTTTCTGTTTCCACAGACCCAGGTTTGATCCTGACCACTGGTGCTGTCTGCACAGAGTTTGTACGTTCTCCATGTGACCTGTGTGGGTTTTCTCCGGGTGCTCCGGTTTCCTGCCACACTCCAAAGACGTACAGGTTTGTAGGTTAGCTGGCTTGGTAAAATTGGGAAAGATTTAATAGGAAGCTGAGGAGTAACGTTTGTACACAAAGGGTGGTGGGTATATGGATAAAGCTGCCAAAGGAGGTATCGAACCAGGTACTATCGCAACTTTTAAGAAACTTATCGACAGGTACATGGATAGGACAGGTTTAGAGAGATATGGGCTTGATGCGGGTAGGTGGCACTAATGTAGATGGGACACATTGGTCGGCGTGGGCAACATTGGTGGCCTTGGGGCTTGTTTCGATGGTGTAGGATTCTTCCAGATTCTAGATTCAGAGACAGTTTCTTCCCAACTTTTATCAGGCGATGAACCATCCTACCACGAATTAGAGAGTGGGCCTGACCACTAATCTGCCTCACTGGAAACCATCGAACTATCTTTAATCGGACCTTATCTTGCACTTAAATGTTTTCCCTTTATCCCGTATCTCTACTCTGTGAACAGCGTGACTAATCATATATACAGCCTTATCGCTGACTGGATAGCATGCGACAAAACGTTTTTCACTGTAGCTCGGTTTGGTTGTACAGTCTTTTTACTGACTGGATAGCAGGCAACAAAAGACTATTCCCTGTACCTAGATGCAGGTGACAATAGTAAACTAAACTAAATTAACTAAACAAACCTCTTCGAATGATTAAACTCATCTGCTTGTGCCATCAAGTCGCCGACTCTGTGGTTGGTTACAATCCAACCGAGCTCTGTTCACCCATTGAGAATAACCTGCCACTGTTGCGGGCTGGATGAGTGTGTGTACCACGTGTACATGGAGTGAGTGAGGCTGCAGCCCCTGTTCTAATATCTAAATGGGCTGCTCCTTGCCTTCTGGCTGAACTTCACACCCACCATCCTCATCTTCGGACACCCTGTGCGTAGGGGAGAGGGTAGGGCCGAGGATGTCCTGGTTGGGTTGCTCCTGGGCCTGGCCAAGCTGGCCATCCGCGAGTCACGGTGCCAAGCTGGGGAGGGCTCTGCCCGAGCCGGCTTCCTGCCCCTTTTCCGGGGTTACGTCCATGCCCGGGTGGTTTTAGAGAGGGACATGTTCACGGGCGCCCTGGGGGATTTCTGGGACCGCTGGGCACCGCGGGGGGTGGAATGTATGCTCAATAAGGATGGGGAAATAGTGATTTAATATTTAAGAATATTTGTTTATCTTATATTATGGTGGTGGGTTTGTTTGTATTATGGTGTGTATTTTTGTAAATAGTTGATGAAAATTATTTTTGGTGAATATTCTTTTAAAAGAGAGTAACGAGCATGTCTGACAGAGCACGTGGATTGATGTGAGATGTTCCTCTCTCCACTACAGCAGTCGAGTGTGACTCTCTGGGACCTGGATAAGCCGTTTACAATCGGCATACAATCGGGGAGCAAGGTGAACGCGGACGAAGGCATGAAGGTTGGTGCTGGCTGCTTCCTCCGCCCTCGGTGTGAGCAACACCCACTTGTTTACTGCCTCTGAGTGATTGTTACACACGGAGATGACTTGTCATCAGGCCTTAACCACACATCCACATTCGTGTTGTAAGGCAGTCTGCAGAAACCAGCAACACAGGAAGTTGGAGGTTTTGGGTTTAGGTCTCTTGAAGCAAGATATTTCTTAGAATCACGATTTCCCGGTAGTTAAATATCTTTTTTTTGCGGTTTCAAGCAGCAAGGGGAAGTTTAGAGTGGTGTTTGTTGGGGGGGGGGGGGGAGGACTAGACTTGGTCAACCTTGCAAGTGCCATTTTGCGAGGGACTAGCTTGTTATTCGGCAACCTTCTTACCCTGACCACTCTGTCTTCCATCGCTTCCCTAAGTTTAATAGCGAGTATCCTGAAACAGTCTGAAACACTTGAATAGGCGGCTTTTTGTGATAGGACCCTTCTTCCGATCCATCACGAAACTTCACCTGTCTATGTCGTCCAGAGATGTTGCCTGACCCGCTGAGTTACTCCAGTACTTTGTGTTGTACGCATGATTCCAGCATCTGCAGTTTCTTGTGTCGACTCCTTATGCGACCTTATGCAACCAGCAATTCCCCGCGCACGAGTTCGATCCTACACACCAGCGACAATTTTACAGAAGCCAATTAACCTGCCTGTCTTTGGAGTGTGGCAGGAATCCCATGCATTCACAGGGAAAACATACAAACTCCATGTAGGCAGCACCTATAGTCAGGAACGAACCCGGGTCTCTGGCGCGGTACGGCAGCAACTCTACCGCTGCACCACCGTGCTGCCCCAATGTCTTATACATGAATTCCAATTCTTGAACTCAGCACCGTAACCAATGAAAGCTAGCACACCAAACACCTTTCTCACCACCTTTGTCGCCACTTTCAACGATCTATATATTTGCAACCTGGGCTTCTCCCCACCATTTCCTCACCTTGATTTTTTTTCCTCGCCTGATGTTTTCCTGTCCTTTCCTTCATTGCAGCTGGTTGTCCAAGCTGGCTTGTTTCATGGGAGTGAGATGCTCTGCAAAATGGTTTCCAGCCAAGAGGTCAACGTGAGCTCCGAGCCTGTGTGGAATCAGGACCTGGAGTTTGACATCAACTGCTGCGACCTTCCGAGGATGTCGCGCCTCTGTTTTGCGCTGTACGCGGTGATTGAAAAGGCCAAAAAAGCTCGGTCGACAAAGAAGAAATCTAAAAAAGCCGTAAGTTGAATCTTCATTGTCGAAACTTAGTCTCGGCCGCGATCAACAAAACGAATGCCGCGTAGAGAATAGAGAGTACTACCGAGAAAGGAAGGTTGGATAAAATTGGCAGTGAGGAACTACAGATGCTGGATTAAACCAAAGATAGAGACAAAAAGCTGGAGTAACTCAGCGGGTCAGGCAGCATCTCTGGAAAAAAGAAATAGGTGATGTTTCAGGTCGAACCGGTAAAGTCACCTATTCCTTTTCTCCAGCGATGCTGCCTGACCCACGGAGTTACTCCAGCTTTTTGTGTCTATTTTTAGATAAAATTGGGTTGTTTTTTCTTGGATGCAGGGGTTGTCGGGCGACCTGGTAGAAGTATATAAAATTACGGGAGGCATGAGATAGGGCAGACAGTCAGAACCTTTTCCTGAGGGTGGAAATGTCAAGGAATAGTGGGGTTTAAGGCGAGTGGGAAGTATTACATCCATAGCACAGTAGAGTACAGAAACAGGCCCTTCGGCCCTCCATGTGGGTGCTGAACAGGAAAGTTACTATTTGTTGACTGTCATAGTTACACAAATTGATGAGAGAAATAAATTCTGTGCAAAGACGAGTGAATTCCATGGCAACGGCCAAATGTAACTTCATATTTGTATTCTTTATATAAAGAAAACCCCCCTCCATTTTGTTCCAGCATTGTGGTCATGATGTTATCCAACGTAAGATTGTAAAGGATTGTTCAAGTAAATGGCTGATGTGCAATAACAAACTTACTATGTCTATGTCAGATATAACTTCACATTTGTATTCATTTGCAGCTTTTCTAACCAGAAGCTTAACAGTTCTCGACTCTGTCTCTACATATTCAGCATCTGCCCAACACTCTGCCTGTCAAGTAACCCCTCTGATCATTTATTACCAGCCATGCTCCACCCTTTCCCACCTCTATCCCATCTTTCTTTCCCGTCCCCCCCCCCCTACAATCAGTCTGAAGAAGGGTCCTGACCCGAAACGTCACCTATCGTGTTCTCCAAGGGTGCTGCCTGTCCCGCTGAGTTACGCCAGCATTTTGTGTCCACCTTTGGTGTAAATCAGCATCTGCACTTGCTTGCTATTACGTTTTCTCATTTAGTTTAGTTTAGTTTAGAGATACAGCGTGGATACAGGTCCTTCAGCCCACCGAGTCCACGCCGACCAGCGGTCACCTATACACTAGTTCTAACCTACACACCAGGGACAATGAGCCAAAGCCAATTAACCTACAAACCCGCACGTCTTTGGAATGTTGGAGGAAACCCAAGCAGTAACGGAGAGAACGTGCAAACCATACAGACAGCACCCATGGTCTGGCGCTGTCAAGCAGCAACTCTACCACTGCGCCACCCTGCCGCACCCTTGTCCGATCTTTAATTTCTTTATATGGAAGAAAAGCCTCCCATTTTGTTCCAGGGCATTGGGCATGGTGTTGCCGAATGTAGGATTGGAGAGGATTGTTCATGTACATGGTTACAGAATTGTTGTCAACTCTGTGTGTGAGCACCCCAGAGACATAGAGATCCAGCCCTCACTTACATCAGTTCACAATGTCACATACCAATGGAGTGATGCATCCCCATTGACGAAAGCACTGCAGCGAGTGCAGAAGATGTTATGCAGGCCAGCGATTCTCTCATCACATGCTGCTCACACCAACATGCTTGTGGTAAAAGCTGAGCCGTGATAGAACGCTGGGTACTTTATCTTGTGCAGTCCCGTCCCCAGTTTTCGGGAATAGGAGGCGTTTTTTTAATTCCTCTTCTTCAGACGTTTTGGGAATTAAATTGCGTAACAAGTCCAGGAACAAGGAACTGCAGGTGCTGATAAGTGTAGAAAAGGACACAGTGCTGGAGTAACTCAGAGGGTCAGGCAGCATCTCCTCATCAGGGCCACATTAGGTCCTACACAAGCCCTTCTGTGGGAGAAGTGTCGGGAAATGGTGTCTGATGGGCAAAGAGGGCTGAACTTTGGGCAACGTGAGTGGTCTGAGCTGCACAGCGGCAGACCGTGAGGCCTAACCGTGAGGCCTAACAGAGTGAACGACTAACCACACTACAGCTTCCACTCTGCCTTGCCAGTCCGACCTCCACTATCTCCCCCACAACTCTACCCCATGCGTGTGTGTGTGTGTGTGCGCACATGTGTGGGCGGGGTTGTCTGTGCATCCGTTTGCGTAAGTGTGCATGCATGAGTGTGCGTGACTGCCTACATGAGTGCATTTGCATGAATGCACGCGGAATGTATATTTGCGAGATTGTGTGCCACACTTACATGAGTGCACGCTTTTGGATGTTAGTGCACGAGCATGCGTGGATGTGTAAGAATGTGTGTGCGTGAGTGAGTGTGTGTGCATATGTGCGTGAGCTATAGTGTGCACCCACAAGTGTGTGTATGAATGTGTGTACACAAGTATGTGTGTGTGTGTGTGTGTATGAGTGTGTGTGTGCATGTGCGTGTACATGCACAAGTTTGTGTGTGTGTGTGTGCAGGAGTGAGAGTAACATCCACGGGTGTGTGTGCACGCGAGTGTGTGTGTGCATGTGTGAGCGTTTGTGCACTTGGGTGAGTTGTATATCACAGATGCACACATGGGGTATAACATAGAGGGGCACTGGAGACACGGATGACATGGATGATCAGGCATGTAGTCAGCACCGGCTGGCCACACCAGACACTCGCACCCATTTTACAAGGAAATATTATTTTCATAACTTCAACCTCCCTGCGTCAGCTCGCTAATGATGACCATCTGCACAAAGCTGTGTTCCAAATCAAATCCACTTGATGAGCTGCTGTTGCTGCCAACTCAAACAGTTCCTCAGCCTGAAGTGGCCGCATTGCAAAGGGCCTGTCCAATTTACGCGATCATTTTTGGCGACTTGCTGGCACCCGTCATAATCGCAGCAGGCTGCCGAACATGTTCAACATGTTGAAAATCCAGCCGCGACCAGAAAAATGTACGACTCTTAGGGCGACTACCTCACCACCAAACAGGCGTTACCCTGCAAGTCGTGTAATTGGGACGGGCCCTTTAATCTTCCCCCCCCCCCCTCCTGTGTCGCGGGGTGATGCCCGTTTGGTGGTGAGCAGTCGCCCATAGAGTCGTGCCTTTTTCTGGTCGCCGCTGGATTTTCAACATGTTGTAACATTTCCGTCAACCTGCTGCCACTATGACGGGTGCTGGCAAGTTGCCAAAAAAATGGTGTAAGTGGGACAGGCCCTTCAGCGTGTTGTTGTAGCAAGACCAAGCGTGTAGAGCAAATGGTTTTATTGACAAAACGTTACTTGAACTGCACGAGCACTTCGTCGAGAGAAATCGATATTTTAAGCTCTTGTCGTTGCGAAGAGCACTAGCTACTGAACAAACTTACTAACTCTAAAAACCCCGCACAAAACCCTGTCACGTGACAGTCCCGACTTCTGACGAGGGTTCTGCATGCACATCAACTGCTCACTATTCTGCGGCTGGTTTCCTTGTCACCTGCAGTGGGTATCAGGGGTGATGGGGAGAGGGCAGGAGAATGGGGTCAGCAGGGAGAGATAGATCAGCCATGATTGAATGGCGGAATAGACTGATGGGCCGAATGGCCTAATTCTGCTCCTATCACTTATGACCTTATGAGCCCAGCCTGCAAGCAAGTGTCGGTGGATGATGATTAAACATGATGCCAAGTTAAACTAATCTCCTCTGCTGCACCTCATCCATATCCCTCCATTCCCTGCATATCCATGTGCCTATCCAGGTCTCCTTAACGCCACTTATCCTATCTGCCTCCACCATCACTCCAGGCAGTGCGTTCCAGGCACCCACCACCTCTGTAAAAAAAAACAAAAAAAAACATGCCCTGCACATCTCCTTTAAAGTTTGCCACTCTCACCCAAAGGATGTGCCCTCTAATCCTTGACATTGCCACCCTGGGATAAAGGTTCTGACTTGGGCAGCTTACAACCCAGCGGTATGAATATTGATTTCTCTAATTTCAACTAGCCCATGCGTCCCCTCTCTCTCCATCCCTCCCCCACCCAAGCCGTTGTACTAGTTTCACTGTTGTCCTGGTGACTTTCATTGTCTCAAACTCATTTTCACCTGGCCGACAGCTCCGTCTATATCTCTCGTTCCCCTTTCCGCTGGCTTTTAGTCTGAAGAAGGGTCTCGACCCGAAACGTCACCTATTCCTTTTCTCCAGAGATGCCTCCTGACCCGCTGAGTGACTCCAGTTTTTTTGCGTGTATCTTCTGACTGTCTACGTTGTCCTAGTGCCCGTGGACTTTGAGGTCCACATTGCACCTTGTACAGCCCTGACTTCCACAGGGTGACTCACAGCAGGAAACACCTGGACACATCTCCGGACAAACACAGTCGTGGTTCTCGTTACATTTCATTCATAAAATGTTGACTCCTCCAGGCAACAGCTTACTGTGTTTGATCTGCGAGATTACAGTTGCTGAAAGACAAATATGTACAAAGAATGTGACAAAGGCCGTTTGGATAACCAGTGGATAAGACCGGGTGTAAATATCTTTACATCCGGTCACGGTGGCGCAGCGGTAGAGTTGCTGCCTTACAGCGAATGCAGCGCCGGAGACCCGGATTCGATCCCGACTATGTAGGGAGTTTGTACATTCTCCCCGTGACCTGCGTGGGTTTTCTCCGAGATCTTCGGTTTCCTCCCACACTCCAAAGACGCACAGGTTTGTAGGTAGACAAAAGTGCTGGAGAAACTCAGCGGGTGCAGCAGCATCTATGGAGCGAAGGAAATAGGCAACGTTTCGGACCGAAACCCTTCTTCAGGTTTGTTGCTTAATTGTCTTGGTGAATGTAAAAATTGTCTCTATTGTAGTAGGATAGTGTTAATGTGCAGGGATTGCTGGTTGGTGCGGACCCGGTGGGCCGAAGGGCCTGTTTCCGCACTGTATCTCGAAACTAAACTCATCTAAACTATTGTATTCCATCGCAGAATAATCTGTACATGTACTGAACAAACCGTGATGTGTTTCACTAGCAGGTTAAAGTAATATCTGATATGAGTGAGTCCTGGAGCTTTTATTGATGGCAGTGTTTGCTATTCTGCTGCAGGATTGCCCGATAGCATGGGTGAACACCATGGTGTTTGATTACAAGGACCAGCTGAAGACGGGCGGAGTTTGGTTACACACGTGGCCGTCGGTGCCCGGTAAGCCTCGGTTACTCAGCTGAGGAATTGTCGCCAGTGCTCTTCCCTCCTCGTGCTTCCTCGTGCTTGGGTGGAGCCAGGGGTCCCAGAGAGAGAGAAAGAGAGAGAGAGAGAGGAATGAGAAGGATCTCGGTGGAGGATCCGGGTTTGCGTATGAGGGGCCGTTTGAAATGCAGGAACCAAGCCCCGGTGCATTAGAGAGGGGAACGCGGGACCTGACCCGTGGAGTGTGAGCTGAAGAGCGGGAGTCGGCACCCATCGATCCCTGGGGGGGAAGCACCAATACAGGCCGAACCATCGGGATTTCCACTAATCACACCACAGTTTATCAGAGTTCCCGCTATAAGTGGAAGCTGCTGTAGTTCCCTGCTCGGTGTGTTAAAGCATTGGGTTAATGTACGTGGAGCGTTTGATGGCTCTGGGCTTGTGCTCACTGGAGTTCATGTTCATAAGTCATAGGAGCCGAAATAGGCCATTCTGCCCATCAAGTCTACTCCACCATTAAATCTTTCACTCTTCACCCCATTCTCCTGCCTTCTCCTCCTCATAACCCTTGACACCCGTACTAGTCAAGTATCTGTGAATCTCTTCCTTAAACATACCCAATGTCTTGGCCTCCACAGTTTTCTGCAGCAATGAAGTCCACAGATTCATCATTATTTGCTACGTTTCAATTAGGTCCGCCCATCCTCAGTTTATAAGGATGAGGGGGAGGGGGGGTCATTGAAACCTATCGAATATTGACAGGCCGAGATAGATTGGGTGTGGAAAAGATGTTTCCACTAGTGGGAGAGTCTAGGACCAGAGGGCACAGCCTCCGAATAAAAGGACGTACCTTTAGAATGGAGATGAGAGGAAATGTCTTTAGTTAGAGGGTGGTGAATCTGTGGAGTTCTTTGCCACGGACATCTGTGGAAACCCAGGTAATGGGTGTTTTTATAGCGGAGGGTGACAGGTTCTTGGTGACAAGAGCAGACTTCAAGGGCTGAGTGGACTAATTCTGCTCCTATCACTTACGTGTGTGTGTGTGTGTGTGTGTATGTAGAGGTGGGCGCTAATGATCGCTTGGCTGTTACTGGGGCCATGGGCTCAGCTTCCTAGTTTACCAAGAAGGATCTCGGCTCCAGCATCTATCACCCAGGGGGCATGAGGGAGAATCACCAGAGGAATGGCTCTGGCCCTCCAGTTGCTGTTGTGTGGCCATCTGAATGTGGAAGGATGGAGGGTGGTTGAGGGATGGTGTCTGAACCCGTTAACACGGGGCTCTGTGACAACCCGTTGACACGGGCTCCTCTCTGTCTTCCAGATGACAAAGGCGAGCTGCTGAACCCGATGGGCACGGTGCAGGGCAACCCCAACACCGACGGCACCGCCGCCCTGTACATCCACTTCCAGACTGTCGTCAACCACCCCATCTACTACCCCTCCATTGAAAGGGTAAGCACTGAATCTCACTTACAACACTTACCTCCGGGTGCTGTCTGTGCGGAGTTTGTACGTTCACCCTGTGACTGCGTGGGTTTCCTCCGGGTGCTCGGGTTTCGTCCCACATCCCAAAGACGTCCGTCAGTAAACTGGCCGCTGGTGTGTAGGGAGTGGTTGAGAATGTGGGATAACATAGAACTAGCGTGAACGGATGTTCAAGAAGGAACTGCAGATGCTGGAAAATCGAAGGTACACAAAAATGCTGGAGAAACTCAGTGGGTGCAGCAGCATCTATGGAGCGAAGGAAATAGGCAACGTTTCGGGCCGAAACCCTTCTTCAGACTGAAGTCTGAGTGAACGAGTGATCGATGATTGGCGTGGACTCGGTGGGACCAAGAGCCTGTATCCATGCTGTATCTTTTGATCAAACCACTGGGCACTTGGACAGGTACATGGACAGGAAGGGTTTTGAGGGGTATGGGCCAAACGCAGGCTGGTGGGACTCGTGTACATGGGGCATGTTGGGCAGTGTGGGCAAGTTGGGCGGAAAGGCCCGTGTTGGTACTATATGACTTTATGTCAGGACATTTGGAGGAATAGATCGGGTAGATGCACAGAGTCTCTTGCCCAGAGTTGGGGAATCAAGGACCAGATGACACATAGGTTCAAGGTGAAGGGAAAAATATTTAATAGGAATCTGAGGGCCCGAAACGTTGCCTATTTCCTTCGCTGAGTTTCTCCAGCACTTTTGTCTACCTGAGGTTTGATTGCCTATTTGACGATAGGCACAAACCATTATGATAGGCATGTATACATTACTGATAGGCAGTCCTGAACTACTATCTACCTCATAGCTGACCCTCAGACTATCTTTGATCGGACTTTACAGGCTTTACCTTGCACTAAACGTTATTCCCTTATCATGTTTCTGTACACTGGAAATGGCTCGGTTGTAATCATGTATTGTCTTTCCGCTGACTGGTTAGCACGTAACACGCCCCTTAGTACGCGTGACAATAAACTAAACTAAAGTCATCTCTCTGTGACCAGCTGGCAGGAAGTTGCATCTCTCTTGCCTAACATCTGTCAAGATGCCTTCTGTAACAAGTGCACTGTTTATTATCTTTCCCCCCCCCCCCTAGATTCTCGAACTGGGTCGGCATGGAGAACGAGTCAAAGCAACCCAGTCAGAGGTAAGTTCCGGGTTGTGATGCGTTTCTATTGGGCTTTGCTACTGCATGTTGAAGCTCGGGGCACTGAAATTAGATCAACCAAGTTTAGAGAGTCCACGGTGACCATCGATTCACCCGTCCACACTGGTTCTGTGTTATCCCGCTGTCTCGCCCACTTATCACACGACACTGACACACTGGAGCAATTTACAGAGGACAATTCATCTGCAAACTCGCACATCTTTGGGATGTGGGAGGAAACCAGAGCACCCAGAGGAAACCCACACGGGTCACAGGGAGAACGTGCAAACTCCACACAGACGGCACCCGAGGTCAGGATCGAACCCGGGTCTCTGGTTCTGTGAGAGCAGCAACGTTACCACGGCATCACTGGGCCATCATCAGTCCTGCAATAGTTGCAAGGTAGCTCATCGTTGGTCATCATTCCTCCTGACATCCATGCTTGAATGATAGTTTGATTGTGAGTGTGTCTGAGGGCTTTTCAAAGGCATCTCTTGCAAAGAAGAGAAACAGGCCCTACTCTCCGTCTGAAGAAGGGCCTGGACCCAAAACGTCCCCCCCCCCATTCCTTCTCTCCAGGGATGCTGCTCTTCTTCCCTGTGTGTACTGACTGTGCTCTCTGACTGCTTGCCACAGCACTACCAGCTGAAGGAGATCATGGAACGTAAGGTATGCACGGAGTTCTTCGAAGATGAGAAAGATCTCGTGTGGAAGCTGAGGTACGAGGTCCGTGACCATTTCCACGAGGCGCTTGGAAAGCTGCTGTCAGTGGCCAAGTGGAACAAGCATGAAGATGTTGCTCAGGTACGGACTGAAGACCAGATCAGTAACCCACTACCATACTAGAGTGTATTCTGAGGGGTAGGGTATACAGGCATTTAGATGGGCAAGGGCTGATTAGGGAGAGTCAGCATGGGTTTGTATGTGGGAGGTCGTGTCTCACAAATCTGATTGAGTTTTTTGAAGATGTGACCCAAAAGGTTGATGAGGGCAGAGCTGTAAATGTTGTATACATGGACTTCAGCAAAGCCTTTGTCAAGGTTCCGCATGGTAGGCTGCTCTGGAAGGTTAGATCGCGTGGGATCCAAGGAGAGATAGCTGAATGGATTGAAAATTGACTTCATGGAAGGAAGCAGAGGGTGATGGAGGAAGGTTGCTTCTCAGACTGGAGGCCTGTGACTAGTGGTGCGCTGGGCCCACTACTGTTTGTCATCTATATAAATGATTTGGATGAGAACATACAGGGCAAGATTAGCAAGTTTACAGATCATACAAAAGTGGGTGGTTTTGCAGAGAGTGAAGAAGGTTGTGAAAAATTGCAGCAGGATCTTGATCGATTGGTCAGCTGGATCGAGGAATGGTTGATGGAATTTAATACGGAGAAATGTGAGGTGTTGCATTTTGTGAAGTCTATCACGAGCAGGACCAACACAGTGAATGGATCTAGGAGTGCAGGTGCATGCTTCCTTGAAGGTAGTCACAGGTGGATAGGGTGGTCAAAAAGCCATTTGGCACATTGGCCTTCATCAGTCAGAGTATTGAGTATAGAAGTTGGGAGGTCATGTTGCAGTTGTATAGGACTATACGATAGAACTTTATTTATCCCAGGAGGGAAATTGATTTGCCAATAGTCATAAAAACACAAAATACATGCCGAGTGGAAAGGATTGGGGATGTGCAAAGATTGGGGAGGGGTTGGTGAGGCTGCATTTAGAAACATAGAAACATAGAAATTAGGTGCAGGAGTAGGCCATTCGGCCCTTCGAGCCTGCACCGCCATTCAATATGATCATGGCTGATCATCCAACTCAGTATCCCGTACCTGCCTTCTCTCCATACCCTCTGATCCCCTTAGCCACAAGGGCCACATCTAACTCCCTCTTAAATATAGCCAATGAACTGGCCTCGACTACCCTCTGTGGCAGGGAGTTCCAGAGATTCACCACTCTCTGTGTGAAAAAAGTTCTTCTCATCTCGGTTTTAAAGGATTTCCCCCTTATCCTTAAGCTGTGACCCCTTGTCCTGGACTTCCCCAACATCGGGAGCAATCTTCCTGCATCTAGCCTGTCCAACCCCTTAAGAATTTTGTAAGTTTCTATAAGATCCCCTCTCAATCTCCTAAATTCTAGAGAGTATAAACCAAGTCTATCCAGTCTTTCTTCATAAGACAGTCCTGACATCCCAGGAATCAGTCTGGTGAACCTTCTCTGCACTCCCTCTATGGCAATAATGTCCTTCCTCAGATTTAGAGTAGTGTGTTCAGTTTTCAGCACCATGTTATGGGAATGATGGTGTCAAGCTGGAAAGGGTGCAGAGAAGATTTACGAGGACGAGAGGGTCTGAGCTATAGGGAGATATTGTGTAGGCTGGGACTCCATTCTTTGGAGCGCAGGAGGACGAGGGGTGATCTTTGAGAGGTGTATGAAATCATGAGAAAAATAGATCCGGTAGATGCACAGAGTCTCTTGCCCAGAGCAGGTGAATCGAGGACAAGAGAACACAGGTTTAAGGTGAGGGGAAAATATTTAATAGGAATCTGAGGGGTGACATTTTCACACAAAGGGTGGTGGGGGTATGGAACAAGCTGCCAGAGAAGCTAGTTAAAGCTGTGACTATCCCATCATTTCATAAGCAGGTACATGGACAGGACCGTTTGGAGAGATACGGACAAAACCTGGGCAGGTGGGACTAGTGTAGTCACCCCCCCCCCCCTTCTCCCCCCTCTTTCCCCTCTGTCTCTCTCTCTCTCTCCCCCTCCCAGTGAGCAGGCCTGGCAGCTGAGGATGGTGACCTTTGTTGAGTGTGGATGCCTCATTGCCACTGGGCACAGGATCAACAGCGTTTAGTTTCATCTGCAATTCTAATCTGCCGACCTGCAGGCAGCCCGCAGCAAGAATTGTTTGATAAACTCAATCAAGTCCAATTAACACCCCGGCTCCCTCAGCAGCTGCTTGTACTGTGACTCCACACTCTGCTGTGGTCTGGCCTTCACCCTCTGAGAATTCAACCTTCATTAATAACGTAAATAATTACAAAACCTGCAGTGCAAAATGTATTTAGCAGGTTTAGAGCATGCAACATGGTACATACATGTGCAAAATGTATTTAGCAGGTTTAGAGCATGCAACATGGTACATACATGTGCAAAATGTATTTAGCAGGTTTAGAGCATGCAACATGGTACATACATGTGCAAAATGTATTTAGCAGGTTTAGAGCATGCAACATGGTACATACATGTGCAAAATGTATTTAGCAGGTTTAGAGCATGTAACATGGTACATACATGTGAAGACGTTTTTTCTAAATTTTTGTCCTGATTTTGGAGCGGAGTTTCACCAGCATGCTGCCTGGATTAGAGGGCATTCACAACAAGGAAAGGGTAGAGATTGGAGTAATAAGGAACTGCAGATGCTGCTTTACACCAAAGATAGACACCAAAGTGCTGGAGTAACTCAGCGGGTCAGGCAGCATCTCTGGAGAAGATGGATACGTCTGAAGAAGGGTCCCGGCCTGCAAGGTCACCTGGTTCATTTACTCCGGAGATGCTGCCTGACCCGCTGAGTTACTCCAGCACTCTGCGTCTAACTTTGAACAAACTTGGTGTTGATTTCCCTGGAGCGTCGGAGTCCGGGGAGAGACCTGATAGATGTGTATAAAATGATGAGAGGCTTAGATGTTGTGGACAGTCCGAAATCTTTCACCCAGGGCAGAAGTGTCATTGACTGGAGGGCGTATTTAAGGTGGAAAGGGGCCACATTTAAAGGAGAAACTCAGCGGGTGAGGCAGCATCCATGGAGCGAAGGAATAGGTGACGTTTCGGGTCGAGACATCACCTACTCCTTCGCTCCATAGATGCTGCCTCACTCGCTGAGTTTCTCCAGCATTTTTGTCTACCTTCGATTTTTCCAGCATCTGCAGTTCCTTCTTAAACATTTAAAGGAGGTGTGGGGCATATGTCAACAGAATGGGGTTGAGAGGGAAGAATAGATCAGCCATGATCTATGAATGGCGGAGCAGACTCGATGGGCTGAATGGCCTAATTCTGCTCCGAAGTCTTCTGGTGGATGGGGACATTAGTTATCGGGCAGCATGTGGAATGGGAGCAGATGGATCTGTGGCGTGGGACCATGCATCGACAATCTCATTGCAGCAGCCGAGTGTTTTACTTTGCAGGTGATTTACCTCCTGCAGTCGTGGAAAGAGCTGCCGGCACTGAACGCCCTGGAGCTCCTGGACTACACCTTCCCCAGCCGTTACGTCCGCTCGCTGGCGATAGAATGCCTGAGGAAGCTGAGGTGCGTATTCATCGGGAAGGAGAGAGGGCTGAGCTACACCTCCCACTACCAGAGCCAGAACGCTGAGAGAGAAGGTTAGGTCAGCCACGATAGAATGGCAGAGTAGACCTATCAGACCAAATGCCACTCTATTCCTTGGTGAAAAGTGATCGAAAAGAGGTGTATAAAATCATGAGAGCAATAGATGGGTAGATGCACAGAGTCTCTTGCCCAGAGTATGGGAATTGAGGACCAGAGGACATAGGTTTAAGGGGAAAAGATTTAATAGGAATCTGAGGGACAACTTTTTTTTTGGTGGCTGTATGGAACAAGCTGCCAGAGGAGGCTGGAATATCCCAACGTTAGACAGGTACATGGATAGGATGAGTTTGGAGGGATGTGGGCCAAACGCGGGTAGGTGGGTCTAGTGTAGATGAGACACGTCGGCCAGTGTGGGCAAGTTGGGCCGAAGGGCCTGTTTCCACACTGTATCACTCCATGAATGGCCTAATTCCCTGTAACTAAGGAACATGAACCCAGTGGGAAAGCTGGGCTTAAATCCAAAATGATCGTTTATCCAGTTGGATTTATTGTGGTGCGGCCATTAGCTCGATATTCCCAGCACAGCTTCAGTGCTGTCTGAAGAAGGGTCTCGGCCCAAAATGTCACCTATTTCTTTTCTCCAGAGATGCTGCCTGATACGCTGAGTTACTCCAGGTTTTTATGTTTCGTGTAAGTGGTGGCAGCCTTGCTCTCTCTGCTGTCACGAGCAGCTCTCTCTGCTGTCACGAGGACCAGGGGGTCAGTTGTGCAACTTCCAAACCTGCTCTGCTGTTTAGTTGTTTAGTTTAGTTTATTATTAATCTTAGAGTCTTACAACGTGGAAACAGGCCCTTCGGCCCACTTGCCCATACTAGCCAACATGTCCCGGTACACTAGTCCCACCTGCCTCCATTTGGCCCATATACCTTTAAACCTGTCCTATCCATTAACATCTAAACATTGCGATACTACCTGCCTCAACTGCCGTGTCGACCAACGATCACCTATTCACACTAGTTCTATCCTACACACTAGGGACAATTTACAGAAGCCAATTAACCTGCTAACCTGTACGTCTTTTGGAGTGTGGGAGGAAACTGGAACACCCGGAGAAAACCCACACGGTCAAGGGGAGAACGTATAAACTCTGCACAGACAGCACCCGTAGTCAGGATCGAACCTGGGACCCTGGCGCTGTAAGGCAGCAACTCTACCGCTGCGCCACCGTACCACCTCCATTTCCTTTAATGAATTTATGGTGGGCTCCAGACGTTTTAGGTTTACTATTTATAATCAGTTGAACAATTAGAACACAGTGCAGCATAGGACCAGGCCCTTCGGCCCACTATATCGGTACTGACCATCACGCCAAGGCCAACCCATATCTACCTGCACGTGATCCATATCCCTCCATTCCCTACATATCCATGTGCCTATCCAAACGTCTCTTACACGGCAGTATTGTACCTGTCTCCCACACCATCCCCAACAGCATGTTCCAGGCATCCACCCTCCACCACTCTGTGCAAGATTTTTACTCATTTGTTTTCCTTTTTTCCACTTGTCGCCCAGTGATGAAGAACTCTTCCAGTATCTCCTGCAACTGGTTCAAGTGTTGAAGTACGAACCCTACCTGAATGCCGACCTAACTAAGTTCTTGTTGGAGAGAGCTTTGACCAACAAAAAAATTGGGCACTTCTTGTTCTGGCACCTCAGGTAAAGTTTCATTGTTGATTCAACATGTGTAGACTTTAGACTCTAGAGGTACGGCGTGGAAGCAGGTCCTTCGGCCCACTGAGTCCACACCGACCGGCGATCATCCCGGACTCTAGCACTATCCTACACCCAAGGGATAATTTACAATTTTACAGAAGCCAATTAACCTACAAATCTGTGAATCTTTGGAGTGTGGGAGGAAACTGGGACAACGAGAGAAAATCCACCCAGTCACGGGGGAAATGTACAAATTCCACACAGGCAGTACCCGTAGTCAGGATCGAACCCGGGTCCCTGGCGCCGTGAGGCAGCAACTCTAACGCTGCGCCCTCGTGCCGTCCCAATCCTGAAACCCTGATGATGAGAAAACATTAATGTCCATTTGAACCTGTCCATGTACTTTGTTGTTGGAAGCAGGGGAGAACTGTAACAAATGAGTTTTCTTTACTATTATTTAGATAAATACATGTTTATTATATATTATCCATGAGTACTGTGTTTACAGACATGTTATGTGGCTAGAAACAAGGATGTCATTTGTTCCATTGTCGGTACATACAAGTCCACCACCAATTAATGTTTCCAGCACCCTTGATTCCAAAGCCTTTCATGATTTTTTATTTTGCCGGACCCACAGAGGTCACGGCCTTCGAGGGGAGTCCAACGCTACCAGAACGGGGGGTCCACGTAGACTGACGACGGGCCGAGATGCCGACCCTCGAAGTCGGCCATGGGAATGGATGTGCCGGCTCCAGCTGGGCCGGAGTTCCAGAGTCCCGGCTGCCGGTGGCAAATTCAACCCGCTGATCGGCCGCAGAAGTCCCAATGAGGTTGAGATCGGCCGCCTCACCCAGCCTAGGCGCCACATTTGCAGGGGGACTTCCAGGGAGGGGGAGAGTGGGAAATTTCCATGTATGCTCTCGAAATTTTGTCCGGATTAAAGGAGTATCTGTTGCCGGAAAATCAGTGGTGGACCTGTACGACAATTAATCACTCTTGACACCGCTAATATCCTCGAGGAATTGCTACTGAGCCAACTTGGGATTTATAGTGGCGTGCTCCCACACCGGGGAGGGTTCTGGACAATATCCGTGTTTCCTGATCAGGGAATCTGGGATTTGGTTCCTGCTGACTTTGGCCTTGTAGGAAGCTTTGAGAACTGCTGGTGAAGATGCCTCGGAGTGGTGGAGCAGTCTCACCACCAGGGGACAGCAGTGGGGAAGGGAATGAGTGTGTGGGTTGGCGGTGGCGGATGGAGTACCAGTCAATGGGGCGACTTTCTCTTGGACCCTGTTAGTATTTTGGAGTTGCAGATGCAGACGGAGTGATAATCAAACTGCCGCCTTGCTGAAGGGCCTGTCCCACTTTCACAACCTAATTCCCAACTTTTATACTCGTGGACATTTTTCATCATGTTGAAAAAACGCCCCGACCTACTTGATGCCACGAGTACCTTCGGCTAGCATCACGACCCCCCTACGACCTACCTACGACCTCGTGATGACCATGCTGTGGGTCAAGTCAAGTCACATTTATTTATATAGCACATTTTTAAAAAGTGCGTTACATTTGTAGGAGTCAAGGGTAAACTTGGCAGAGGTCGTGAATTAGGTCATGAAAGTGGGACGGGCCCTTTACTTGTCTTGCACCTTGTGGAAGAGATCAGGAGAATCCACAGAGAACAGAGGGTGGAGAGCGGTAGAATGGTGTAGATGGTAGAGCTGCTGCCTCGCAGTGCCAGAGACCCAGGTTTGCTCCAGGTGCTGTGGTTTCACATCCCAAAGACGGGCAGGTTTGTGGGTTAATTGGCTCTCTGTAAACGGCTCCCTAGTGTGTCGAGTCATAGAGAGTCACATAGCGTGGAAAAAGCCCCATTGGCCCAACCTATCCGTGCCGACCAACATGCACTAGTCCCACCTGCCTATGTTTGGTCCTTATCCCTCTACACCTATCATATCCATGTACCTGTCCAGGTATTTTGATCGTTGTGATTGTACCTGCCTCCACTACCTCCTCCGGCAGCTCGTTCCATAAGCTTGTGTATGCTGGGAGTGGATGCAAAAGTGAGATAATATAGGAGTTGTGTGAAGGGGGTGATCGATGGTCGTCGTGGACAATTGACAATAGGTGCAGGAGTAGGCCATTCGGCCCTTTGAGCCAGCACCGCCATGCAATGTGATCATGGCTGATCATCCACAACTCAGTGGCTGACTCGGTGGGCCGGAGGGTTTGTTTCCAAGCTCTGTCGCTAAACGAATCTAATCTAGTAGCCGTCATCTCACAGCCGCGGTATTTCTGCAGTTGGTTGTTCTGAAGGTGAACCGTGTTGTGTTTGTGCTTCAGGTCAGAGGTGCACCTCCCCGCAGTGTCACTGCGATTTGGATTAATCCTGGAGGCGTACTGCCGAGGAACCAACTACCACATGAAGTCCCTGTTGAAGCAGGTGGGTGCCGCCATTGCCGGGGGGGGGTGGGGACCGGGCCTTTAGCCACGAACCATCTGAGAGTGAGCGGACTTGTGATCCAACCACAGTGTGGCCCACCAAACTAATTGTCCATAATACTGGGCTCCCACATGAGTTCCCTCATTAAGCAGCACGGTGGCACTGCGGTAGAGTTGCTGCCTTATATTGCCAGAGAGTCGGGTTCGATCCTGACTACGTCGGGTGTTGTCTGTATGGAGTTTGTACATTCGCCCCGTGACCTGCGTGGGTTTTCTCTGGGAAGCTCCGGTTTCCTCCCACACTCCAAAGACCTACAGGTTTATAGGCTAATTGGCTTGGTAGCAATGTAAATTGTCTCTTGTGTATGAAGGATAGTGTTAATGTGTGGGGATCGCCGGGCGGCGCGGACTCGGTGGGCTGAAGGGCCTGTTTCTGCGCTGTATCTCTAAACTTAACTAAACTAATCTTGCAAACTAAACTAGAAAAATAGCGAACCTCACTTTAGAACAATGAACAGATTAATTGAGTTTAGTTGAGTTGAGTTTATTGTCACTTGCATCACGGTACAGTGAAAAGCTTTTGTTGCGTGCTAAGTCAGCGGAAAGAGCAGCATACACGCTTGCAATCGAGCCGTCCACAGTGTACAGACACATGATAAAGGGAACAATGTGAATAACGTTTAGTGGAGGATAACGTCCACTGAAATGTGATCGAAGATAGTCCAAGGGTCTCCAATGAGGTAGATAGCAGCTCAGGACTGCTCTCTAGTTGTTGGTAGGATGGTTCGATACGATAGATCGCAAGAGAACCCAGTGAGCCTTTGTCTTAAATTAACACGACACCCTGTAAAGTCCGAATATTGAAACGGCTAACAGTAAGATGAGGTGGCTTCTTTGTTTGTGTAATGGCTGCTCGTGTTGTATCGTCGGCCAATACCAAAAAACAAAGAAGGAAGGGAATGTTGCCAAAATGGCTCGTTCTCATTCAAGCAGAAAGAAGGAGTGAGTAACTGAATTCTCCAGCATCGATATTGAATGCCACAACGATTAGAAGAATGAGGGGGGGATCTCATTGAAACTTACCGACTAGTGAAAGGCCTGGATAGAGTGGATGTGGAGAGGATGTTTCCGCCAGTGGGAGAGTCTAGGACCAGAGGGCACAGGCTCAGAATATAAGGATGTACCTTCAGAAAGGAGATGAGGAGGAATTTCTATAGTCGGAAGGTGGTGAATCTGTGGAATTCATTGCCACAGACAGCGGGTGTCAGAGGTTTTGGGGAGAAGGCAGGAGAATGCGGTTGAGAGGGAAAGATTGATCAGCCATGATAGAATGGCGATGGGCCAAATGGCGTAGTAGACTCAATAGTGAGATGAGTAGACTCAATGGGCCAAATGGTCTAATTCTGCTCCTATGAATTATGAACTTATGAACTGTAGATGCTGGAATTTAGAGCAAAACACAAAGTGCTGGGTGAACTCAGTAGGTCAGGCAGCATCTGCGGAAGGAATGGACAGACGATGTTTTGGGTCGGGAACCTTCTTCTGACTGATTATAGTAGGAGGAAGGAAGGTGGGACAAGGCCTGACAAGTGACAGGTGGATACAGATGAGAGGAGTTTGATTAGCAGATGAATGGGTGCAGGCTAGAGAGGTAAAGGAGACAAAAGGCTGTCGGATACAGAGAGAAGAGGAGTGCCATGGATAGCCAGTGGTAGGGATATAGGTGGAAGGAAATTGTGGGGGAGTGGGGGAAAGATTGGAAGTTGGATGGGGAATGACAGGCAACTGGAAGCTCGGAGTCACTGCCGCATGATATTTGAGCCATACAAAAACTGTGCAGATGCTGGAAATCTGAAATTAAAACCGAAAATAGTGGGAAAACTCAGCAGGTGGAATGTGTGTTTGCTTTCTCACTTGAGCCCAGGCACCAACATTCAGCAAATTACTGGGGTGCCTTGATCATGCAGAGTATCTGAGACCTGAGCTACTTTACAAAGCATTGTGTGTGTGTGTGTAAGTGTAATTATGTGTGTGTAAGTGTGCGTATAAGTGTGTGTGTGTGTGCGTATAAGTGTGTGAGTGTGAGTGTGTGTGAGTGTGTAAGTGTGTGTATCTGCGAGAGTGAAAGAGTGAATATAAGAGTGTGTGTGTAAGGATGTGTGTGTCTGTGAGGGTAAGTGTGAGAGTGAAAGAGTGAATTAAGAGTGTGTGTGTGTGTGTGTGTGTTTAACATTGAGGATGCTCTTGCAGTTCAGTAACGGAGGCGTTACATGAATTCAGATCTTTACTGACACTGTCCCCAACCACGTTTTCTTGCAGTGCGAAGCGTTAAAGAAAATGAAAGCCCTGAACGACTTTGTGAAGTCCAGCTCCCAGAAGACGACCAAAGTAAAAACGAAGGAAGCCTTGCACATGTACATGAAGCAGGAGACGTGCATGGAGTCTCTCTCCAACTTCTACTCTCCTCTAATTCCCAGCAACTTCCTCATGGAACTCTGGTGCGTTGACTATGAAGGGAGGAGATGTTACTGTGGGGGTCTAGTATAAAGAAACGTTGCTGCTCCATTGAATGTCCAAGCTTCTCACAGGCCGTGTTAGTTTTGCTTGTGTTATGAAGGCAGGTCATGAATCCACTCTCTCCGGCATCTTAGACATTTGCCCTTACACAATTCATAAATCACTATTCCAAAATTTGCGAAACTGAATAAAATTCGATCTTAGAGAACTCATGTGGGGGGGGATAAAACTTAAATGAATAAATGTGAAGTGTATTTTTTGTTCCACTTGCGTTTCCTGACACAAGGCCAGGCTTGGCGATCGCTTCGCCCAACACCTCCGCTCGGTTTGCACTAACCAACCTGATCTCCCGGTGGCCCAGCACTTCAACTTCCCCTCCCATTCCGAATCCGACCTTTCTGTCCTGGGCCTCCCCCATTGTCAGAGTGAGGCCCAGTGCAAATTGGAGGAGCAGTACCTCATATTTTGCTTGGGTAGTTTACACCCCAACGGTATGAACATTGACTTCTCCAATTTCAGATAGTCCTTGCTTTCTTCCTCCTTCCCCTCCCCCTTCCCAGCCCCTCCCACAAGCCTACTGTCTCCGCCTCTTTCTTTCTTTTTCCCGCCCCCCCCCCAACATCATGCTGAAGAAGGGTCTCGACCCAAAACGTCACCTATTCCTTCTCTCCATAGATGCTGCCTCACCTGCTGAGTTTTTGTCTACCTTCAAGGTCAGATGAGATGGCTTTGCGCAATGGAAAATCGCGATATGGGACATTTTCTAGGAAGGCAAACCTCCTTCACCTCCCCTCGCTGTAACTCAAGCGATGCCTTAAAATATATTCACAGGAAAGACACTCAGTATATGACTGTTGTTACATCTATTGTGCCTGCAAGTTAATGTCCTCTATTCACAATGCATCGACACCGCTCATGGTTTCTCTGTAAACCACATGCCCATGGAGCGTTTGCTCACATCCACAATTGGACCGGGTACAAACTCAAAGCCAAACTTGGACATTTTTACTAAGAAGAAAAGAATCTGTTGCAACAGCGACCGTCCGTACTCTAGAGTGACTTCAAGAGCAAATCCAAGGGCGGCACGGTGGTGCAGCGGCAGAGTTGCTGCCTCACAGCGCCATAGACCCAGGTTCGATCCAGACTACGGGTGCTGTCTGCACGGAGTTTGCATATTCTCCCTGTGACCGCGTGGGTTTTCTCCGGAATATCCGTTTTCTCCCACACTCCAAAGTTATACACGTTTGTAGGTTCAATTAGTTTTGGTAAAAGTGTAAATTGTCCCGAGTGTGTGGATAGTGTTAGTGTTTGGTCGGCGCGGACTCGGTGGGCCGGTGGGGCCAGTTTCTGCGCTTTCTCTAAAGTCTAAATCAAATGTCTTCCCGAACATGAAGCACAACCACTGCCTCTACGCTTTGGGTGATGGTAGATGTTGGCATCAACACGTACCCTTACAGAGGGCAGATGCCTTCAGAAAATAATAACCAGTCATTTAATATCTAGGGGGACACAGTGGAAGAGTTGCTGCCTTACAGTGCCAGGGACCCGCACACCTGTGAATTGTAAATCCTTCCTAGTGTGTTTAATTTAGTTTAGTTTAGAGGCCCTCCAGCCCACCGAGTCCGCGCCGACCAGCGATACCCCTAGACTAGTTCTATCCTACACACAATAGGGGCAATTTATAACTTTTACTGAATCCAATCAACCCACAATCGTGTCCGTCTTTGGAGTGTGGAAGGAAACAGGAGCACCTGGAGAAAACCAACGCGGTAACGGGGAGAATGTACAAACTCTGTACAGACGGGACCCGTGGTCAGAATCGAACCGTCTCCCTGGGGCTGATGACTGAAGTGAGCTAGGCACTGATCCACCTCACGTCTTGTCTTTTCAGGGTGGAGAAATGCAAGTTTATGGACTCCAAGATGAAGCCTCTGTGGATTGTTCACAAGAATCCAGACGGAAGTCAAATTGGTATCATTTTCAAGAATGGAGATGGTATGAAAATCCTCAATTTGCATGTTTTGGTGTCTATATGTTTTGGTAACAGAATATTCTGATAAGACTAGAATAAAAGGAGGTATCTTACAATGAAAATGTGGAAGAATTTCTTTAGGGTGATGAATCTGTGGAATTCATTGCCACAGACGGCTGTGGAGGCCAGGTCATTAGGTATTTTTAAAGCGGAGATGGACAGATTCTTGATTCGAACGGTTGTCAAGGGTTATAGGTTTATAGGTTAATTGGCTTCTAGAAATTGTAAATTTTCCCTATGTAGGATACGGAGTGATCGCTGGTTGGTGCGGACTCAGTGGATCAAAGGGCCTGTTTCCCCGCTGTACCTCAAGTCTAATAATATACATTCTCTTGTACCTCTGTGAGAAATGAAATTAAGTCAGCAATTTGGGTCGGAAATCCTTTGATAGAACAAGAGTCTCAGAATTGAAACATCGACTGTTTCTCTCTCCACAGATGCTGCCTGACCAGCTGTGTGTATTTTCTGTTTTTTCTGGTTTTAATATCTCAAAAGTAGAAGTGGTCTCCTATTTCTATGTTGGAACAGCTTACTTTATATTTTTTCTGCTTTGCACAGATCTTCGCCAGGACATGTTGGTAATACAGATGATTCAGCTGATGGATGTTCTGTGGAAGAAACAGGGTCTGGACTACCGGTAATAAAGAACAGCCGATCATTTAGTTAACCCTCTACCAACTTCATTCATCTATGAAAAGAAGCTGACTTTGGAATGTGGGGAACAGCAGTGTGATTTTTTTTTTCTCTACATGCAGAAATAGAGGCACAGAGTCACACAGCGCGGAAACAGGCCCAATTTGCCCACACCGACCAAGATGCCCCATCTACACTCGTCCCACCTGCCTGCGTTTGGCCCATTTCCGTCCAAACCTTTCCTGTGCATAAATCTTGCCACAAATGCTAATGCTAAAACAAAGTATGAGTCTGATACTTGTGCCAAATTACAGAAACCACTCGTGTAATTAAAGCTTAGATACTGAGCGCAGCATTTATACAGAGGCAAGGAACTGCAAACACTGGAATCTTGTGCAGAACACAAAGTGCTGGAGTAACTCGGCAGACCAGGGCAGCGTCTCTGGAGATAGGCAATGTTTTGGGTCGGACATCTTCTTCAGACTGATAGTAGTACGGGAGCTGGAGGCGGGGCAGGCGGGTGAGTGATGGGTGGACACAGGTGTATGTTTGATAGGTGGATATAGGCTTTACATTTCACACCTCCCCTTTGGTCCCTCTATTTTAGACTTTAGAGTGCGGAAACAGTCCCTTTGGCCCACCGGGCCCATGCCAACCAGCAATCACCCCACACACTAGCACTCTCCTGCACACTGGGTACAATTTGTACAGCTTACCAAAGCCAATTAACCTTCAAACCCGCACGTCTTAGGAGTGTGGGAGGAAACTGGAGTACCTGGAGAAAACGCACGTGGTCACAGGGAGAACGTGCAAACTCCGTACAGACAGCACCCATAGTCAGGATTGAACCCAGGTGGGCCTCTGGTGCTGTGAGGCAGACACTGTGCCACTGTTAGTCCCATTTTATCTCCAGCCTGTGTCCATCTATCTGCCCTGCAAATAAAATATCTCGTAGCCACCTATCATTTGCCAGGCTTTGTCCCACTCCCCCCTCCCAGCTTTCTCTCCCCCTCCTACAATCAATCTGAAGAAGGGGCCCGACCCAGCACTTTGTGATCCAGGCAGCCTCTGTATTTGGGAATCACATTGCAGCTTCATGGCATTGTTTGGCACTTTGTGGTGAGATCGTGACCTCCCGAACAGAGGGAGTGAGAGCGGGAATGTGCTGGTAATACTTGCTGCTGGAAATGACTGAGATCAGCGCTTGCACAATGAATCTTAATGATTTAATGTCCTCCATCTCGGAAATTAAAGCCAGCAGCTTCCACTGCAGCAATGGATATTGGCCCAGACACGCTCTCAAGAGTCACATTTATCTCAACGTCACTGTAAACCACTGACTGTATTCCACATTAAATTTTGATTTGTGTCACGTCACCTTCCTATTGAAACTTTTAACCCTCAATAACATCACATGCCTTTGTTACTGGTCTGTAAGCTAATTTATTTTAGATGTGAACATGCAAAATATTCTCTCACTTGCCTGCCCTTCCCCAGAAACCGCTCAGCACCACCTTCTGCTGGTGAAACCATGAACTGCACGCTGAGCGGATGCAGAAAGCTTTGACACCAAGTGCTGGAGTAACTCCGCGGGGCAGGCAGCATCTTTCGAGAACAAGGATAGGTGACGTTTCTGGTCGAGACTCTTCCTCACACAAGGGGCAGCATGGTAGCGCAGTGGCAGAGTAGTTGCCTTGCAGCGCCAGAGACCCGGGTACAATCCTGGCACTGTATAGAGTTTGCGTGCTCTCTCCGTGACCGCGTGGGTTTTCCTCCCACACACCAAAGATGTACAAGTTTGCAGGTTAATTGGCTTCGGTAAAGATTGTAAATTATCATCAGTGTGTATGATAGTGCTAGTGGACGGGGATTGCTGGTCGGCACCAGCTCGGTGGGCCGAAGGGCCTGCTTCCAAGCTGTATCTCTAAACTAAACTAAAGAAGGGTCCCAACCAGAAACGTCACCCATCCGTGTTCGCCAGAGATACTGTCCGACCCGCCGAGTTACTCCAGCACCTTTCTTTTTGCAAACCAGCATCTGCAGTTCCTCGCTTCTGCAGAAAGCCTTGGCCGGTCTTTGTTCTATGAATAAACTTCCTCGAAGATGATGCAATATTGTGGGTGGAACAAAGCGAATGTGTAATATTGTGAAACAGTTCCCAACACAGCAAGTGCTTTAAACAACTTCACCAACATAATGTGTGGGATATTGTAAACTCCTCTTCAACCCCTAGAATTACAACATCTGAAATGGTGTCAGTTATTAACCAACAAATACCAAGTGTTGATGTATAATGGACAATGATGCCAGAGGGCGGCCCAAATTGGTGCTAGGCTTTTCTCGCCTCCAGCTCTTCACCCCACCCCTCATAAACCTTTTTATCTATCGGTCTACTTGTATGGGGCTCTGGTGAGACCACATCTGGAGTATTGTGTACAGTTTTGGTCTCCTAATTTGAGGAAGGACATCCTTGTGATTGAGGCAGTGCAGCGTAGGTTCACGAGATTGATCCCTGGGATGGCGGGACTGTCATATGAGGAAAGATTGAAAAGACTAGGCTTGTATTCACTGGAGTTTAGAAGGATGAGGGGGGGGATCTTATAGAAACATATAAAATTATAAAAGGACTGGACAAGCTAGTTGCAGGAAAAATGTTCCCAATGTTGGGCGAGTCCAGAACCAGTGGCCACAGTCTTAGAATAAAGGGGAAGCCATTTAGGACTGAGGTGAGAAACAACTTTTTCACCCAGAGAGTTGTGAATTTGTGGAATTCCCTGCCACAGAGGGCAGTGGAGGCCAAATCACTGGATGGATTTAAGAGAGAGTTAGATAGAGCTCTAGGGGCTAGTGGAATCAAGGGATATGGGGAGAAGGCAGGCACGGGTTATTGATTGGGGACGATCAGCCATGAATGGCGGTGCTGGCTCGAAGGGCCGAATGGCCTCCTCATGCACCTATTTTCTATGTTTCTATGCTCTATTTTACCTGCTGTCTTCAGGGACTTTGTAGACTTTGTATTGGGTGACTTTGCGTAAGTTTTACTTTCAAATATGGACCAGCCTGATAGTGTTTTTGTTCACGGCTGTAGTCAGGGTCGATGTCACAAGGCTCTATTTAAATTATTGGAGCAAGCTCGGCACGGTGGCGCAGCGATAGTTCCTGCCTCACAGCACCCGAGACGGTGTTGGATCCTGACCACGGGTGCTGTCTGTACAGAGTCTGTACGTTCTCCCCGTGACCTGCGTGAGTTTTCTCCGGGTGCTCTGGTTTCCTCCTACATCCCAAAGACATACAGGTTTGTAGGTTAATTGGCTTTGGTAAAAATTGTAAAGTGTCCCTAGTGTGTGTAGGATAGTGTTAGTGTGTGGGGATCATTCGTCAGTGTGGACTCGGTGGGCCGAAGGGCCTGTTTCTGTGCTTTATCTCTAAACTAACCTCAGTGGACATACAACCTTTCAGGTTGGCTCCCATCTTTAGACTGTGCATTTCTCTCCACAGATGCCGCCTGGCCCACTGAGTTCCTCCAGCACTTTGCTTTTTTTTGCTCACGGTTCCAGCAACTGCAGTCTCTTGTGTCTCCAATGGTATTTTATTTGGTTGTAAGAGACAGAGTTACTGAAGATGCTCACACTGCCGACATTATTTTCCTTCCTGCAGGATGATTCCTTACGGCTGTCTGTCGACGGGGGATAAAACGGGAGTGATCGAGGTGGTCCCACAATCGGAGACTATCGCCAATATCCAGCTCAATAAAAGCAACATGGCGGCCACCGCAGCTTTCAACAAAGATGCTCTCCTGAACTGGCTGAAGTCAAAGAACCCAGGGTATGGATTTGTTTTACTTTAAACTGCGAACAGCAAATGGCAGAAATGATTTTACAAGTAAAACCCTTCGGCCCACTAAGTCTGCACCGACCTGTACACTAGGTCTATCCTACACATTAGGGACAATTTACCAACAAACCTGCACGTCTTCGGAATGTGGGAATAAAACCCACGTGGTCACGGGGAGAACGTGCAAACTCCGTACAGACAGCGCCCGTAGTCAGGATTCAACCCGGGTACCTGGCGCAGTGAGGCTGCAACTCTACCGCTGCAACACCGCATCACTCCACCCTTGCTGAGGGAAACGCACAATGTGTTGCTGAATGTAAACGTGTGATTGGAACAACACTTGTCTTGTCTGGATGGCTGGAACAGTTAGAAGACTTGAAATATTTTGATCCTAACGGTTTTATGACATTAGATTAAACAGACTTTGTTCGTGCGTCCGTCAGTGCAGGGAGCATGCTCTGTCTGTCGTGCCAGGGATGTTTATTACCCCTGCAGTCTGGAACGGCACAGTGGCGCAGCGGTAGAGTTGCTGCCTTACAGCGCCAGAGACCCGGGTTCGATCCTGACTACAGGTGCTGTCTGTACAGAGTTCTCCTTGCAACAGTATGGATTTCCTCTAGTTTCCTCCCACACTCCAAATACGTCCGGGTTTGTGGGTAAATTAGCGTTGGTAAAAACTGTAAATTGTCCCTAGTGTGTAGGATAGTGTTAGTGCACGGGTCAATCGCTGGTCAAAGCAGACCCGGTGGGTCGAAGGTCGGGCCTGCTTCCGTGCTGAATGTCTACAGTCTAACGTGCCGTGACATTTGTCTGACATTTGGCTCGGTTGTGAAGAGAGGTGAGAGTCAGGGTGACACGTTTGTGGTCACATTGCCACTGCTGCTACTTTCTTTTTATTTTCCACCGTGTGTCAGAACGGTGGCGATGAAATGACGCTGAACCAACCCGTGGGCAGTGATTAGTTTAGTTTAGTTCAGAGATAGAGTGCGGAAACAGGACCTTGGGCCCACCGAGTCCCCACCGACCAGTGGTCCTCCCACACTAACACTATCCTACACGCACAGGGGACAATTTGCAATTTACAACCTACAACCCTGAAAGTTCTTTGGAGTGTGGGATTGAAACTGGAGATCCCGGAGAAAACCCAGGCAGTCACAGTGAGAATGTACAAACTCCGTACAGACAGCACCCGTAGTCAGGATCGAACCCGGGTCTCTGGCGCAGTGAGGTGGCAACTCTATCGCTGCGCCACCGTGCCGGCCTATGTTTGCACTTTTCTCAGTGACAACGAGCACAGGTTCAAACCTCCCGCTCGATAATAATTACATTCTTGCAATGAAAATGTTATTTCCAATTGCTGGGATATAAGTGAACAGAGTTTTACAAGGATCACAATTTGGTTGAGGTTCATTATTGTCAGGTGTACTGAGGTACAGTGTAAAGCTTGGTTGTGCATGTTATCTACACAGATCAGACATACAGTACATAAATACAGTCAAGTCAAACTGAAGTGCGATGATGCTGTCTGACCCGCTGAGTTACTCCAGCCTTTTGTGTCTGTTTGGTATAAAACTGCATCTGCCGTTCCTTTTCATTGCAGATAATACTGTACATTAATACAATCAGGTCAAACTCAAGTACAATAGGTAGAAACATAGAAAATAGGTGCTGGAGTAGGCCATTCGGCCCTTCGAGCCTGCACCGCCATTCGATATGAGCAAAGTGGAAAATACAGAGTGTAGAATATAGTTCTCAGCCTCATGACGTGGCAGTTCAGAGACACAGTCCAATGTCCACAATGGGGTAGAGGTGAATCGGACAGCACCCTAGCTTATGGAAAGACCATTCTAACAAACAATAACAAAGGGGACGATCTTGAATCTGGTGGTGAGCGCTATCAAGCTTCTGCATCTTCTGCCTGACAGAGCCATACTCGGTGGGTGGTGAGTGGGAGGCAGCAGCAAGAGATGGAGGAGGTTAGATGGCAGAGTGAGAGTTGTTAGTGTCCTCTGCCGCCATAAAGTCCCCAGTTCAAGTTGGACAGGGCACAGCTGGAAAGGGTGCAGAGAAGATTTACAAGGATGTTGCCAGGACTTGAGCTGTAGGGAGAGGTTGAGCAGGCTAGGACTCTATTCCTTGTAGTGAGGGGGCTGAGGGGTGATCTTATAGAGGTGTACAAGATCATGAGAGGAATAGATTGGATAAAGAGTCTTTTGCCCAGAGGTGAGGAATGAAGACCAGAGGATGTAGGTTGAAGGTGAAGAGAGGAACCTGAGAGGTAACCTTGTTACATAAAGAATGTGGGTGTATGGAACAAGCTGCCAAAGCAGGGACGATTGCAATGTTTAAGAAACATTTGAACAGGTACATGGATAGGGCAGGTTTAGAGGGATATGGGCCAAGCACAGGCAGGTGGGAATAGTGTAGATGGGACATGTTGATTGTTGTGGGCAGGTTGGGCCGAGGGGCGTGTTTCCACACTGTGTGACTCTACGACTGTGAATGCTGCGTCTCCCGTTCTCTTTGGCGATGTACTAAACCGCTCTGGTCTGCCGCCTCTTGCAGGGAAGCGCTGGAACGAGCCATCGAGGAGTTCACCCTCTCGTGCGCCGGCTACTGCGTGGCCACGTACGTGCTGGGAATCGGGGACCGACACAGCGACAACATCATGATCAAGGAGAACGGACAGGTGGGAAACCGGGCGTGGAGAAAGCGCAGCAGCTCCCGTTACAGACCCTGGAGACCGTGCATGTCCCTGCCGGGATTAATGCACCAGTGTTACAGGCTGCAGTCATGCAGATCATTAGACATAGGAGCAGAATTAGGCCATTCGGCCCATTGAGTCTGCTCCACCATTCAGTCATGGCTGGTCTAGCTTTTCCATCTCAGCCCCATTCTCCTGCCTTCTCCCCATAACACCCTTACTAATCAAGAACCTATCAATCTCTGCTTTAGAAAATACTCATTGACTTGGCCTTCTCTTCTCCTCCCGGGTCCCCAACGAGGGATCCCAGGCTCTGTAGGCAGCACCAGCTGGAGCTCTGCAGACCACGGCTTCAGGCTGCCGCGGGCCAGCGAACGGAGCGCTCCCCTCCGGTAACCCCTAACGAGGGCTCGCCCGCTCCGCGATGAGAGTCTGCGCTGCGCCCGCAGCCGAAGCCCCGGGCACATCTCCGGGAAAGGCCACACCGATCCTCAATGGGGGAGGTGACATGGAAAAAGTCGCCTCTCCGTGGAGGAGGCGACCGAAACGTTTTCCCCTTTACCCCCCCCCCCCCACACGACACACAGAGGAACATTAAAAACATACATTAAGATGCACTAAAAAAACAAAAAAGTTAAAAAAGTTGGTGGCAGGGCTGCAGGCTTGCAGCGCCCCCCCCCCCCCCCCCCCCCCCCCCCCGACCAATTCCCCATTTTGTGTCTATCTTTAGTGTAAACCAGCATCTGCAGTTCCTTCCTACACATCTACTGGTTTCACTTCACAGATACAATGACAACATTTTAAAGGTATGTGGAGGGGTACTAAGATAGGAAAGGAGTAGGTTTAGATTTTGGTTTAGGTTTATTATTGTCATGTGTAACGAGATATAGTGAAAAGCTTAGTTTTGCAAACTATCCCATCAGATCAGATCATACTTTATATGAACACAAAGCGCTGCAGTAACTCAGCAGGTCAGGCAGCAACTCTCGAGAACATAACGGGTGACGTTTCGGGTCAGGACCCTTCTTCGGACCCGACCCGAAACGTCACCCATTCCTTCTCTCCAGAGATGCTGCCTGACCCGCTGTGTTACTCCAGCATTTTGTGTCTACCTTTGGGTTTAAACCAGCTCCTTTTTATTACAGATAAAATTAATTAATCCAATCAATTAATACAATCAAGTCAAACTCAAGTACAATAGGTAGAGCAAAGGGGAAGATACAGTTCTCGGCATTGTAGCGCATCAGTTCCAGAGACTCAGTCCAATGTCCGCAATGGGGTAGAAGTGAATCGGACAGTGCCCTAGCTTCTGAGTTGAGGCAAATAGGATTAGCGTAGATAGGTATTGTGGTCAATTGACAATAGGTGCAGGAATAGGCCATTTGACCCTTCGAGCCAGCACCGCCATTCAATGTGATCATGGCTGATCATCCCCAATCAGTACCCCGTTCCTGCCTTCTCCCCATATCCCCTGACCGCTATTTTTAAGGGCCCTATCTAGCTCTCTTGAAAGCATCCAGAGAACCTGCCTCCACCGCCCTCTGAGGCAGAGAATTCCACAGACTCACCACTCTCTGTGAGAAAAAGTGTTTCCTTGTCCGTTCTAAATGGCTTACCCCTTATTCTTAAACTGTGGCCCCTGGTTCTGGAATTGGTCAGCATTGGTGAGATGGGCCGAATGGCCATTTCTGTGCTGTCCAATTCCATGACTCCATGCAGCGCATGCTGGCTGTGGGGTCTTTCTTCCCCAAAGCTCTCTGGTTTCCGCGTAAATGCTGTGACTTCACTTCCATAGTTGGTTGTGGTACGAGTGGCTTTAGGGGGCTGACTGGTGTGTAAGTAAATATTTAATCCTCTTTGTCAGCAGGGTGGGAGGCTGGGATAGCAGTGACGTGTGGCCAGTTCAAACCGGGGCTGCTGAGTTTCCGTTAGGAAGGAGATGGCGGGAGACAGGCTTCAGACTAAGAAAGCGCCTTCACTTTTGACCAAAATGTTTTGACCGATGTTGGGGGAGTCCAGAACCAGGGGCCACAGTTTAAGAATAAGGAGTAAGCCATTTAGAACGGAGACGAAGGAAACAATTTTTCTCACAGAGAGTAGTGAGTCTGGAATTCTCTGCCTCGGGTGGAGGCAGGTTCTCTGGATACTTTCAAGAGAGAGCTAGATAGGGCTCTTAAAAATAGCGGAGTCAGGGGATATGGGGAGAAGGCAGGAACGGAGTACTGATTGGGGATGATCAGCCATGATCACATTGAATGGCGGTGCTGCCGCGAAGGGCCGAATGGCCTACTCCTGCACCTATTGTCTATTGACCACAATACCTATCTACGCTAATCCTATTTGCCTCATCTCAGAAGCTAGGGCACTGTCCAATTGTCTATTGTCTAAAATATTCATCATTTTGTATAATCAGCAAACTGACAAAATATTTGTTCTTATTCATCTCAATAGAGAGGGGCCCAGACTGAACAAGAAATCTATTCTGGACTCCGTAACTCATAGTCATACAGCGTGGAAACAGGCCCTTCAACCCATCTTGCCCATGCTGACCAACAGGCCCCATCCACACTGGTCCCACCCGCCTGCACTTGGGCACATAACGCTCTAAACCTGCCCTATCCATGTACCTGTCCACATGTCTATAAAATATTATGATAGTACCAACTGTGTCTTAAATGATAGTGAATTTTATCTTGGTTGTGACCCCAAAATAAATCCTCTTCAACTTGTGCATCATCGAAAGTTGCTGAATAACTTGGAGACACAAGGAACTGCAGAAGCTGGAACCTTGAACAAAGCACAAAGTGCTGGAGGAACAGCAAGTCAGGCAGTAACTGTGGTGGGACAATGCACGGGTGACGTTTTGGGTTGGGATCCTTCTTCGGATGTCTGATGGTGGGTCCCGACCCGAAATGCCACCCGTGCATTGTCTCTCCACAGATGCTGCCTGGCCTGCTGAGTTCCTCCAGCACCTTGTGCTCTGTTTAACAACTTGTGCCCTTTCAGTATCTGTGAATGCTGCACTCCGTTATAAAGGTGCCTGTTCCATCCTTCTCTCCCACAGCTCTTCCACATTGATTTCGGACACTTCCTGGGAAACTTTAAGAGCAAGTTTGGCATCAACAGGGAGCGGGTCCCTTTCATTTTAACCCATGACTTTGTCCACGTGATCCAGCAAGGAAAGACCAACAACAGCGAGAAGTTTGAAAGGTAACTGGTGCAAGCTTCCACACAGAGTAACGACCAACATGTATCAGATCACCAGGGCAATCGATGGGCCGGGAGGGTGATGGGGTATAGGGTGAATGCCCAGAGTCTTTGACCCAAGGAAGGGGAATCAAGAACCAGGAGACATAGGTTTAAGGGGAGTGAGGAACGTGAATAGGAACCTGAGGGGCAACATTTTCCACATGGAGGGTGGTGGATATATGGAATGAGCGGCCAGAGGAGGTACTGAGCCAGGTACTATAACAGCATTGAAAATGTTTTGAGGGAATTGGGCCAAAGATGGGCATGTGGCACTCGTGTAGATGGGGCATTTGGTCGGCATGGACAGGTAGGATTGAAGGTTTCCGTGTTGTATGAACTAAACCAACATGAATAACAGTTGGATGGTCATGCTGCAGTTATATAAGATGTTGAGGGACCACATTCAGAGTATTGTGTTTAGTTTTGGGCATCGTGTGGCGTGAAAGAGTGCAGAGAAGATTGATGACGATGTTGCCAGGACTTGAGGGTCTGAGCTATCTGGAGCAGTTGACCAGGCGAGGACTCTATTCCCTGGAGTGCAGGAGGATGAGGGATGATCTTATAGAAGGGCACAAAACTGTGAGAGGACTCGATCGGGTAAATGCCCGGAGATGGGGAATCGAGAACCAAAGGACATAGGCCTAAGGTGAAGAGGGAAAGATTTCATAGGAACCTGAGGGGTAACTTTTTTTTACTCAATGGGTGCTGGTTGTATGAAACAAGCTGGCAGGTGGAACTAGTGTAGATGGGACATGTTGGTCGACGTGGGCAAGTTGGGCTGGAGGGGATGGGATGGGGGGGCGGGAATGGGGAATGTGCTTTGGAGGGAGTCACCATTGCAGGATGGTCACCCTATCTACCTGTGACGCCACTTTCAACGAACTGCACTCCTAGATCCCTCTGCTCTGCAACACTCCCCAGAGTCCCACCGTTCACTGTGTAGGTCCTGCCCATGTTAGACTTCACAAAATGCACCACCTCACATTTCTCTGCGTTAAATTCCATCAACCATTCCTCAGTCACCTGGCCAACACAGACGGTCTCTCTTTCAGTCAATGTGGAGAGAACCAAAAAATATTTCAGTGCAGTCCTGTTGGGATTCGCTACAATTTAAAAAGCTAAATCTATTTGTGGGCAAACTCCCTGCTTTAAACCTCCATCTTCCTCCAGTCACACTCGGGTCACAAGTACCAAAGGCACAGATTCAATCCTGACTACAGGTGCTGTCTGTGTGGAGTTTGCACGTTCTCCCTGTGACCTCGTGGCTTTCCTCCGGGTGCTCCGGATTCCTCCCGCATCCCAAAGACGTGCGGGTTTGTAGGTTAAATAGCCTCTGTAAATTGTTCTCTGACGTGTAGGAAGGGGATTACTCTATCCAGGCCTGTCACTATTCGGTAAGTTTCAATGAGGTCTCTCCCCCCCCCCCCCCCCCCCTCATCCTTCTACACTCCAGCGAGTACAGGCCCAGTGCCGCCAAATGCTCATCTACTTTACCTCACCCAGTTTTGGCAGACAATAGCGTCCTCCATCCCGCCCCTCCCTAGTCTGTTATAGAGAGTGTTTACTATACAGATGTATTTGAGCTTGCGTGCGTCTGTTGTATGAGTCGTGTATCTGTCCGTGGTTGGAATTCACGTGGACTTTTCTTTTCTCTTTTCCTGTTCCGTTGGCACGGTGGGAAGATTCCGGAAGCATTGTGAACAGGCCTACATGATTCTGCGACGGCACTGCCCTCTCTTCATTAATCTCTTTGCACTGATGCAGGCAGCCGGCCTTCCTGAGCTCAGCTGCTCCAAGGACATCCAATATCTCAAGGTGAGGCCACACACCTGCCTGTCGCCGCCCCGACACACTGCTTAGTTTAGTTTAGTGACACAGCGCGGAAACAGGCCCTTCTGCCCACCGAGTCTGCACCGACCAGCGATTCCCGCACATTAACCCTATCCCACACACACAAGGGACAAGTAACCAACAAACCTGTACGTCTTTGGAATGTGGGAGGAAACCGAAGATCTCGGAGAAAACCCATGCAGGTCACGGGGAGAACGTGCAAACTCTGTTCAGAGAGCACCCATAGTCAGGATCGAACCCGGGTCTCCTACACTGCAAGGCGGCAACTCTACCGCTGCGCCACCGTGCCGCCCTCTTATCGATATACGTTTATTATTGTCTCACGTGCAGTGGCAGCCCAGTGGCACAGCTGGTCGAGGCACTGCCTCCCAGCGCCAGGGACCCGGGCTTTGTCCTGACCACAGGTGCTGCCTGTGTGTGGAGTTTGCACATTCTCCCTGTGACCATGTGGGTTTCCTCCAGGTGCTCCGGTCACCTCCCACAGACGTACATGTTTGTAGGTTACTTAGCCCTCTGTAAATTGCCCCCTAGTGTGTAGGGAGTGGATGAGAAAGTGGGATAACATAGAACTAGTGTGCAAAAGGGACACAAAGTGATGGAGCAACTCAGCGGGTCAAGCAGCATCTCTGTAGATGCTGTCGAGTCGGGACCCTTCTTCAGACTGCCTGTTACTCCAGCACTTTGTGTCCTTTTGTGTATTAACCAGCTGCATAAAACTAGCTTGAATGAGTGATTGATGGACTCACCCCCCCAACTCCCCTCCCCCTACTCTCTCCTGCCCCAACTCCCCACCCCTTCCTGAACTCTACCCTCCCAACTCTACACTCTCCCTCACCCATCCCTCCCCTCCTCATCACTCCCCTTCCCCAACTTTCCCCTAAACTCTTTCCCCACACCCCGCTCCCCTGCCTCTTCCCCTCTCGATCCCTCCCCAACTATACCCCAACTCTCCCCCAGGCTCCCCCTCCCCCAGGCTCCCCCTCCCCCAGGCTCCCCCTCCCCCAGGCTCCCCCTCCCCCGGGCTCCCCCTCCCCCGGGCTCCCCCTCCCCCAGGCTCCCCCTCCCCCAGGCTCCCTCTCCCCCCAGGCTCCCTCTCCCCCCAGGCTCCCCCTCCCCCGGGCTCCGTCTCCCCCGGGCTCCCCTCCCCCAGGCTCCCCCTCCCCCCCCAGGCTCCCTCTCCCCCCAGGCTCCCCCTCCCCCGGGCTCCGTCTCCCCCAGGCTCCCCCTCCCCCGGGCTCCCCCTCCCCCAGGCTCCCCCTCCCCCAGGCTCCCCCTCCCCCCCCACGCTCCCGCTCCCCCAGGCTCCGTCTCCCCCAGGCTCCCCCTCCCCCCAGGCTCCCCCTCCCCCCAGGCTCCCCCTCCCCCCAGGCTCCCCCTCCCCCCAGGCTCCCCCTCCCCCAGGGCTCCCGTCTCCCCCAGGCTCCCTCTCCCCCAGGCTCCCTCTCCCCCAGGCTCCCTCTCCCCCAGGCTCCCCCTCCCCCAGGCTCCCGTCTCCCCCAGGCTCCCCCCCCCCCCCGGCTCCCCCTCTCCCCCAGGCTCCCCCTCCCCCCAGGCTCCCCCTCCCCCCAGGCTCCCCCTCCCCCCAGGCTCCCCCTCCCCCAGGCTCCCCCTCCCCCAGGGCTCCCCCTCCCCCAGGGCTCCCCCTCCCCCAGGGCTCCCCCTCCCCCCAGGGCTCCCCCTCCCCCCAGGCTCCCCCTCCCCCGGGCTCCCCCCCCCCCCAGGCTCCCCCTCCCCCCAGTCGCACCCAGGGCTGGTGTGCACAGGGACAGTGAGTGGGTGGATTAACCGGTCACCGTGTGCAGTGACGGTGTGCCGGCAGGTGTGGGTGCCTTTGTGTGACGCCGTCCTCTCCTCTGTAGGATTCTCTGGCTCTGGGCAAGACAGAGGACGAGGCCATGAGACAATTCAAGATGAAGTTTGACGAGGCTCTGCGAGAGAGCTGGAAGACCAAAGTGAACTGGATGGCCCACAATGTGGCCAAGGACAACCGCTCCTAGCCCCATGACCGGCTCTGCCTCGGCCCAACGCACGGGAGCAGAGCTCCGCCAGGCACCGTGACCGCTAGCATCCGGCCGGGACAGAACTAGTCGGCCAGCGACCGGCAGATACACAGACGCCTGCAGAATGCAAAACTTTTTCCCAATGTTTTTGACGAACTTTGATAGATGTTTACAAAGTGACTGCGGCTGCCCAATTCTGAGGTCTTGGGTACAGAGCTGGCACTGAAAACCCAGCCCCCCAGCGGTACCCACCCCCCAGCGGTACCCACCCCCAGCGGTACCCACCCCCCAGCGGTACCCACCTATTGTATCAGACTTTTCCCTCAATGCCCGAGTGGAGCCAGTGCTGCCAGGGATAGGCCACGTGGACAACCCTTGGATGAACACAAAGCAACTCACCAAGGTCTGGTAACATCTCTGGAGAGAGAAAGCCCTGGCGATGACTCCCGCTCTCCTCCAGTTTCCCCACTTTAAAGAGAAGGTTTTCTTGACGGTGGCGGTCAAAGATATCCAGAGTCCAGTCAGACGGAGCGTTGGTGTCTTCCAGAGCTGTGCGCGGGGCTTTACCCAGGCTCCGTCCGAAGGTGCGGCCGTCTGCTTCCGTGAAGCAACTCAGCCGGGACTAGACTCGCCTTCACTCCTCGTCAAAGCTTGTGGCCAAACATCAGCCAGTCTCACCCCCCCGGGCTCCTCGAACGATCGATCCCCAGTGGATGCCAGCACCCTGACCTGCCTGGGTCAACAGGCAGGGGGACCGGTGGCGTAGACCGAGACATATTGCCAAGACAAGCCTCCCTCCAGTACTCCTATCCCAAGAGACAGTTTCATTGTGGAAGGAGGAACATGTGTTTTGGTTTACGCCTGGTTGAAGATGGATGGTTTTGAGTTGTGGGAGGGGAAGGACTACTGGTTGCTGCGGATGCACAAGGAGAGGTGAAGATGAATGGTTTAGGGTACTGAACAAATTAAACAAGCGTTGTTGCTGAGAGGTACAACGTGGTCAACACCCTTGTGGAGAAGGTTGCCCAAGATCCCCCACCCCATCCATGCAAAGAGGACGAGGTTGTACTGAATCTTGTGGCGCAGCGGGCAGAGTTGCTGTCTCGCGGCGCCAGAGACCCGGGTTCGATCCTGACCTGGGCCTCTGTCCGTGAGGGTTTACTCTGGGTACTCCGGTTTCCTCCCACATCCCAAAGACGTGCGGGTTAGTAGGTTAATTAGCCTCTGTAAATTGCCTCTAGTGTGTAGGGGGCGGATGAGAAAGTGGGATGAACATGGAACTAGCGTGAACGGGTGATGGATGGTCGGCGTAGACTCGGTGGGCTGAAGGGCCTGTTTCCATGCTGTACCTTTAAACTAAACCACTGTTGGGTATTGGGGTCTAACAATGTGTCTTTGGAAGCCAATGGTAGAGGATTGCCTTGGCAGGGGGTCAGAGCATGGTGAGATGGTGGAGAGGGGGTGAGAAGGTCTGTTTGTGTAGGTTTGGAAGCGGCGATGGTTTTGAGGTGGGGAGGGGACGGAACACTGGTCGTTACGGACACACAAGGAGCGGTGAGTCCACTCTCCCAACGTCAACGGTTTGAGACTATTCAGTCAACTCCAGTGAACATGTTGAAGAGATGGACGTGCATTGGCGCGTGTCCAATTAGTGTTGGCTTGACGCCAAGGGAAGGTGGCTTGTCCTAGCACTGAGGCCAAAGCGACCATGGGAATTCCTGCCCAAACGCCTTCATGAAACAACCTTGGATGTGGATCCATTCAGCCAAGGCTCCATCGTTGACTAAAGCAGCCTTGGGTTGACCACACTGATAAACAAAGATGCAAAGCTGGTGAAACTGCACCTTGATGAAGTTAAATGTGCCTTTGTTTTGCTTCTTATGCAAACCTATGTGTGTAAATTGAGCTGTTTAATATTTGCATATTTAAAAACAAAAGTTGAATGTTTTTTTTCCTGTTCTTTTTATCGATGGTACTTATTGTGTCGCATCTCAGAGGAATATGTTTACAGAACTAATATCCCAAGACAAGTGAACCAACTTGTGAAAGTGAACTTTGTCAGCAGCAAATGACAAAAGACCAGACTTTTTTTTTTGCTGATTTTATAACAATGTTGAATCTGGGCAAATTTAAAAATTTGCATGTACAGGTACAATGCCCTAGATATGTGGCTGAGACAGGAGGTAACTGTGAGTGTTGGTCAAGCATATAGGCAACTTTATGTCCCGGGGGGAGGGTCAGTCTGGCGTCTGGCAGCAGGGGGCACGGGGCTGGGTCAATGTCCCATACCACCAGTTATTCATTTCCCAAATACAAGATGCTTTTCCTTAAAGAACAACAGTTGGATTATTCATTTCACAACCCACTGTGTGCGTGGGCATGCACGCACGTGTGTGTGTGTAAGTGCATGAGGGTGTGTGTGCATTATGGTGTATGTGGGCTTGTGACCCCTCAGGTTCCCACTAAATCTTTCCCCCTTCACCTTCAACCTATGACGTCTGGTTCTCCGTTCCCCTTCTCTGGGCAAGAGACCCTGTGCGTCTACCTGATCTATCCCCGCATCGACCTCCTGTGCTCCAAGGAATTAGAGTCCCAGCCTGCTCAACCTATCCCGACAGCTCAGACCCTCAAGTCCTGGCAACATCCTCGTAAATCTTCTCTGCACCCTTTCCAGCTTGACAACATCTTTCCTATAACATGGTGCCCAGAACTGAACACAATACTCTAAAGGTAGACAAAAGTGCTGGAGAAACTCAGCGGGTGCAGCAGCATCTATGGAGCGAAGGAAATAGGCAACGTTTCGGAACGAAACACTTCTTCATGTTTTGCTTTAGTATTTAATAAAAAAAACACCTTAAGAACTCAGGCAATCATCTCAGCACCATCTCAGTTCTGAAACGTTGCCTATTTCCTTCGCTCCATAGATGCTGCTGCACCCGCTGAGTTTCTCCAGCACTTTTGTCTACCTTCGATTTTCCAGCATCTGCAGTTCCTTCTTAAACAATACTCTAAATGTGGCCTCACCAACTTCTTTATTTGTTTAAAGAAGGCACATCTCTTCCCCCCTCGCCCCCCACCCCCCCCCCCCCCCCCCCACACACACACACACACCCACACACACACACACACACACACACACACACACACACACCCTCCCTCTCCTGCTTGAGAGACCAGGGTAAAGTTGATGGCACGGGGACTTTGAGATATTCAGCTATCAAACCCCGCTGGCAATTTTAACTCCAGCCCGCCTGGTCACCACAAGATGATCAGGGTTAAATAATCAGACCGGCCACTGATTGTGACTCCCCTCCAGCCTCTCCCCTTGGGCGAGGAGAGGGAAGACATCTACACTGTAAGAAAATGACCCTCCCTGTATATCAATGTATGAGATAAAAAGCTGTTAGTCGCTCATTCCCGTAATTTAAATGCCGCTGAGTAATATCTAGGTAGACATTAGATGGGCTGTCTGCCTGAACTCCTGGTGAGCAGAAACTGCCTTCAAAAGAGGTTATTCGCACAGAATTTGCAGAATGTTCTTTTCGAAGTTATAAGGAAAAGATACTTGATAAATTCAAACCTTGCTTCAAATAACTTAATGCTTCGATAATTAAAAGTCCCACCAGGTACTACTACTCGATCAACCGTTATATTTAAGGTAATACAATGTATAATCTGCATAGTAAGTTGACGTACAGCCAGTGGGCTGTTGGAGGTACCTACTGTGATCCTGGTGGTGGTCTTGATAGTCCACCTTCCTGGGCAACGGAACTACAGACAGACAGAAACCACTGTAACCCTGTCTGGAAACTGTGCCTAAGGTCCCAGTGTTTGGTGTGAAATGCAGCCTGTCACAATCAAGAAGTGGACATTTGCAATAAGCCAGTGTGTTTGCATTGTTGGAAATAAAAGTGTTGGAATAACCTGCTATGTATTTATTTGAATACTTCATTCTTCCTGGCTAATCTAAGACATTGCTGGGATAGACACAACGTGCTGGAAATAACTGTGAGCAGCGGTAGAGTTGCTGCCTCACAGAGCTTATAGCACCAGGGACCCAGGTGGTTCGATCCCGACTACAGGTGCTGTCTATACGGAGTTTGCACGTTCTCCCCGTGACCACGTGGGTTTTCTCCGAGATCTTCGGTTTCCTCCCACACTCCAAAGACGTACAGGTTTGTAGGTTAATTGGCTTGGTATAAAAGTAAATTGTTCCGTGTCCGTGTTGGATAGTTTTAATGTGTGGGGATCGCTGGTCGGTGTGGACACGGTGGGCCGAAGGGCCTGTTTCCGCACTGTATCTCTAATCTAAATCTAAACTAAACTCAGTGGGTCAGGCAGCATCGCTGCAGAAATAAGTTGGGTGGTTTTTCGAGTCGAGGCCCTTCTTCAAACTGAAAGTATGTAGAAAGATCCTGACCCGAATCATCACCCATCCTTTTTCTCCAGAGATGCTGCCTAACCCACTCAGTTACTCCAGCACTTTGTGTTTATCTTTGGTATAAACCAGCATCCGCAGTTCTTTATTCCTACATTGATGAGATGTTTAATACAATCGGGCAGGGGACTGTGTCCATGAGGCGGGACGTCACGCTACAACTGTACAAGAAGGTGCAAGACCACACTTTGAGGTCTTGTGAATATTTCTGGTCACCGAGCTGTGGGGAGGATGTCATTAAGCTGAAAAGGATGCAGAAAAGATTGGCAAGGATGTTGTGGGAACTGGAGATCTTTAGATGTAAGGAGAGACAGCATAGGTTAGGACTTTATTCCACCGTGCCGATGGGAACTCAGTCGTATATTAAATTATGAGGAGCATAGATAAGGTGAATATTCACCGTCTATTTTCCAGGATTGGGGATTTCAAAACTAGGCAATGGATATACCTGTATATACTTTTGTTGTTGTTTATTGTGGTGCTTAAGGAGTGCGTATCTGTGCTGCTTCCAGTAGGGATTTTTATGTTCTGTTTCGGGACATATGACAATAAAACACTGTAGACTCTTGACACTACTGCCCACGCTCTTCCAGCGCCGCCAGCACTTTTTAAATTCAGCGCCAGTGATGCTGACTGGGCCGTGAACTCCCCTCCGCTGCCAAAGATGGGTGAGCGGTTTCTTCATTTTGCTATCTTGTTGCCAATGGAGGAGCCGGCGTGGGGGGAGGGGGCGCTGTGAGGGAGGTGGGACAAAGGGGGACCTGGCACAGGGGTACTTTGTTAGTGCCCTCTATGTGGTGACTATTTGCATACCTTGGCCATGCAAGCAAAGACTTGTCACATGTTCAAGTTCAAGTGAGTTTATTGTCATGTGTCCCAGATAGGACAATGAAATTCTTGCTTTGCTTCAGCACAACAGAACATAGTAGGCATTTACTACAAAACAGATCAGTGTGTCCATATACCGTAATATAAATATATACACACATGAATAAATAAACTGATAAAGTGCAAATAACAGATAATTGGTTATCAATAATCGGAGTTTTGTCCGAGCCAGGTTTAATAGCCTGATGGCTGTGGGGAAGTAGCTATTCCTGAACCTGGTTGTTGCAGTCTTCAGGCTCCTGTACCTTCTACCTGAAGGTAGCAGGGAGATGAGTGTGTGGCCAGGATGGTGTGGGCAATACAGCATTCATTCATTGAGATGAAGGCAGTTGTCTTCCTGCCATGCTGCTGAGCTCCATATCTACTGCCTGCACACTGTCTCACCAGTGTGTGAGATCCTCTGTTTGATCCTCTGTTGAGAAACTGGCTGGTAGCGCCCCCTGATGGCGTGGCCTCTTAGCCTGCACGAGGGTTAAACTTCCTGCGATTCATTAAGGTTCGCACGGTACTTACAGCCTTCCTGTATGTCGACTCACTAAGGTCTGCACTGTCAGGAGCAATATGTTCCCCATGGAAGGTCACCCCTGTAATATGGACATGCCAACTAAGAGTGAAGACAAGCTGGTTCTACCAGTCAATACGATGATGACTGCTTTGATTATAACCCTGACTCATTATGGTAACATTTCGCCCCATTGTTTACCAGGGATATGAAGGTAGATAAATCGCCCAGGCCTGATCAGATAGTAATTGAATCACAGAGTGATACAGTGTTGAAATAGGCCCTTTGGCCCAGCCTAGATAAGGTGAATATTCACTGTCTATTTTGCAGGATGTCAGGATTCCAGATATTTTCCAACATGTCCCAGCTACACTAGTCCCACCTGCCTATGTCCCTCCAAACTTGTCCTATCCATGTACCTGTCTAACTGTTTTCTTAAATGTTGGGATAGTCCCAGACTGAACTACCTCTTCCAGCAGCTTGTTCCATACACACACCACCCTTTGTGTGAAAAAGTTACCCCTCAGATTCCTATTAAATCTTTTCCCCTTCATCTTGAACCCATGTCCTCTGGTCCTCGATTTCCCTACTCTGGGCAGAGATTCTGTGCATCCAAGGACACTTTGGGAAGCTCAAAAGGATATTGCAGGTGCCCTGGCTGAGATACATATGCATCGTGATCAGAGGTTGCCGCGGGCTGGGGGACGGCTAATTTAAGAAGGGCTGCAAAGAAAAACCTGGGAATGATAGACCTCACACCTGTGATAGGAAAGCGACTGGAGAGGATGCTGAGGGAGAAGACATTTGGATAGACGGAGGCTGATTATCGATAGTCAACATGGCTTTGCACGTGGGACATGGTGTCTCATGGATTTGATTGAGTTTTTTAAAAAGATACCAAGAAGACTGGAGACCTGTGACTAGTTTAGAGGGAGATGAGCCAATCGAGGGTAAACGGGGCTAGTTTACATTGGGATTCTTGTTCGGTATGAACGAGTTGGGCTGAAGGGCTTGTTTCCGTGCTGTACGACTCCGACTCTCTCAGCCATAGAAATATTCAAAGACTGCTTCTTCCATCATCCTTGGTGGAAGAGAATTCCAAATCTCAGAGAAAAATATTCCCCGACTACCTACTTATGCTGGGGGTTCCCTTATCAGCAGCCAGCCTGTTTCTCCATTCTCCCACAAGGAAACATATTCTCCACATCCATCATGTCAAGACCCTCAGCGTCTTGTATGTCACCAGGTACGAGGAACACGAGTCTCCCAACCCACATCGCAAAATCCCAGACGGATCGTTCATTGAGAAGGGAACAAATTGTTCGGCCTCTTTGAACCAAGTCAGAACTTTATGTTTAGGTTTTTATTATCACTTGTACCGAGGTACAGTACGATGCTTTGTTTTTGCAAGATGCCCAATCTGATCAGGTAATACTACACATTAAATACAATCAGGCCAAACTCAGTATACAATAGGCAGTGCAAAGGGGAAGATACAGAATGCAGAATATAGTTCTCAGCATTGCAGTGCATCAGTTCCAGAGACAAGGTCCCATGTCCACAATGGGGCAGAGGTGAATCTGGCAGTTTCATGGAATCGAGCCTTGTTATTGAAGGACCATCCAGAAGCCTAATTTCAAAGGGGAAGAAGCTGTTCTTGAGTCAGGTGGTGCCCTCAATCAAGCTTCTGTACCTGTTGCTGGGCAGGAGCGAGAGGAATGACCGGGGTGGGACAAGTCTCTGGTTGTGTTGGCTGCTCTCCCGAGGCAGCGTGATGCAGGTATACATAGAGTTGATGGTGAGGATTTTGATCGGTGTGAATGGACTGGGCTACATCTACAACCCTCTCGCCATCTTGGGCAGAGCTGTTCACAAACCAAGCTGTGGGGCCACGGTGGCCCAGCGGTAGACTTGCTGCCTCACTGCGCCACAGGCCCATGTTCGATCCTGACTACGGGTGCTGTCTGTTCAGAGTTTCTACCTTCTCCCTGTGACCACATAGGTTTTCCCAGTTTCCTCCCACACTTCAAAGACGTACAGGTTTGTAGGTTAATTGACTTGTTACCCATTAACTGCTCAAGATGCCTATAGTAGTGACGACAGAAATTGTAGGAAGGAACTGCAGTTGCTGGCTTGTACCGAAGATAGACACAAAATACTGGATCAGTCTGAAGAAGGGTTCCAACCCAAAACGTGGTCTGTCCATTTCTCTCCACAGATGCTGGCTGAGCCACTGAGTTCTTCCAGCACTTTGTGTTTTGCTCAAGATTCCAGTATCTGCAGTCCCCTGTGGCTCCAGTAGATGGAGGTGTTGGCCAGTGGTTCAGACTTTAGACTTTGGAGATGCTGCGTGGAAACAGACCCTTCGGCTCACCGGGTCTGCGCCGACCAGCGATCACCCATACACTGGCACTACCCAATGCACCAGGGATGATTTATAGAAGCCAAACTACAAACCGGTACCCTTTTGGAGTGTGGGAGGAAACCGGAGCACCTGGGGGAAACCCACGCGGTCACATGGAGAACGTACAAACTCCATACAGACAGCATCCGTAGCCAGGATCGAACCCGGGTCTCTGGCGCTGTAAGGCAGCAACTCTACCAATGCGCCACCTTACGCCCTTGTTGATGCAATGTGTTGGGTAAATCAAAGAAAGCAGAATATATGGATCTCCAGAAATCGTACATTGAAGATGCCAAATCAAAACCTACTGTTTAACATAGAAACATAGAAAATAGGTGCAGGAGTAGGCCATTCGGCCCTTCGAACCAGCACCGTCACTCAATATGATCATGGCTGATCATCTAAAATCAGTACCCCGTTCCTGCTTTCTCCCCATATCCCTTGATTTCATTAGCCCTAAGAGCTAAATCTAACTCTCTCTTGAAAACATCCAGTGAATTGTCCTCGACTGTGGCAGAGAATTCCACAGATTCACAACTCTCTGGGTGAAAACGTTTTTCTTCATCTCAGTCCTAAATGGCCTACCCCTTATTCTTTAACTGTGACCCCTGGTTCTGGACTCCCTCAACATCGGGAACATTTTTCCTGCATCTAGCCTGTCCAATCCCTTAAGAAGTTTACATGTTTCTGTAAGACATCCTCTCATCCTTCTAAATTCCAGTGAATATAAGCCCAGTCGATCTATTCTTTCATCATATGTCAATCCTGCTTATAAGGGCTGATTATAAGTTCATATAAGTTATAGGAGCAGAATTAGGCCATTCTGTCCATCATGTCAATTACGCCATTCAATCATGGCTGATCAATCTTTCCCTCTCAACCCCATTCTCCTGCCTTCTCCCCATAACTCCGGACACCCGTACTAATCAAGAATCTATCGATCTTCACCTTAAAAATATCCATTGATTTGCACTCTGTAGTTAATCGGGGGTTGTATTTCTGTATGGCAATATTACTGATCTCCCTAATGCAAGAAGGAATTTCACTCTACCTTGCTACACATGATAATAAAGAACCATTGATCTACATTTCACGCTGCCTCGAAAAGCAGCCAACATAATCTATGCCTTGTCCTGCTCGGTCATTCCTTCTTCTCCCTGCTCTCGGGAGGAAGATACAGAAGCTTGAAACCACGCACTGCCAGATTCAGGGGAGGCTTCTTCCCCTCTGTTATCAGGCTTCTGAACTGTCCTTTAATAAGCTTGTGCACTGTTCAATTCACCTCCACCCCACTGCAGACATTTCTTCTGAAGCCTGCATGGAAAATATTAAAAAGTAAAGTGTTCGCCCTGATCGTTAAGTTTAAGAAAGAACTGCAGATGCTGGAATAATTGAAGGTCGACAATAATGCTGGTGAAACTCAGTGGGTGAGGCAGCATCTATGAGCGAAGGAAATAGGTGACTTTTGGGGTCGAGGGTCTCGACTCGAAACGTCACCTATTCCTTCGCTCCATAGATGCTGCCTCACCCGCTGAGTTTCTCCAGCATTTTTGTCTGCCCTGATCGTTAATGTCATTTCTTCTTCAACAGATACTGCCTGAAACTGCTGTATGTTTCCAGCATTTTCTACTAATTGCAGATTTCCACATCTGCAGGTCTCTGGTTTTCAATTACAATAGAATGGAACCACCACTGAGTTGAAGGGATCTACAGGAAGTGATGCTTCAAGAAGGCAGCAAATATCATCAAAGACCCACACCACACTGGCCACGCTCTCACCTCACTGCTACCGTCTGCAAGAAGTTTCAGGAGCCTGAGAATTGTTATCTCAAGTTCAAGAAAAGCTTCTTCCCATCAACCCTGACCTCGGGTGCTGTCTATGTGGAGTTTGCACATTCTCCTCTGTGCGGTCCGGTTTATTCCCACGTCCCAAAGGTGTAGGTTTGTAGGTTAATTGGCCTCTGTAAATTGCCCACAGAGTGTAGGGAGATGATGAGAAGTGGGATATCATTGCACTGTTGTGATTGAGTGATTGATGTGGACTCGGTGGGTCGAAGGGCCAATTTCCACACTGTATCTCTAAGCTGAACTAAACACCTTGCACACCCCTAACCTCAGCACCAAATCATCCTAGATTACATACTACTATGCTCTGTGATATAACGTGGAACTGCAGATGCTGGTTTATACCAAAGATAGACACAAAGTGCTGGAGTAATTCAGAAGGGCAGGCAGCATCTCTGGAGTAAAGGGATAGGTGATGTTTCAGGTTGGAACCCTTCTTCAGACTGGAGCATCCCTGGAGAATATGGATAGGTGAAGTTTCGGATTGAGACTCATCTACCTATTTTGTTTAAACATCTTAGTGGTTTTGTTTACTTTAAATAATTGATCATTTATTGAACATTTGTTGTTGCTGCTGCATCCAATGATCCTGTAAAGCTGCAGCAAGTATTAATTTCATCGTTCAAGTTCATATCTGGTGCAACTGACAAAGGTACACTCCTGAATGGTGAATGTAGTTGGTGAGGGTCCCCGTTGCAATGCAGTTTTTTCTGTGTCACATTATCGAATTACAAGCAGTTACAAAATCTCGAGTAACAACTCAATATTTGAAGTGTGACGTCAATTGTAATTCAAGGAGCCAGAACCAGGGCGATGGGCCGAACGCCCTCCTACACTGTAGTATGTAATAGCTTGATGTTGAAGGGACACACTGGGAGCCCGAGGGAGGAGCTGGGTTCCGGCTCTGGGGACCATCCATGGGTGACCCAGGCGGGTGGGGCCCACTTAGTGTCACTTAAAGTGGGCCTGCCAGTGCGGCCACTCGCCCTGCGTTAACATCCCGACCGAGGTGAGTCCCCTTTAAGGTGATGTGTGTGCAGGAAGGAACTGCAGATGCTGGTTTACACCAAAGATGGACACAAGATGCTGGAGTAACGCAACGGGACCGGCGGCATCTCCGGAGAGAGGGAATGGGCGGGGTGTGAATGAGCGGCCATTGCTTGTCTCCGTCCCGCCGGACCCTGTTACAGGTGACACCGAGGCGCGCTCCTGATTGGCCACTGGGCCGGAAGTCGGTCCGCCGGAGGGTGGGTCCCCCAGGGCGGAGAGGTGAGAACGGCGGCGGCGGCGGCGGCGTTACATGGTGGCGACCCCAGGGACGTCTCTCTCCCTCCCCCCATCTCTCTCTCTCTCTCTCCCCCTCCCTCCCCCCCTCCCTCCCCCCCTCTACCTCCCTCTCTCTCTCCCCCTCTCTCTCTCCCTCCCCCTCCCCCTCTCTCTCTCTCTCTCCCTCTCCCACCCTCTCTCCCTCCCCCTCCCTCTCTCTCTCCCCCTCCCTCTCTCCCTCCCCCTCCCTCTCTCCCTCCCCCTCTCTCCCTCTCCCTCCCTCCCCCTCCCTCTCTCTCTCCCTCTCTCCCCCCCCCTCTCTCTCCCCCTCTCCCCCCCTCTCTCTCCCCCTCTCCCTCCCTCTCTCTCCCCCCTCTCCCTGCCCCTTTCCCCCCACCCTTCCCGCTCCCTTCCTCCTCTCCCTCCTTCCATCTCTCTCCCTCTCCGCTACCCCGCCCTTCTCCCCACCTCACCTTCCTCCCTCCCCATTGCCTCTCTCCTTATATGTCTTCGCACCCTCTTACAGAACCACCCTCTGTCTTTTGCCTTTCTCACAAGACAGCTTTAACTTTACCCCAATTCCCCCATCCCCATTTAACTCCCTTTTCCACCCCTTCCGATGTCAGCCCATGAGATTCATGAACAATTACCTCCAGATTTAAAAAATAACACCTTTTACAAATATCCGAAGGCCCTTTCACCCGACGAGTAGTGACACGTTATGTGAAAATAATCAGTCATCCAACAGTGGATTGTTCAGAAACATTTATCAAATGTTCCCTGCATTGTGTATCAATAGTGCAATTGGTTTAACTCTAATGGAATAACCACTGTGATGTTTGTCCTTGGATCTAGGATAAAGATGGCTTCACGAGGGAAGAGTGAAACCAGCAAACTGAAGCAGAACTTAGAGGAACAGCTTGACAGACTAATGCAGCAGTTACAAGATCTCGATGAGTGCAGGTATGAGAGGAAGCAGTTTGGCAAAGCTGGTGTTTTATGTCTTTTCTTATTACATTACAGACTTGTTGGGCCAAATTCCACTTTAACTAGCTTTGGTGGAAGTGTAGAAGGAGGAAAAGGGTAACTAGAGAGGGAGTGGCACCCGTCAGGAGTCAAAGCGGTCAACACTGTGTGGAACCACAGGAGATGTGCAAGGTCCTCAATGGGTATTTCTCCTCTGTATTTACCAAAGAGAAAGCCAGGAGGACAGAGGAACTCAATGGAGCAGTCAATGGAAGTGTCTTGATAGCAGTCAGTGTTACGGTCGAAGAGGCGCTGAATGCACTACGATAGTAGTAAATGTTGTGCCTTTATTCAAGAAGGGCTGCAGGGAAAATGCTGGGAACTATAGGCCAGTGAACTTATCATCTGTAGTTGGAAAGTTACTGGAGGGTATTCTGAGGGATAGGATATACAGGAATTTGGACAGACAAGGGTTGATTAGGGATAGTCAGCATGGTTTGTATGTGGGCGGTTGTGTCCCACAAATATGATTGAGTTTTTTGACGATGTGACCGAAATGTTCGATGAGGGCAGAGCTGTAGATGTTGTGTACATGGACTTCAGTAAAGCATTGGACAAGGTTCCTCATGGTAGGCTGCTCTGGAAGGTTAGATCAAATGGGATTCAAGGAGAGAGGAATGAAGCAGAGGGTGATGGTGGAAGGTTGCTTCTCGGACTGGAGGCCTGTGACTGGTGGTGTGCCTGTTACTGTTTGTCATCTGTATCAATGATTTGGATGAGAACATACAGGGCAAGAGTAACAAGTTTGCAGATGATTTTTTTTAAAGTGGGTGATTTTGCAGATAGTGAAGATGGTTGTGAAAAATTGCAGCTGAATCTTGATCATCTGGCCAAGTAGGCTGAGGAATGGTTGTTGGAATTCAATGCAGAAACATGACACATGTTACATTTTGGGAAGTTTAACATGGGCAAGACTTACACAGTGAATGGTAGGGCTCTAGTGTTGTAGAGCAGAGGGATCTAGGAGTGCAGGTGCATAGTTTCATGAAGGTGGAGTCGTAGGTAGATCGGGTGATCAAAAAGGCTTTTGGTACATTGGCCTTCATCAGCCAGAGTATTGTGAATAGAAATTAGGAGGTCATGTAGAAGTTGTATAAGACGTTGGTGAGGCCACATTTAGGGTATTGTGTTCAGTTCTGGGCACCGTGTTATAAGAAAGATGTTGTCAAACTGGAATGGGTGCAGAGAAGATTTCTGAGGATATTGCCAGGACTAGAGGGCCTGAGCTATAGGCAGAGGTTGAGTAGGCTGGAACTCTATTCCTTGGAGCACAGGAGGATGAGGGGTGATCTTATAGAGGTATATAAGCATGAGGGGAATAGATCGGGTAGATGCACAGTCTCTTGCCCAGAGTAGGTGAATCGAGGACCAGAGGACATAGGTTTAAGGTGAGGGGGAAAAGATTTAATAGGAATCTGAGGGGTCACTTTTTCATACAAAGGGTGGTGGGTGTATGGAACAAGGTGCCAGAAGAGGTAGTTGAAGCAGGGACTATCCCAACATTTAAGAAGCAGTTGGACATGCACATGGATAGGGCAGGTTTGGAGGGATATGGACCAACTGCTGGCAGGTGGGACTCGAGTAGCTGGAACATGTTGTCCAGTGTGAGCAGGTTGGGCAGAAGGGCCTGTTTCCACACTGTATCACTCTATGACCTCTGACACTCTTGTGTCTGTAGGCCACTGATTGCTAAAGCTCTACGTCGGATCACAGGTCTGTGCTGCGTTGTGTATCTCATTCAGGCGGCAGCAGCAAGGGTCAATACAATTGTCTGGCAATTGAGAATAACGAGCGGGGAGGGGGGGGGCGAAGTGGTCAGGGTTTGCTTCAGACGGAGACAGGCTACGTATTTCCCCCCCATAATCTCTGCACCCCCTCTGTCCCACCTTGACCAATTTTTCCCAATGGAGTTCATGATGTCTTTACTGTACCTAGGTTAATGACACCGTAGAACTACTTCAATGGCTGCAAGTTACCTTGTGATGTCCTGAAAGGGCGTTGGTTGAATTTTGGTTTATTATTGTCGTGTGTACCGAGATACAGTGAGTAACGTTATTTATACGCTGTCCAGTCAAGTTAGACTGTGCACGAGTACAAACAAGTCCTGCACAAGTACAACCCGTGGTGCAAAGAGAAAAATGCCAGAGTGCAGAATATAGTTACTAGTGTCAGTGAGTGATACAGCATTGAAACAGACCGTTCGGCCCAACCTGCCCACACTGACCAACATGTCACAGCTACACCAGTCCCACCCGCCCGCGTTTGGCCCATGTCCCTCCAAACCTGTCCTATCCTTGTACCTGTCTAACTGTTTCTTAAGCGTTGGGATGCCTCAACTTCATCCTCTGGCTGCTTGTTCCATACGCCCACCACCCTTTGTGTTAAAAAGTTACCCCTCAGATTCCTATTAAATCTTTTCCCCTTCATCTTAAACCTGCTTCCGCTTGTCCTCGATTCACCTGCTCTGGGCAAGAGACTCTGTGCATCTACCCGATCTATTCTCTTGTGATTTCATACACCTCTGTAAGATCACCCGTCATCCTCATACGCTCCAAGGAATAGAGACACAGTCTACTCAACCTCTGCATGTATCTCAGACCCCCTAATCCTGGCAACATCTTTGTAAATGTTCTCAGTACCTTTTCCAGCTTGACAACATCTTTCCTCTAACATGGTGCCCAGAAGTGAACACAATACTCCAAGAGGGAGTCAGAGGGTGGTGAATCTGTGGAATTCATTGCCACAGATGGCCATGGAGGCCGAATCATTGGGTATTTTTTATTTATTTATTTATTAGAAGTAGACATATTATAAAATGTAGTTACATATTATAGTAAAAAAAAACTTTTCATATACATCAGTCATACATTATTAAAATTTTCCATTATCAATTACTTCTGCTTCTAGTGTTTTTATTTTTTATAGAAAGAGGGAAAAAGAGAGGGTAGAAAGTTACAAATAAAAAAGAAAGCAAAAAAAAAAACACAACAGAAAAACAAGGGAGGTGGAATGGATTACCTGTAATACATCAATGGAGATAGGTTCGTAGGTTAAAAAGTATAGCTTTTCATCTGTTCCTGAGTTCAAGTTCCAGTTGGGTCCTCGTGCTGTGCCAATCTATCCCTTCAGATAGTTAATGAATGGAGCCCAAATTTTATGGAAAAGATCTTGTTTGTCCATTAAGACAAGTCTAATTCTTTCTAAGTATAGGGTCTCCGACATTTCCGTAATCCACATTTTAATTGTGGGGGTTGTAGGGCCTTTCCAAAATTTTAATATTAATTTTTTTCCGGTTATTATACTGTAATTGAGGAAGTTTCTTTGGTTTGTTGTGAGTGTTAAGCTTTGTTCTGATATTCCAAGTATTATTAATTTTGTGTCTGGGTCCAGTTTTGTATTAATAACTTCTGAAGTTATTTCAAAAATATCAGTCCAGAAATGTTTAAGTTTTATACAGTTTGCAAACGTATGTGTTAAATTAGCCTCTAAATGTAGACATTTATCACAAATAGGAGAGATTTGTGGGAAGATTCTATTTAGTTTTATTTTAGAGAAGTGTAGTCTATGTAAGACCTGAATCATTGGGTATTTTAAGGTGGCGATTCTTGATTACTAAAGGTGTCATGGTTATGGAGAGAAAGTAGGAAAATGGGGTTGAGAGGAAAAATAGATCAGCCATGATTGAATGGCGTAGTAGACTTGACGGGCCGAATGGCCTAATTCTACTCCTCTGACTTGTGAACCAGTCCCATTATCTCCAGAGATGCTGCCTGACCCGCTGAGTTACTCCAGCACTTTGTCAATTGATTCGTTTCATTTAGAGATACAGCACAGAGCCAGGCCCTTCGGCCTACCGAGTCCGCACCGATCAGCGATCCCTGTAGACTAACACTATCCTTCACGCTGGGGTCAATTTACAATCTTTACCAAAGTCCATTAACTTACAAACCTCTGGAAAGTGGGAGGAAACCAGAGCATCCAGGGGAAACCCCATGTGATCACGGGGAGAATGTACAAACTCTATACGGACAGCACCCATAGTCAGGGTTGAACCCGGGACTCTTGTGCGGTAAGGCAGCAGCTCGACCGTTGTGCTGCCCGTGTTGATGACAATACTTGTTGAGGTTGTGGGTGAAACAAGATAAGGATGACGATTGTTACACTCTACCCTCTTTTGGGAATCAATACCGTCAATAGAGTGGGGCGAGGAGAAAGCAAGATGCAGTTCCACACGTTTCTATTGACAGACAGAAAGACCAATGTAGCACCCTGTCAGCGACACTCATTGATTTATTTATTTTACCCCAATATTTTAGGGAGGAACTTGAGCTTGAAGAGTATGAAGAAACAAAGCAGGAAACATTGGAACAGCTGAGTGAATTCAACGAGTCTCTGAAGAAAATCATGTCTGGAGATATGACATTAGTTGATGAACTCAGTGGAATGCAACTTGTAAGAAGCAGAACGGGGCCTTTGGATGAGTAATTTAGGTTTATTGTTGGCACGTGTACGGAGGCACGGTGAAAAGCTTTGTTTTTGCATGTTATCCGTCAGCTCATGTAATACTCTGCATAAATACAATTAAGTCAAACTCAAGTACAATAGGTAGAGCAAAGACACATAGTGCAGAATATTGTTTTCAGTAGCGTAGAGCACCAGTTCCAGAGACAAAGTCCAATGTTCGCAGTGGGGTGGAGGTGAGTCAGACCATATCCTGACTTATGGAAAGATGGCCTGATAACAGAGGGGAAGAAGCTGTTCCTGAGTCTGGTGGTGTGTGTTCTCAAGCTCTGGGCCTCAGCAGAGATTACACTACCAGTACTCTGTGTAAGTTGGGGGAATCCTTGCACCGAACGGTTTAAGTCTCTGTTCATGATGGCGGTATTTCCTTCAGGGAATCCTGGAGGCAACAACTGCGGGAGGATGAATGGAGTTCATTGCTTCAGTTCAGCTTATCTTTCATTAGACAGTTGGGGATTTAGATTTTTTTATTAAAGCATAGCCTAAGGTTAAAAGATTTTTTATTAATATCAGATCTCAATATCAGTATTTCACTTTGGTGACCAAAAATTGTAATTGATAGGAATTTAGTCTTTCTTTCCACAAGGCAATTTACCGCTTGGAAGGTGATATATATATAATTTTTTTCTTTGTAGCGTGCCCCTTTTTCTTGACTGAGCTGGTTTTCACGGCACAATTTACCTGTGGGAATTTTAAGTGCAAATTGTATTCAGGATATGTTGGCCTTCGATGAGGTTTTGCTCCAGTTTTAAAAGAGATCGGTCGCAGGGAACTCAGCCCTGGCCTTGGTCCTTGGTCTAGTGTGGGTAATGGAATCAGCTGTCGTGGATCTATCCGGAACTGTCTAGGTTAGCCAGGGTTTAGTTACTCACACCCTCGTCTCTGAGTTTGGTTTAGTTTAGAGATACAGCGCAGAAACAGGCCCTTCGGCCCACCGGGTCCACCCCGACCAACGATCCCCACACATTAACACTATCCTACACCCACTAGGGACAATTTTTACATTTACCAAGGCAATTAACCTACAAACCTGTACGTCTTTGGAGTGTGGGAGGAAACCAAAGATCTCGGAGAAAACCCACGCAGGTCACGGGGAGAACGTGCAAACTTCGTACAGACAGCACTTGTAGTTGTGATCGAACCTGGGTCTCCGGCATTGCATTCACTGTAAGGCAGCAACTCTACCGCTGCGCCACCGTGACCGTTCTGGAATTGAGTCCCGCACTCCAGAAACGCAAGTCGTAAAATCACGGTTGAAATTCCACCTGGGATTTGAGGATGTACTGCACTGAGAGCAGAGCCCTTCAGTAGATGGAAAAGCTCCCAGGCATTATTGTCAGCAAGAGTTGAGTCTGTAGGGTGACCTGAGCAAAGACCTACCTGTAACTATCCCCAAACCAATGTCACTGACAAAGCTATTTAATTGTAATGACGTAGCTGTTCATTAAACCTCGTGTACATATTGCTTTAATATTTCCTGCACGATAACTATGTGCTGTAAAATACATTGCAATGCTATAAGTTCACAAAAGATGCCATAGGAATGTAAGCCATGTCTCTTTCTTGTCTGAGAAATTGCACAGACACTTTCGGCCTGAAGCCACTTCATCCCCATCTGTATGTGGATTAATTCTGTTTTAATTCTCTGTGCCATCTCCAGATAATGTTATATAAAAAATCTTACTGCAGGTATAGAGTAGACTGTGCTTGTGGCAGCCTTGTTGCAGCGTGTTATTCTTTTCCTCGTCTTTGGCAGGCAATCCAGGCAGCTATCAGTCAGGCCTTTAAAACCCCCGAGGTTATCCGAATGTTTGCGAAGAAACAGCCGGGGCAGCTGCGTACTCGACTGGCAGAGGTGAGCGCTCTGCACTGATGCTGATTAATCTGCTGTAAACTCCTGCATCTGCTATTTCTGGATCCCAAGTGAGAAGTGTAGAACAGAAACTGATGGTTTCACCGATGATGGTTTGGTTTAGATTAGAGATACAGCACGGAAACAGGCCCTTCGTGTCCACGTTGACCGTTCATCACCCGTTCACACCAGTTCTATGTTATCCCACTCCCTCATCCACTCCCTGCACACGGGTGGAACGTGCAAACTCCATACAGACAGCACCCGAGGTCAGGATCAGACCCAGGTCTCCGATGCTGTGAGGCAGCAGCTCTACCTGCTTCACCACAGTTCAATAATTGTCAACTATGCTCTTATAATTTTAACTCCATTCAGCCCAGGTCAAATTTTATGAACAAAATAAGATTACGTTCTTGTGTTCCTGTGGGTAATAAAGACTGTATTGAGAATAAAGTAGCTGTTACATTTTTTTGTGTGTAAAAGTGTGTGGAGTCTCATTGCACCAACGGGACTGGCATCCATGCTGTGTGATTCTGTTTAAGCAGACTGCATTTTGTATGAATTGACACAGCTAGCAATGTCAGTCAACTTTATGTTGTGAGATCAGATATATATCCTGCCCTTTGTCCACTCCACTGGTCAATGGGGAGGTATCAGAAGAGAGCTTGCAGTGTGAATCACTGGTTAATGACTTAGTGATGACAATAACATTCAGGTGCCTTTGCCCCCAAGAATTCTTCGACCAGTTGTAGCCCCAGAGCAGACCAATTATAGTCTGCATCTCACTCTGGGCCAACTCACCCGGAGGAGAAGCTTCAGCCAACCTTTCCTCAGCTAATTATTCACAGGAAAATCCGATTGTCTTTTGACAGATGCAGTGTCCATGATATCAGTGTGAAATAATTGTAGTAAATATTTGTTAAAGATCCAGGTTTTACGTTACTGTGTTCCTTCAGATGGACCGAGATGTAATAGTTGGAAAACTGCCCCGGGATGTCTACATGCAGCAGAAAGTTGAGATCCTCACGGCTCTGAGGAAGCTGGAAGAAAAGGTAACTCTCTGAGGACAAACCAGTGGCAGTACTGTGGACGTACAAGGCACTGCAGATGCTGCAATCCTGCGTACAACACAAAGTGCTGGAGTAACTCAGCAGCTCAGGCTGAATCTCTGGAGAAAGTGGATAGGGGACGCTCCAGGTGGGGACCTTTCTTTAAACGATTGAAGGGCCCCAACCTGAAACATTGTCCTATCCTTGTCCTCCAGAGTTGTTGCCTGACCCGCTGAGTTACTCCAGCACTTTATGTCCGATGCAAGTAGCAGAATTGTTCTGTGACTTACGATTAGTGACACTTGATTGCGGCATTTTGTCTTGTGGTGACTGAGGTTCGTCGGCTTGTGTTACTGTGCAGGTTGTGATTGCTGGTGTATCTCTGAGGCTGCACAGAATTAATATTCTGACTTTATCTTCAGTTGACGCCAGATGAAGAAGCCTTCCTCCTGACAAATGCCAGCACTGCACTCAGCCATTTTGAGAAAGTCTCTGGAGGTCTCGGTAAGTCCAAGTGTGCGCCATAACGACATCCTTTAAAATGTACACGTTGTGGAATAATCAGTGATAAATGTTGCAGAGTACCAGAAACATGCAGTGCATGTTTGGCTTTACGTTGAGCGAGTGTCTGAATGACAATCCAAAATGTTTCCAGGGGCCACCCACAAAAAAAACATATATTAATCATAAATGAACCAGGTATTAATATATGCGGTTTAGTTTAGAGATACAGCATGGACACAGGCCCTTCAGCCACCAAGTCCGTGCCTACCATCGATCGCATTAGTTTTATGTTATTCCACTTTCACATCGTACACACTAGGGCGCGATTTATAGAAGCCAATTAACCCACAAACTTGTACGTTTTGGAATGCGGGAGGAAACCGAAGTGCCTGGAGGAAATCCGCACGTTCATAGGGAGAACGTGCAAACTCCGCACAGACGGCTCCAGTGGTCAGGATCAAACCTGGGTCTCTGGAGCTGTGAGGCAGCAGCTCTACCACTGTGCCACAGTCATACTTAAAGATAGAAATGCTAAATAGAGCCTATATTTTATTAACAGATGATTAAATTTAAAATATTCACATTATTGCAAATTAAACGGAAATTTTAAACATTTAAGTCATACCGGATCCCTTGCTGAATCTTCACCGCTTGTTTCTCGATGAACTATATCTCCCGTGTTCTTTTTAGCAGCACTCAGGTTGGCAACAGAGTTTGCAGTTGTACGATCCAATCCAAAATGTACCAAAATGTGATGCCAGAAGCCTGTGTTAGTTGACTTCTAAATTGCCCCGAGTGTGCAGAAAGTGCACGTGAAAGTGGGATAACATTAGAACTAGGGCAGCACGGTGGAGCAGCGGCAGAGTTGCTGCCTCACAACGCCAGAAACCCAGGTGCTTGACTGTGTGGAATTTGTACGTTCGCCCCCCCCCCCCCGTGACCTGTGTGAGTTTTCTCCAAGTGCTCCGGTTTCTTCCCACACTCCAAAGACATACAGGCTTGTAGGCTAATTGGCTTGGTAAAATTGTACATTATGTCTGGTGTGTGTAGGATAGTGTTAGTGCGTGGCGATCGCTGGTCGGCACGGACTCACTGGGCCAGAGGACCTGTTTCTGTGCTGTGTCTCTAACCTAAACTAAACTAGTGTGAACGGGTGATCAATGGTCGGCGTGGGCTCGGTGGGCCGCAGGGTCTGTTTCCACAATGTGTCTTCAAATTCAATCAATCAATCATTCAAGACAGGTAGTTGTGTGGATTTATCTCCAGCAAGGATGTCTATGAACTCTTCTGGAGTTTAGAAGGATGAGAGGGTATCTTATTGAAACATATAAGATTGTTAAGGGTTTGGACACGATAGAGGCAGGAAACATGTTCCCGATGTTGGGGGAGTCCAGAACCAGGGGCCACAGTTTAAGAATAAGGGGTAAGCCATTTACAACGGAGATGAGGAAACACTTTTTCACACAGAGAGTTGTGAGTCTGTGGAATTCTCTGCCTCAGAGGGCAGTGGAGGCCGGTTCTCTGGATACTTTCAAGAGAGAGCTAGATAGGGTTCTTAAAGATAGCGGAGTCAGAGGATATGGGGAGAAGGCAGGAACGAGGTACTGATTGGGGATGATCAGCCATGATCACATTGAATGGCGGTGCTGGCTCAAAGGGCTGAATGTCCTACTCCTGCACCTATTGTCTTGTCAATTGTCTACCTCACCTCATGGACCATCATTTTATAAACCACATTGGCAAAGAACATGGCAACTTGTGCTTCAGGGTAGTAAGTGATCTGTGTGTGAATACATTGATACATTGAATGTGAATATGAATTTTTGTATGAAACAACATAAAAGTTTTACCAGTGACACAATTTTACCACACTTTCTTTAACGAAACAAAGGTGTTATTTATTAATATGTAATAATTAATTATTCTGGATCAACTGTTTGTAATAATGGTACATGACATGTGTGAATAGACTTTACCCATTGATTTAAGCATGATTGGTTTTAGAAAGTTCAAATGGTGTTTAATTTCAATGGGCACAAATCAGATATAAAAAGAGATTGGACTTTTAAGCTGGAACTGAAATTCTGCACAAAGTGAACCTTGTAGTTTTCCATTAGCTATTTTATCAAAATTGTAATCTTTCTCAGGTGCTTGGGATGCAAAATGGTTGCTGACGGCAATTTTGGCATTTAGTGTTTTGCATTTGCTGCTTTTTAGCATATTTTTGAGGCGCTGGTGAAAAGCTGCAAGGTAAAGATTGGACGTCAGTCTGTAGGCAGAGGCAGAGGCACCCCTGGGCATTCCGACTGTTGCCTGAAGTCTCAAAGCAGACAGAACAGAGGAATGGATGTGTTATTCACTCATTCCTCTGGCTGCTGCCAATGCAAATGCCCTGAGTGCATGAGTGGAAGATGATAATGGGGTGCAGGTATTTAAAATACTATCAAGGGAAGTGGGAGGACAAAGGGTAGTACAGTGGTACAGCACCTGAAGGCAGGATCAAACCCGAGTCTCTGACGCAGCTGCTGCCTCACAGCGTCAGAGACTCGGGTTTGATCCTGCCTTCAGGTGCTGACTGTGGGGTTTGCATGGTCCATCTGTGACCACGTGGGTTTCCTCCCGCACGCACAAAGACGTGTAGGTTAATTGACCTCTGTAAATTGCCTCCAGTGTGTAGAGAGCAGATGTGAAGGTGGGATAACATAGAACTAGTGTGAACGGGTGATTGATGGTCGGTGTGGACACTGTGGGCCGAAGAGCCTGTTTTTAATGCTGTGCCTTTAAATTCAATTAATCATTCAAGATAGAAAGTTGTGTGGCGTTACCTCCAGCAAGGATGCCCATGAATAAAGTGCAGTCTCAGCACTAACCCATTGTGTCTCTATATCAACTTGCAGGAACTGGAGATAAAGTCCTTGCCCTTGCCAGTTCGGGAGTAGAGATCACGAAGAAATGAGCAGGGATTTGTATTCTAGTTTTTTAGAGAATTGTCTGTTTGTTTGTATTTTAATGTCCTGTTTCACTTTTGAATGATCCGGAGCAAAGTGTAAAGTTGAAACAGAACCTGTATATACATAATGTTTTGTACGCCCAGCCTTTCCAAATATTTTCTGTATGTATTCCGTTTAAGACACTAAGAGTAGCATCATGAATGTATCTCCTTTATAAAATAAAATCCAAATCTTCGTGTAGCTCATTTATTATTTTTATTCCAATCGAGATGAAGCAAGTGTTTACTTGTCTGACCGCACCCAGATTTTGACATGTTTTAGAAGGAACTGCAGATGCTGGAAAAATCGGAGGTAGATACAAATGCTGGAGAAACTCAGCGGGTGAGGCAGCATCTATGGAGCAAATGAATAGGTGACGTTTCAGGTCGAGACCCTTCTTCAGACGAAGGCTGAAGGGTCTCGACCCGAAATGTCACCTATTCCTTCACTGCACCACCACTGCACCACTTATCAGAGCAGTGAGATTATCCATGTACTGCTCTGATACGCAGCAGATTTATGCAACACTGCTGCCTGCCGGCTCCCCTATAGGTCAGAAGGCAAGAGGGTTTAATTACCACCTGTACCCATAATGACGTTCTAACTAGTCTGAAGATCAGTGTGATCTTAATCTTAAGAACTGATCTTAATCAGTCTGAAGAAAGAACTCGACCCGAAACATCACCCATTCCTCCTCTCCAGAAATGCTGTCTTGTGATGGCTGAAGAGGTCGATCCTGGAGCCACAGACTTTATGCCCCTTCAGGTGGCCACCTATGCATGACATCTTTTTACTCACGAAGTCTGGTGCGCGGACAGTCACCACACAGTCCTTGACAGGACAGACCCGGATCCAACGGCAAGGACCTCATGGGAGTTGGGAACATAGAGCATAGAACAGTACCTTCGACCCACAATGTCTGTGCCAACATGATGCCAAGACAACCGCTTATCTACCTGCACATAGCCCAAATCCCTCCATTCCCTTCATATACATATGTCTACCCAAAAGTCTTTTAAATGCCACTAATGTATCTGCTTCAACCACCACCCCCAACAGGCCTGGACCACCAAAACTGTGGTTTGTCAGGAACCTCCCCCTCGACCTGCCCACCATGAGTGACCCTGCATTACAATAAGATAGACACAAAATGCAAGAGGAACAGGCAGCATCTCTGGAAAGAAGGAATGGGTGACGTTTTGGGTCGAGACCTTTCATCAGACTAACGCTGGGAATAAAGAGAAACCCCATGAAACAAAAAAATCCTTGTCACGAGCAGGAGATTGACAACGTCATTGCTTTGTGACTAATCTCTAATTAGTGGAAACCACAAAATGCTTCACATTGAGCAATGCATGGCAGCAGTGAGAACAAAAAGAGCATTGATGGACAGCGTGACATTTATCCAAGACACGTGTACTTGTGTTTCCAAAACCTGTTTAGCTTTGAACCAGGTAAGAGAAGAGAGGATAGCTCTGTAAAGCGAGGTAGATACAAAGAACTGCAGTTGCTGCAATCTTAAGTAAAACACAGAGTGCTAGAGTAACTCAGCAGGTCAGGCAGCAACTGTGGAGGTAATGCATAAGCAATATTTCTAGTCGGGACAGGTTTTAGAATAATTATAGTCGGGGGGGGGCGGGGATCGGGAGAGAGTGAGAAAGAGACGTGGGGTTGGGACAAACATATCTGTCAGGGAATGTTGCTGACTGGCCTGCTCCAGACTGCAGGAGTACGTGCTGAGGGACGCACTGAAGCTCGATGCAGCCAACGCCAAGGCTCTGTGGGGCAGGACCACAGTCTGCTGCTGGACTTTGACGGACAGAGTCTGGTTGGGACACCCCTCAAACAAGGGAAGGGATATCACTCCAGGGGCCACATGAGTGGCGATGGTGCCTAAGTGTAAAGAGAGGAGTAAATATTACTGAGTATACCACTTTGGTAGTCTAGGGGTTCTATCTTTGCACATCTCACTTTTTCTCCTTGCTTTTTCTCCCTTGATTTCTTCCAACTATAGCTAAAAGTTAAAATTGAAGCTGCACAATAACTGTATTATGTCATATGCCGTTGGTTCTATTTTTGTACATTTGCTTCTAATAAATAAAAATATTAAAAAAAAACAAAAAAACATTACTGAGTATGACACTTCAACGTATAGACAGTGTGAAGAGATTTTGTACCGATTTTAGTTTAGTTTAGTTTTAGAGATATCGCATTGAAACAGGACCTTTGGCCTACCGAGTCCATGCTGACCATTGATCACAAAAGGTTTCAGGTCGAGAAAGGGTCTCGACCCGAAACGTCACCCATTCCTTCTCTCCAGACTTGCTGCCTGTCCCGTTGAGTTGCTCCAGCTTTTTGTGTCTATCTTCGGTTTAAACCAGCTTCTGCAGTTCCTTTCTAAACACTGACCGTTGATCACCCGTTCACACTAGTTCTATGTTATCCCATTTTCTCATCCACTCTCTGCACACGAACAGCAATTTACAGCGGCCAGTTAACCTACAAATGTGCACGTCTTTGGAACGTGAGTGGAAACCGGAGCACCCAGAGGAAACCCACATGGTCACCAGGAGAACGGAAACTCCACACAGATGTCAGGATCCCTGGAGCGGCTCTACCAGTTGCGCCACTATTTTTAGTTTTACATATACGTGTTTTATTCTGAACAAAGTTTATTTTAGGGGTCATATAAGCTGCAGCAAGCATTTCCAATGCTGGCCACTAAACCCTCCAACTCCATTGACATAGTCAATGTCAATGTCATCCATGTTTACCGCCCCACCAGCGCCCCCTGGCGCCGGGAGAACAGCGCCGTGTGCCGCACCAGCGCCCCCTGCGGCTGGGAGGACCAATCTCTCAGCGCCCCCTGCGGCTGGGAGGACCAATCTCTCACCGCCCCACCAGCGCTCCCTGCGGCTGGGATGACCTATTTCTCGCCGCCAGACCAGCTCACCCAGGCGATTGGGGGCAAAGATTATAGAGGATATAAGATCTTTGATTGGGGGACCTCGCCGGGTGTCGCACCAGCGCCCCCACCCTTCTGGCGGCTGGGAGGACCAATCTCTCACCGCCCCACCAGCGCCCCCTGCGGCCTGGAGGAGCTCCGGCACCCACTACCGTCTCAGCTGCTGCCCCCGTCGGTGGAGCGCCCGGCGCGGCCCGCCTCACTCACTCACTCGCCCGCCCGCCCGACGCCCGGCCGTGCTCCCCGCACACACACACACACAGAGAGACCCTGGCAGGGCAGGGACGCGGCCTGCAGCGGTAAGGAAGCATCTCTCCCCGTCAGCAAGGTTGTGCCGCTCTCTCCCCGGGCCGACCGGGCTCCCCCTGGCAACCGCCGCCCGCCCGCCCGTCGCCGCTTTGTTGTCCCGCCGGGACCTGGCCCCTCAGCGGCGGCTCCTCATCACACGAGTTCAGTTGCCGAGGGGATGGTCGGCGGGTGGGGTGGGTGTGTGTACCTGTGGCCGGTGAACGTCCAGGCATTGGCCGGCGGTGGAGCGGAACAAAGAGGCGCTTGTTTGGCAGCATGTTCCTTCAATCGGTTCATTGTTCCAGCCCTGGATCACGGAGGGGAGGCTGTGTGCCCAGTGAGGTAGCCCTGTGCAGGGAAGGTACCCCTTATCCAAGGGAAAGGTAGCCCTGTGCCCTGAAAGGTAGCCCGGTGGCCCTGTGGCCGGAGACATTGTGGCCGGGGAGGTAGCCCTGTGGCCAGAGACATAACCCTGTGGCCGGAGAGGTAGCCATGTCTAGGGAGTGTAAGTCCCATACCCAGAGAGGTAGCCCTGTGGCCAGAGAGGTAGCCCGGTGCCAGGGAGAGGTAGCCCGGTGTCAGGGAGAGGTAGTCCTTTCTATGATAGGTAGCCCTGCGGCAGAGGGAGGTAGCCCTATAGTAGCCGAGTGTCCGGATGGGTAGCTCATACATGGAGGAATATCCTTGCGCCCTGAGGCTATTCCTGGACCCTCAGTGCTACCCCTCTGCATGGGGGGGGGGGGCTCTGTCCAGGCGCGGTGGCCCTATACCCCGAGGGGCAGTTGTGTGCTGGGACGGGGTTAGCTTTGTGAATGAAGGAATGACATTTTAAGGACACTTTTAAAATCTATATATTAATTTTGGTGCTTTCTTCGGAGTGAGTAAAATGTTGAAAGCAACATAGAATCGTGCAGCAACAGTTGCTATGTTGCACGCTATCGGAAGTGCTGCCGTTCAGCTGAGAACGAAACTATCACATCACACTTCTCTGAAGGACAGCAGGAGGGTGATGTCCAGATCTGGCTCCTCATTCAACCTTGCAGAATAAGCATGTTGTAGTGCCAGCATTGAAGTGCTTCTTGTGTACATTTCTAACAATTACAACAGCGATTATACTTCAAGAGTACTTTTTTCATGATTAGTATCACAATAGCTAAGTCGATTGTGTGTCTGAAGCAGCGTCCTGATCCGCAATGTCGCTTAAGCATTTCCTCCCCAATTACTGCCTGATCCACTGTGTTCCTCCAGCTTTCTGTGTACCGCTCCTTTTCGAGCATCTGTTGTCACTTGTGAATTGATCGAGGTTTATGTCAGCAAATATGTCAACCCTTTAATGACAATATGAGTCTGAAACCTTACAAATACAGTAGGAAGGAACTGCAGATGCTGGTTTACACCGAAGATAGACACAAAAAGCTGGAGTAACTCAGCGGGTCAGGCAGCAAGTCTGGAGAAAAGGAATAGGCGACATTTTGGGTTTCGACCCAAAACATCACCTATTCCTTTTCTCCAGAGATGCTGCCTCACCTGCTAAGTTACTCCAGCGTTTAGTGCCTATCTTACTGGTAGAGTACTTTGCCAGTAAATGCGTTTTTACTGTTGAAGAGGCTGTTGAGGTAGAATTATGTCCTGAAACGTTTCTGATGTTTATGTGAAACAATGGAACAGGCAGTTCCTCAATTTTTACATTTCATCGTGAAGCCTTCACTTCAGATAAAGGCATTGCAGGCATGCACTGAACTGCAAATCGGTTTAAAGCTCAATGTGGACGTTGAAGTGAAAGCTTCCAGACCCAGTTGAATGTGTTCTCAATTGAACTGAGTGAACATCTATGTTTCTATGACTGGACAAGCTAGATGCAGGAAAAATGCTCCCAATGTTGGGCGAGTCCAGAACCAGGGGCCACAGTCTTAGAATAAAGGGGAGGTCGTTTAAGACGGAGATGAGTAAAAACGTTTTCACCCAGAGAGTTGTGAATTTATGGAATTCCCTGCCACAGAGGGCAGTGGAGGCCAAGTCACTGGATGGATTTAAGAGAGAGTTAGATATAGGGTGATTTCACGAAAGGTCACTGGAGCGTAGATCCTCACCCACGTGACCGCAAAATTTAACTGGGGTACAAGCGTCACTTCCGGTACATGTTAGTGATGCTGAAAACATGCACTTTCACACCCGTTAAAAACCGCGAAAACGGCCAGTTTTTGAGCTGTAAATTACTGTGCCAGTCGGGGTGACGGTGAGGCACAGCTACCTAACTTTACAGTCCAGAAGAAAGATAAAAACTAAGGTAAATTCAAGAGGGAGCTGAAGGTGCAAAAATAGCGGAAGTGATCAGCGGACATTTGCCGTGGAGATATAAAGATCGAAAATATCGGGAATTGTCGCGTTTGCTCGCTGCATTTCATCAAAAGTAAGGCATTATTGACTTTTTATCTTTATTCATTTGTTATATGAAAAGTTTTAAAAGTGAAAAATCCGTCAGTAAAATTGCAAAATCGCCCATGGTTCTCAGGTGGGTTTTAACATGCAAAATGAAAACGCTTCTGAAGCTCCATTTACCATTTAAATAATCGTAAACTATCAATGCGTTTTGAAATAAATTTTACTCAGATGCAAGCTAAGGAATGGGATAATTGTCAGCTGTTAATTGGACAAAATCAGGACATTTTATTATTTGCCAAAATATATTTCTCAATGTCTCTTGTTTAAAGCCTGCACAATCACCCAAACTACTTATTTATTTATCATCTAATAACAGACAAGCCTGCAGCATGGAATGATGTCAACAATCCTGATTGGGCACCCACTGTGAGCATTGGGAAATATATTTTGGCAAATAATAAAATGTCCTGATTTTGTCCAATTAACAGCTGACTATTATCCCATTCCTTAGCTTGCATCTGAGTAAAATGTATTTCAAAACGCATTGATAGTTTACGATTATTTAAATGGTAAATGGAGCTTCAGAAGCGTTTTCATTTTGCATGTTAAAACCCACCTGAGAACCATGGGCGATTTTGCAATTTTACTGACGGATTTTTCACTTTTAAAACTTTTCATATAACAAATGAATAAAGATAAAAAGTCAATAATGCCTTACTTTTGATGAAATGCAGCGAGCAAACGCGATAATTCCCGATATTTTCGATCTTTATATCTCCACGGCAAATGTCCGCTGATCACTTCCGCTGTTTTTGCGCCTTCAGCTCCCTCTTGAATTTACCTTAGTTTTTATCTTTCTTCTGGACTGTAAAGTTAGGTAGCTGTGCCTCACGGTCACCCCGACTGGCACAGTAATTTACAGCTCAAAAAACTGGCCGTTTTCGCAGTTTTTAACGGGTGTGAAAGTGCGCGTTTTCAGCATCATTAATATGTACCGGAAGTGACGCCTGTACCCCAGTTAAATTTTGCGGTCACGTGGGTGAGGATCTATGCTCCAGTGACCTTTCGTGAAATCACCCTATAGCTCTAGGGGCTAGTGGAGTCAAGGGATATGGGGAGAAGGCAGGCACGGGTCATTGATAGGGGACGATCAGCCATGATCACAATGAATGGCGGTGCTGGCTCGAAGAGCCGAATGGCCGCCTCCTGCACCTATTTTCTGTTTCTATATGTTTCTATCTTTTTAAAAGGTAGGGGTCCACCTCACTGAGATATTGAATTTCCAGTCGGATTCATAGGCCTTGGTTCTTATAGACCGTAGAACAGTGCAGCACATGAACAGGCCCTTTGCGAGTCAGGAGTGTTTTCAGACTAGTACTTTCTTCCAGATGGCAGGGGTGATATGAGAGCGTGGCCAGGGTAGTGTGGGTTACATCATTTTTGAGCCAGCACCTTCTCTAGATCCCTTCGATGGTGGAGGGGTCAGTACCCGTGATGGACTGGGCGGTGTCCACCACTTTTTATAATTACCAGTCATTCCAGGAACCAGGAACCTGCCGAACCAGGCCATGATGCAATCAGCCTGTATGCTCCTCAGTCAGGTCTTCAAGAGATATGCACGCCCAGGAACTTGGACAAGTTGACTTACTCCATTACCAACCTTCTTCTTATTTCGTGTGGCATGCACAGCCTAAAGTTATTGGACAACTTGTTCTATTTGATCTTCCATTTGTGCACGTCGAGTTGATTGCATTAGTCGAAACAGGGCGGACCACGTGAAGGTTGCAATCTTCCACCCCATCGCCAACCTGTCAATGAAGATATGTTTAAGAAAGAACTGCAGATGCTGGAAAAATCGAAGGTAGACAAAAATGCTGGAGAAACTCAGCGGGTGAGGCAGCATCTATGGAGCGAAGGAATAGGTGACGTTTCGGGTCTCGACCCGAAACGTCACCTATTCCTTCGCTCCATAGATGCTGCCTCACCCGCTGAGTTTCTCCAGAATTTTTGTCTACTGTCAATGAAGATAGGTTTGTAGAACCTTGGCCTTCTTCTTTTAAAGTCAAGGGAATGACCCAGGATGTTAGTGCTCAAGCCTCTGGAGTGAGAGTTGTGGCTGCAATCCTCTGACCAGAAGCCAGAGGTCCCACGGAGGGACAGCTGAAATGCCAGTGCAGATCAGCTATCCTGCCTTGGAGCAATTGATGCTGGTGCTGCAGAGAACTCAAAGATGGAATTACTTACTAGTTGAGGTGGATGCAAATGTGAATATTCCAGACAGCATTAAAAGTAGAGTGTGCCTCCTTTAACCTTGACCAAGAAGCCTTGCGATGAGGTGCAGCAATGACAGCCACTTCTCAATTGGTTAGACTGATGTCCCCTCTTGACAGAGGAAGTCGGGTGTTACCAGCAGATACTTAGCGATGGCGGCACGGTGGCGTTGTGAGTAGACTTTAAAAAATATATATATTTATTTTATTAGAAGCAATTGTACAAGGAGAAAGTAATCGACATAACAATTATACAATTTTCGTACAGCTTCAGTTTTAACATTTTATAAACTAATAACTAAAATGGACAAAAGAAAAAAGGAAAGAAGGGAAAGGAAGAAGAAAAGAAAAAGAAAATAATCCATTCGAAAAAGACGCAAAAGAGAAAAAAGAAAACCCCCTGAACTAACGAAGAAGTGAAAGAAGCGGAGATATATCCCTCTACCCTTCCCTACGCCCGCTCACCCGACCCTAGCACCGGTTTTGAATTTGTGTTCAACCATTATGTTGTTGAAGAAATTCAATGAAAGGAGACCATATTTTGGAAAATTGATCTGGTTTGTCAGACAGTGCAGTGGTAGACTTGCTTCCTTACAATGCCAAAGTCTCGGATTCGATCCTGACTACGAGTACTGTCTCTACAGAGGTTGTACGTTCTCTCTGTGGGTTTTCCCCGGGTGCTCCGATTCCCTCCCACACTCTAAAAAATTACAAATTTGTAGGTTAATTGGCTTTGAAAAAATTGTAAATTGTCTCCATTGTGTAGGATAGTGCTAGCGTGTGGGGATTGGTGGTCGGCGAGGACTCAGTGGGCCAAAGGGCCTGATTCCGTGCTGTATTTCTAAACTAAACTAAACTAAATTACACTGAAAGCCTCAGCTAAGGTGGAGTGTTAATAGGAATTCTGCACCTTAGTTTGTCACACTTGAGCGGATGTCCATGAACCACCCCTTTGTGAAAAATCTGTAATGCGCCAGATGCAATCAGTGTGAACAAGCGATCAGATCTTGTGGAATTTGGGAAGTAATATGCAGACTAAACATCAGATCGTAATGCTCTTGCCCTGGCAAACATACAGCCTTCACTCGCCAACTCTCAGACACCTCCTCCTACTTACCCTCCGACCATGATCCCGCAGATGAACCTCAGACCATTTCTGATTTTATCACGTCTGCTGTCTGCCCTCCAAAGTCTCCAACATTGTTCCACAACCCCACACAGCCCGGGGTTCCCCCCAAAATTCATAAATAGAACTGCCCTAGCAGACCCTTTGTTTGCTCCTGTACCATTGAATTAATTTCCACATACCTCAACTTCATCCTATCTCCCCCCCCCCCCCCCAGTTCAATCCCTCCCCACCTATGTCCAAGACACCTCACACACCGTTCGTCTCTTCAATGATTTCTGTTTTCCAGGCCCCCACTCCCTCATCTTTACTAGGTCTGAAGAAGGGTCTCGACCCAGAATGTCACCCATTCCTTCTATCCCGAGATGCTGCCTGTCCTGCTGAGTTACTCCAGCATTTTGTGTCTACCTGTCTATCCTTCAAATGAATGCCTGTTAAAACACTTGGTCATTTTCCTGGGCAATTTGGCTTTTTTCCTTCATTTTTCATATAGCATAACACAGGAACAGGCCCTTCAGCCCACAATGTCTGTGCCAAACGTGATGCCCGTTAAACTAATCTCATCTGTCTGCACATGATCCATAATCCTCCATTGCTTATTTAAAACCCGCTTTAAATGTGAGTGTTGCTGACAAGGCCACTATGTAATATCCATTAAAAATTAATTTAATTTTTGTGCATCTCCACCCTACCTGTACTCATTTGAACAATGGCCTGACTCATTGGGCACGATTCCATTTGCAAAACCCATTTGCTGGATCCTCCCTTAAGTGACTAACAAGTCAACAGTGAATGCCAAGACTCTTCTTGAAGCCCATTCACTGCACATGCACACTTAAGGTCAGATCTGAAGCTGCAGCAATCCTCCCCAAACTTTCCCCTCACTAACTTTAAAGGCATAGAATCACACAACACAGAGTCAGGCCCTTCAGCCTAACATGTCCATGGCAACCAAGATGCCCCATCTAATATAGTTCCATTTGTCCATGTTTGTCCCATACCCATCTCAACGTTTCCTATCCCTGTACCTGTCCAAATATCTTTTCAATGGAGTTGTTGTCCCTGGCTCAACTACTTCCCCAGGCAGCTAATCCAATATACCCACCACCCATTTATGTGAAAACAAAATTTGCCCCACGGGTTCCTATTAAATCTTTTGTCTCTCATCTTAAACATATGCCCTCTAGTTCTTGATTTCCCTACTCTGGGGAAAAATACTGCATTCGCTCTATTTAATCTCCTAATGATTATATACATCTCTAGAATCTCTAGGTAGACACAAAATGCTGGAGTAAATCAGCGGGACAGGCAGCATCTCTGGAGAGAAGGAATGGGTGATGTTTCGGGTCGAGACCCTTCTTCAGACTGATCTATAATCTCTATATCTGAAGAAGGGTCTCGAGCCGAAACGTCACCCATTCCTTCTCTCCAGAGATGCTGCCTGTCCCGCTGAGTTACTCCAGCATTTTGTGTCTACCTTCTCTATAAGAACACCGCTCAGCCTCTTGTTTTCCAAGGAATAAAGTCGTAGCCTGCACAACCTCCACTAATAGCTCAGATACAGGGGTCCTGGCACGGTATCCAATTCTAACACATCCATTCTAACCCATCCTTGTTAATATAAAGAGAAAGTGATGTGAAACATGCCAGAGATTGAATCCAAAATCCCACTGACTCCCACAGCTATCTTGACTACACAGCTTCCCACCCTGCTGCCTCTTGCAAGAATGCCATCCCTTGCTCTCAATTTCTGTCTCCACTGCATCTGCTCTCATGATGAGCCAAGATGTCCTTGATCTTCAGAAAACGTAGTTACTCCCCCTGCCCTCACCTGCGTCTCTGTATCCCATAGTGCTGCTCTCGTTCACGCCCCCCCCCCCCCCCCCCCCCCCCCCCCCCACCATCCTCTACACTGGAACAAGGATAGAGATCCTCTGGTTCTCACCTTTCACCCCACTCGCCTTGGCATCAAGCACATTATTCTCTGACATTTCCACCGCCTTCAACGTGATCGCACCACCAGTCACATCTTCCCGTCCCGTTCCAGTTTACACAGTGACCATTCTCTCTGCAACTCCTTGGTTCACCTATCCCTTCTCACCCAAACCACCCCCTCCCCAGGTATTTTCCCCTGCAGCCACAGAATATGTAGCACCTACACCCTGTTCTTACACCTCCTACCTCATCCATCCAGGGACCTCAACAGTCCTACCAAGTGAGACACTGGTACACATGCTGCACAAGTCATCCACTGTGTTTGGTGTTCATATTGTCGCCTTATTTACATTGGCGAGACCAAGCCTATCCAGACCGTACACTTGCGCTCACTCCTTTTATTCTCTCTCTCTCTTAGAGACATAAACCTTAAACCTTAGAGACACAGAGACTGCAGATGCTGGAAGATTGTGCAAGAAACAAAACGTTGGTGGAACTCAGCGGGCCAGGCAGCATCTGTGGAGGGAAATGGACAAATGACGTTTTGGGTCGAGATCCTTCTACAGACTGATTCGACAGTTGGTTTGGGTCGGGGCCCTTCTTCAAAGTGAAGAATGGTCTCGACCTGAAGTGACATCAATCCATTTCCCTCCACAGAGGCCGCCTGACCAACTGAGTTCCTCCAGCACTTTGTTTTTCACTGGTTGAAGTGTCAAATCAATGCAGCTAATGCCGTCGAGGTTGAAAACTCAGTGAAAGCACAGCATTGCAACGTGATCTTGCCACGTGATGCATCAACATGTTGTCATCTCACCAAGTGAGTGAAAAATCCCAAGCACCTGTCCTTGGGAAAAATCCCAAGCAGTTGAGTCCAATTTCTGACAGGAATTGTTAGGTTAGGAAGAGACCTAATGACTTCCTTAAACGGCTGAAGAACGATTTGACCAAATTTTGGGTCTAACTTGCTTCAAACATTCTTGTGACCCAGCACTTAATGGCCCAGAATTGTTCTGTTTTTTGCTGCTTTCATGTAATACAGGCCTAACAAGCTCATATTTCACGATGGTGTCCTCAAATGTTTGTTGATAATCTGTCACCTGAGATGGAGACAAAGAGATTAAGAAAGTCGAGAGAGATGTCAGATATTGTCCAAGTGGATTTCAGGGCAGGGTGGAAGTTGGTGGTGAAGTTGTTCAAATTGATGAGTGCAGTCATCGAAGCAGCCCCAGTGCAGCAGAGAAGGAGTTGGGGAGTGGTGCCAGTGCATTTAGAACGAAGAGTATTCGACGTAGTGTGAATGTATCAGTAGTTGCAAGAGAGACCTGGGAACATGTCAGTAGTCAAAAAGTGCCTCTCACACAGAAAAGTTTGTAATAGCCATTTTTAATAACACCTCAAAATATTCAAATATGAATTTTGGTCTTATCCATGGTACCAGCATAATTTTAATGAATTATGCAAGGTTTCTGAGTCAGGATGAAAAGCAACTATTTTGTTTAAAAAAATTACTTGTAGGTCTTTGCTCTAATTAATGCTGCTCCTGCTTTTCAAAACAATATCTGCAAATGGTACAAGCTGCAGCGCATTAAACCATTCTTAAGTAGCGGTTGATGTGAGGACTTAAAAGTGATGACTTGACGTTATTGAAGCATCACCGCTTTCTGTCCCCACTGACATATTAAAATGATGGCAACAGGATGAGCCAAACCACCTTCCAGCCAGTGAAGGGCTTTTGACATATGATCATTGTTCTAATGTAGGAAAAGCGGAGACTAATTTGTGCACAACAATATTTCACAAGGACCCATGAAACGGAGGTCAGATAAACGGCCGAGGGTTAATTATTCGTCTGTTCATTCCATGTGCTTGATTTTGTTCCGATGCAAATCGTTAATGTTTAAAAGTATGATGAAAACTGTGCTGACCAGATCCAAGTTATGCAGAGCCAAACCAACTGGGTTTCTTGTGTAGGAGGGAACTGCAGATGCTGGTTTACCATGAATATAGACACAAAATGCTGGAGTAATTTAGTGGGCTAAACAGCATCTCCGAAGAAGGGTTCCGATCCGAAATGTCACCCATTCCTTCTCTCCAGATATGCTGCCTGTCCCACTGAATTACTCCAGCATTTTGTGTCTATCAATTGGGTGTCTTGATTCTTTTCACGTGATTTTATGTTATTTAGGTGGAAAGGCGATAGGTTCAGAGGCAATATAAAACATTTTGAGGCTTTAATGTAAGAGCGTTCGTAACAATTATCACCAGCCTCCTGAATCAAAGGAGTATTCAAGAATGAAACTCAAAAAGTAACTGTAGACACAGGGACCTGTAGATGCTGGTTTACAAACAAACTCCAGCACTTGGTGTCAAAAATGAACTGGTTGTATTACCATAGCTATTTGGTATTTAAACATTGAAATTTTCACGACTATTTAGATTACAATATTGTGGTCTTCATTACATTTAAGTATCAATTTAAATGGACATTACAGCCACAACAGATTTCCTTAGCTCGGCTATCCATATAAAATACCATCTGGCGGTGCTACATCCTGAGCAGATTTTATTTGTCGTCTCCTTTTACGCTCCCACTGGAAGCAGTGGCGAGCACGCTTCAAAGATTTAAGGAACAGCAGGGTTTAATCGATTAGCTAGTTTAGTGAAAATGAACACTCGTGGATCGAGAGACAATATTAGCAACTGTATCACGTGGATTATAAAGCCATCCTTCCATTGGATAGTATTTGCTGATAGCCGAGATGAAAGAAAAATAACCTAATTCCCATCAGAGTGCTAAATGCGGGGGCCAGATTTTACTGAGGACAATAAACATGTGAAGTGGAAGTGAGTTAGTTGAGGGGAACTGATTGGGTCTCCGTTCAAGGAAGATTTTTTTTTAGGACAATTTGAATGCATTATTGATGTGGGGGCTGCTCTTACATGGATGGTGTGCGTCAGTTGTGATCTCCAAATTTGGAAAATCATTCATGAATGTTGCAAATCCTGACCAAATACTCTGCCTAACAATGTTCTCCAGAGATGCTGCCTGCTGGGTCACTCCAGAACTTTTTGTCATGTGTATCTTTTCCTCAGCGATTTGGCTTGTAAAGTGGTTACTGGTTGTTGATAGACATTAGACAATAGGTGCAGGAGTAGGCCATTCGGCCCTTCGAGCCAGCACCGCTTTGATCAAAGAATATTAATTGAAAGAAGGGATAGCTGCTGATTTATGCAAGAAGGTTTTATACATGGCCCGTTGCTAACTCTAAACCTAGACGTCTTGACACTGGAACTGAAACTTCAAATGAATTCCCCAACAATGATACCTTTCACTGCGATCAACTGAAGTAAGACATTGCAAAAGGCAACATGCAGTTTTGGGAGTGGACTAATTCACTAACTGAAGCTTTAAAGAAGAATGCAAATAGTGCTTGGATTATAGTTTTCAAGGATTTAAATTTATTTGAAAAATAAATTTCCAATTAACTTTATCAATAATCTATGCTGGCGGTCCTGTATTTTACCACTGAATGTGTAAATCTCTTTTGGTGACATTTTGCCTTTAAATACATAGAAACATAGTAAATAGGTGCAGGAGTAGGCCATTCAGCCCTTTGAGCCAGCACCACCATTCAATATGATCATGGTTGATCATCTAAAATCAGTACCACGTTCCTGCTTTTTCCCCATATCTCTTGATTCTTGTAGCCCTAAGAGCTAAATCTCACTCTCTCTTGAAAAAATCAAGTGCATTGGCCTCCACAGCCTTCTGTGGCAAAGAATTCCACAGATTCACAACTCTCTGGGTGAAAAAGCTTTTCCTCATCTCAGTCCTAAATGGCCTACCCCTTATTCTTAATGTACATATAAAGTGTAATATTGATTTCCGTGACTATGATATGGAAAGTTTAGGTATGTTTGCTCAAATTCAACTATTATTCATTAGGTGTAGGAAAGAACTGCAGATGCTTGTTTAAATCGAAGGTAGACACAAAATGCTGGAGTAACTCTGCGGGACAGGCTGCATATGCTGCCTATTATTCATTAGGCCTGGATAGAGTGGATGATGTTTCCACTCATAGAAGAATCTAGGACCAGAGGTTGTAGCCTCAAAATTAAAGGACGTTCCTGTAAGAGGGAGATGAGGAGGATTTTTTTTGTTGTCAGAGGATGGTGAATCTGTGGAATTCATTGCCATAGAAGGCTGTGGAGGCCAAGTCAATGGAGAGTTTTAATGAAGAGATAGATAGATTCTTGATTAGTACAGGTGTCAGTTGTTATGGGGAGAAGACAGGAGAATGGGGTTAGGAGGGAAAGATAAATCAGCCATGATTGAATGGTGGAATAGGCTTGAAGGGTCGAATGTCCTAATTCTGCTCCTATCATATGAATTTATGAATATTTGGGTTTAGAAAATTTGAGGGTGGGGGTGGGATTAGTAGGCAGGAAGGATGCTCCTTTTGGCCAGGATGTCCAGATCCAGCGGTCACAGGCTGTGGAATAAGGGATAAACCATTTAAGGCAGCGATTAGGATTTTTTTTTTTCTCAAAGAGAGTGATGAACCTGAGGAATTCAGTTGAAGTCAAATCATTAAGAAGGTCTTCGATATTTTTCCTGGGGCTGGTGGGATTAACAGCATTGGAGAAAAAAACTGGACACGGTATTCAATTTGGATGATCAGCCATAATGCGATTGAATGGTGGAGCAAATTGAGAGGGTTCAATGGTCACCTGCTCCTATTTTCTGTATTTCTCTGTTAATGTCCTTAATCATTTGACCACTAACCTTCAAGTTGTGAATACAGTTTTGAGCATGTGATGTTGCCGGATTTGACATCCGGTGAATTACTGAAGTGAATTTGCCTATGTTAGTTACAATCAATTCAACGCTGTGTATTTAATCTGCTGCTTTGTTTCTCTGATGCATCAGTAGGCTCATCTGATGATGTCGAACTATGCAGAGGAGGAAGGAACTGGGTTTGATCCCAGAGCTGCATAGCTAACTTTACGCAGCCATGGTTGTGATTAGGAGTTCTCATTTGGGGCGAGGGAGGAGACTGTTGGCCAGATATTTTGTTCCTGGTGGAATATTACAGTTTATAGGTGATCCGGTAGTGATCAATTATATGCAGATCCACATATCCAATGTGATCTGTCAAGCGAGCCACTCGGCAGTGCCTGGCACCCGCACCCAAGCAATATAACTATTCAAGCAATGCATCAACACCTTTGTGTGAGAGAAACTTAGTGAAGAAAGAATTGAATCTCAGGACACCAGCTTACTCTCCATTTGGTTGAGTTTGGGAAAAGCAGGAATACCAATGATCTCAGAATAATTTTTAGCTGATATGAATTTACCTCGGCCATTTTAAGTTGACAACTGCAACCAATACTTGAAAAACAGGTGCGGCACAGTGGCGCAGATGTAGGGTTACTGCCTTACATCGCCAGGGATTCGGGTTCGATCCTGACCACGGTTGCTATCTGTACGGAGTTTGTACGTTCTCCCTGTGACCTGCGTGGGTTTTCTCCGAGTGTTTCGGTTTCGTCCCACACTCCAAAGACTTATGGGTTTGTAGGTTAATTGGCTTTGGTAAAAATTGTAAATTGTCCCTAGTGTGCGTGTGTGTAGGTTAGTGCGAGTGAGCGGGGATCGCTGGTTGGTGTAGACTCAGTGGGGCGAAGGGCTTGTTTCCATGCTGTATCTCTAAACTTAAATAAATACTAAAACACCAAGAAGGAAATTACATAGCCAATTTTTTGAATTTCTATTTCAAAATTATTTAAATTTGGTCTGGTTCTGTAATAGTGTCATGAGAATTGCTAGATGGGAATATCCTTCGAACAGGCAGCATTTGTTTGGTAATGTCATTGCAGATCTAGAAGTATAACATTTTTCCACTGAACCTGGCAAAGGAAAGGGTCCTGACCTGATACATCACCTATCCATGTTTTCCAGCGATACTGCCTGACCCTCTGAGTTACTCCAGCTCTTTGTGTCCTTTTCTGTAAACCAGCATCTGCAGCTCCATGTTTCCACTCGAGGAAATTCTCTACTTTGCACAATGCTTTTTGTGAATAGGATTTCCCTCTGTTAGCACATCTTATCAAATGGTTCTTTGGTTTGGTGGCAAGCGAGGAAAGATCCCTCTCCAATCATTTTTAAATGACTGTCTTTAGGAGGAGCAGAAGAAATGAGAGGGTTCACATTGGGCGGCACGGTAGCGCAGAGGTAGAGCTGCTGCCTTACAGCGCCAGAGACCCGGGTTCGATCCTGACTATGTGTGCTGTCTGTATGGATTTTGTACACTCTCCGGCTTCCTCCCACACTCCCCCCCCCCCCCCTGAAGAAGAGTCTTGACCCGAAACGTCGCCAATTCCTTCGCTCTATAGATGCTGCCTCGCCCGCTGAGTTTCTCCAGCTTCTTTGTCTACCTTCGATTTTTCCAGCATCTGCAGTTCTTTCTTAAACATTTCTTAAACACTAGAGATCTTTGCTCCCTCTAGTGGTGTCAATTGAAACTCCACCAAAAAAGAGATCCTACCATTTTCTAATCTACCTGTTGAGGCCCCTCATTTCCCCCCAGTAAATGGTGGATCTACAATGTACTTCGAAAGTTTTGTCAAAGACGTACAGGCTTGTTGGTTAATCGACTTCAGTGAAATTTATAAATTGTTCTTAGTGTGTAGAATCGTGCTAGTGTAAGGGGGTGACCACTGGTTGATGTGGGCCGAAGGGCATTTTTCCATGCTATATCTCTAAAGTTCAAAGTATAGCATTTACAGAACAACTATATTACAGCCAATGAGTTGTATTGTTTTAATGTAGTGAAATGCAGCAGCCAAGCCATACAAAATATCCCACAAATAGCAGTGAAATAAAAGACCAGGTCATTGTAGATTAGATGCCGGTTAGAATAATGGAAGAATTTTAGTTCCTTTTCAGATAGTACAATAGATCTTTGAGTTTTCTCTGTATTGGTTAAGGCTCCCATTGAAAAGTACACAAGCCTACCCAAAATGTTGTATTCATATTCTGGGCATAGGCTCACACGTCTCTCCTCCTGACTTTGTAGCGTGCTAGTAGTTGGCAGCCCTGGAACCTGGATTATAGGAAAACATTTTGCCGGATAAGTTATCTCACCATGGAAGAAGGAAGATTAATGAGATGATTCCTTCGTGCGACCTACCTAAAGCAGAAATGTTCCATCACCTTTCAGCTACAGAAAGTTTATGATCTAAAGAAATGAAAGGAAAAATAATTTGCGAAGGAGGCTTACAATTTCAGTGCAACACATGCACAATGTCAACGGTGCCGTTCACCGAGGCTTGAAACCGCTTGAACTATTTTCAAGCGAAGACCTTGATTAATTACCACCACATTAAGCCGTCATTCCACTGTAGCACACCAGTTCATCATCAAGAAAATGCCACCAGACCGGCATGTTGGCCACAAGCCTGCAGCGCTTGAGAGACACAAGATCAAAACTGTTTATAAGGTCAGGATTTAATGGCCCAAACTTAGATGTTCAATTTATACAACTTTGATGAAGCCGTTGAGAGGACTTTTGAGAGTCCAGTTAATTTGGCAGTAAGCATACATTTCCTCTGAGTGGAAAAACATAGTGCTCTCAAGAGTGTTTCTAATTTCTAAAGCACAAATACCCTGTGCCATAACCCCTACTTTTCCCAATTCCACATGTCAATGCATCACCTGCTCTTGAAGTAGGTGACCATTTATAGATCTTTGTGAAGATCGAAATACCAAACATATGAACATTGACTTCTCCAATTTCAGGTAGTCTTTGCTTTCTCCTTCCTTCACCTCCCCTTCCCAGCTCTCCCACAGCCTACTGTCTCTGCCTCTTCCTTTCTTTTTCCGGACCCCCCACCCCCTGACATCAGTCTGCAGAAGGGTCTCGACCCGAAACGTCGCCAATTCCTTCGCTCTATAGATGCTGCCTCGCCCGCTGAGTTTCTCCAGCTTCTTTGTCTACCTTCGATTTTTCCAGCAACTGCAGTTCTTTCTTAAACATTTATAGATCTTTGCTCCCTCTAGTGGTGACAATTGAAACTCCACCAAAAAAGAGATCCTACCATTTTCTAATCTACCTGTTCAGGCCCCTCATTTCACCTCAGGAAATGGTGGATCTACAATGTACTTTGAAAGTTTTGTCAATTTTTCCATTGACGTTACAATCAGTATGCTCCAGTAGCTTTGAGCTTTGATTCACTTACTTTAGTTTTAGTTTTTTTTAGATATAGGGTTGTAGACTTTAGGAGAGCCCCCCTTCCCTCCGCCCACTCACCATCAACAACACCACAGTCATATCTGTGGAGTAATTTAAGTTCCTTGGAACCTCATCTCCAGGGGCCTTAAATGGGAGGTCACCATCGACTCCACAGTCAAAAAGGCCCAACAGAGGATGTACTTCCTGCGGCAGCTGAGAAAACACAATCTGCCACAGGCAATGATGGTCCAGTTTTATACTGCCATCGTAGAGTCTGTCCTCACCTTCCCCATCATGGTCTGGTTTGGCTCAGCCAACAAGCATGACATCCAGAGGCTGCGGTGCATCGTTCGATCAGCCGAGAAGGTTGTTGGCTGCAACCTTCCCCCCATCGACGAACTGTGCACTGCAAGGGCCAGGAAGTGAGCGGGTAAGATCATCTCTGACCCCTCTCACCCAGGCCACAAACTCTTTGAAGCACTTCCCTCTGGAAGGCGACTCTGGACTGTCAAAGCCGCCACAGCCAGACATAAAAACAGCTTTTTTCCACGAGCAGTAGTTCTACTCAATATCCAAAAGTCTGTAGCCTCCTTTTGCTCTGATATTTTATTTCATTTTTCACATGTTTAAATTATAATGTTGTATTTTTAATTGTCGTTGTTCCTTGCGAGCAAAGCACCAAGGCAAATTCCTTGTATGTATACATACTTGGCTAATAACATTTATTCAATTCAATTCAATTCAAACAGACCTTTCAACCCACCAAGTCCAAGCCGACCATTGATCACTCGTTCCACATTATCCCACTTTCGCATCCTATACACTGGGGGCAATTTACAGAAGCCAATCAACCTACAAACCTGCATGGCTTTGGAATGTGTGAGGAAATCGGAGAACATGGAGGAAAACAACACGGTCACAGGGAGAACGTGCAAATTCTGCACAGACAGCACCTGAGGCCAGGGTGGAGCTGTGAGGCAGCAGCTCGACCGCTGCACCACTGCGCCGCCCTATTCTGAGCTGTGGCCCATTCTGAGGTCTGTTCAAAGATCCATTCAAATAACTGAAGTGGGTGCCTTTGTCATTTGTTGTTTCTTAGCCACTTGAATGATTCACAAATTTAGAAAGTTTGCACAAAACATTTTGTTTTTCAAATTCCTTGAGCAATATCAGCAACTTGAACTTATTAAAGCATTTTTTCCGCACATAGTCACTTCACAAGATTATTATGAGAAAAAAAATCCTAACAGACACAAAAATACCCAAATGCTTGGTCAAAGATTTAGGTTTTGCAGACTACCTGAAAGAAGAAATGTGACGAGAGGCAGAGATATATACAGAAGGAATTCCAGAACTTGGGATTGGGCAGCTGAAGGCATGGTCATCAGGAATGAGGCAGTTACATTCATGGATGTTTGAGGCCAGAAATAGAGGAGCATGAGAATCTCAGTGGATTATGGAGGCAGAGGGGGAAAGGCCAAGTTTATGAAAGGAATTGAAACCAAGGACGGAAACTTGTTGAAGCTAAATTACATTCTAGACCATCAGTTTTTATAAGGGTTTAACAGCCAAGACTATGTTGGATAATTAATACAACTTTATTGAAGCTTTTGGGAGAACGTTTACAAGTGTAGGTAATTTGGCAGTAGGCACGTAACACCTTTCCTCTGATTGGAATAAACCGAGTGCACTGTGGAATGTGTTTAATTACTGGAGCACAAATACCAAATACTGCGATCCACATGAATTTCCCAACTCGACATGTCACTGCATCACTCGCCCTTGAAGTAGGGAACCATTATAGATCTTTAATCCCCTCGAGTGGTGTCAATTGAACTTGCAGCTGTAGTTCTTTTTAAGTTAGCAGGCATTTTTAAATGTAACATGAACCATTCCCTTAAGCCTTATTTTTCAGTCCAAGACTGTATTGTTATGTGAAGCAGCTCAGTTTTTAATTGGATTGTAATTTTTCATATCTTTCATTGCGAGTGGGTATCCTTATAATCCCTTATAATTTTAGTTGAATGGATTCATAACTTAGTCATAGAGTTGCTCAGCATGCAATACACCCTGGGGCCCACCATATATACGCTGATCATCATGCCTCTCTTACCTGCATTAATTCCATAACTCTTTATGCCTATCTTATTCAAGTACTTGATCAGTTGCTTCTTAAATGTTGGTACTGTTCTTGCTTCTACCACTTCCTCTGGCAGCTTATTCCAGACACCAACTATATTTGGAAAAAACCCTCGTCCCTTTTCAACCTCTCATCTTAAATATGCCCTCTAGATTTATCCACCATAACATGGAGAAACAAACTTGCTATCTATTACGTCTATAGCACCTCTCAGCCTACCTTGCTCCAGGGAAAACAGACTCACCCTATCCAATCTTTCCTTATAACTCAAGCTTTCTAATCCAGGCAACATCCTTGTGAAGGTAGACACAAAATGCTGAAGTTATGCCCCTGTCCCACTTAGGAAACCTGAACAGAAACCTCTGGAGACTTTGTGCCCCACCCAAGGTTTCCGTGCGGTTCCAGGAGGTTGCAGGTAGTGGAAGCAGGTAGGGAGACAGACAAAAACCTCCGGGAACTGCATGGAAACCTTGGGTGGGGCGCAAAGTCTCCAGAGGTTTCCGTTCAGGTTTCCCAAGTGGGACAGGGGCATAACTCAGCGGGACAGGCAGCACCTCTGGAGAGAAGGAATGGATGACGTTTCGGCTCGAGACCCTTGTGAATCTTTCTGCATCCTGTCTTGCTTAATTACATATTTCATACAGCATGGCAACTAGAACTCCAAGGATGGCTGAACCATCATTTTATACAATTATAATGACGTTGCAACTATTGTACTCAATGTTGTGGCCATTGACGGCAAGCTTGTTATATTCTGTTCAGCTATGTTGTCACTTTCAGGTATTATTTACCTCCCCGGGTCCTTCTGTTCAACAAAAGTCCCTAAGACCGTGCCTTTCACTATGTGTGTCCTAATCTAGTCTAACACCCCAAATTGCATCACTTTGCACTTGTACAGGTTAAATTCCATCTGTCATTCCTTCACCCACTTTCCCAGTTGTTCAATATCCTGTTAGACAACCTTCTTCACGTCCATTATACCAGTGATTTTGATGCAATCTGCAAACTTACTAATCATGCCTCCTCGTGACAAACAACAGAGGGCCCAGCACCAACCCCTGCAACACGTTTCTGGTCATGGGCCTCCAAACTTAAAACCAACTTTTACTGGATCTTGGGTTGCTGATTTTATGTATCATCATCCACCTGCCACACCAACGGGGATCGCTGGTCGGCACCGACTTGGTTGGCCGAAGGGTCAGTTTCTGCTCCGTTTACCTTAACTAAACTAAACCAAACCTATGATTTCCAGTCAGTGCCAAGTTAGTTAAGTCTTGGCAATGAATCTTGGTTGTGAGGTTCATAGATAAAACTTAGTTACCATTCACCTAACGTGACACAAGATGGGAACCAAATCTGGTACATTCTACTAAGCAGAACTGCATAACTTTATAATGGTACCTGATAATACATCCAGCCTCTAAAATGTAGCCTCTAACATCTAGCCTCTAAAATGCCAAATCAAACCATGCATCCCATGTATGGATTATAAAGAATTGGATAATAGTTTAGGCACGCTGGCACTGCCTGAAAATATGTAATGGCCGCCCTCTGTGTTTTAAGATAAATTGCATTTTAGATCGAGTAGCCAAAATTATAAATTGTTTACACCATAACCTAAAGTTAAGGGCCTGTCCCACGAGCATGCGACCTGCATGCGGCAAGCGCGACCAAACCGGAAGAGGGGGCCGCGCGGAGGTCGCGTGAGTGACGTGAAGTTCTAGCGAAGTCCGCGGGAAGTTCGCGCGTGACGTACGGCGTCAAGACGCTGCGCACGCCCGTCGAGGCGGTGCGTACGACATCGAGGCGGCTGCGGCCAGCAGGCCGTTGCCGCACGGACTTTTTGAACACGGTCAGTTTTTCGGAGCCCCGCGCGATGTCGGGACCAGCTCCGCACAACTCCATACGGCTCCAACGATCGAAGTGGGACCGGCCCCGCGAGGCCGTACGGCTCAAGCGACCACGTTAGGTCGCGCTTGCCTCATGGAGTCGCATGCTCGTGGGACAGGCCCTTTAGTGTGCGCCTATTAAATCTAAACCTATGTAAATGAAATTCTTCTCAAGGGTGTGGGTTGTATTGGTGTACTTCATTGATCTATTGTGTAACCAGGCTGTAAAAAGGATAGGTTTTGAGATTCCACTGCTCCCACATACACTGTCAAACTACCCTCTGGGCGTCCCATGCATTTAAAATTAGAATCCATGAACACAAAGAACCATGAGTAGATCCAAAATTAAAAGAAAAACAATGCATGAATGCATTTCCACAGTCCCCTTAACCTCAGGATATCCCGACCATATCCCGACCAGACTGAAGTGCTTTTAAAGTGTCATCACTTGTACGAAACACGGAGGCCAATTTGACGGCGGCAAGCACCTACATGCAATCAGCAGTGCAATAATTAACACATTGGTGTTGTGGACGAGGCATAAATGCAACATCATTTCATGTAAAACTCTATAATGCAGAGGGGAGCAGTGAAATAGGACTCCCTCATAGGACTCCCTCAATGCTTGTTAATTGGCCAGATTGCACCGTCACCTGGACTGCCGATGATTAAAGGGCCTGTCCCACTTAGGCGATTTTTTTGGCGACTGCCGGCGACTGTCACAGTTGTAGCAGGCCGCTGAAAAAACAGCGCCTGGACCCCCCCCTACGACAATGTCTACGACAAGCTACCACCTAGTCGCGGCAAGCTACCGACGACCCATTAGGACGTCCACCTACGACAACCTACGACCACACAGGCGACAACCGAAGTCAACTTGCGTCCACCCGAGACAAGCTACGACAAGCAATGACCCTGTCGGCGACAACTGAAGACAGTTCAGTCGCCGGTACCTGTCGCCGGTTGACGTAGGTTGGCATAGGTAGTCGCCAATGGATTTCACCGAATCCACACCCAGCGACAACCTGTGTCATCCTGGCGACAACCTACGACAGGAGAAGACAAGCTGCGTCAAGCCCACAGTCCCCGAAAAGTTTTGAACATTTCAAAATCCAGCGGCGACCAGAAAAACGTTACGACTCTTTAGGCGACTTGAGGAAACTACTCACGACCATACAGGGATCACCCCGCGACCATGTGGCGACAGCCTAGTCACCTTTAGTCGCCGAAAAAATCGCCTAAGTGGGACAGGGGCTGAACCCTCTGCACTCCACATATCCTTCCTGCCTGATCATATTCCCCATTAGCCTGGACTTACCCACACCAGCACAATCCCCTGTTTGACTTGCTGAACTAACCTCATCGTAACATGCCTGTCTCCATAACCCTCCCCTCATTTCTCACCATTCCACGTGGTGGCAGGAGATGACAAGGGAAAAGGGTTGCAAGGTGAATATAATACATTGATCACTGCATTGTGTATAATCTTTCTTATTTAATAGTCTTTGATAATTTTCAAAAGTAATCAATAGCTACCTGTCTTATTATGAAGTATTGGCACTGTAACGATCCAACTAAAGATGTACTTCTGATGTAGTAGTTTGCTAATTGATAAACTACTGTGGGGCGCCTATTTTTTCTGAAGAAAAGCCACTTTGTCATTTATTTCAGAATCAATGACTTCATTCCACCCTAGTCCTTCCCGGGAGATTATTCCTTTTCAAATTAACTCAGCTTGTACACTTCATTGCTTGTGAGATAAAATCTCAAAACCTCTTCCGTTGATGTTGCTTTTATGCAGGTTTCTTAATCTCTTCTTTCATTATTGTTTTTAATATGATTCATACTTTGAGATGTCTTTAGACTAAAAGCAAACAATCTTTTTTGAGAAAGATTTAAAATTCCCTTAAAATATATTTTCTGCAATACAATGCACTTTGCATTCTGACTCACAGAAAAGTCGGAGTAAAGAGCCTGTCCCACTTGGCGATTATTTTCGGCGACTGCCGGCATCATTGACTGACGTATCAGGTCACCGAAAAATATGCGGCGTGATGACGTCTGACGCGCGGTGTTTTTTCAAGTGTCGTAATTTTTTTGGTTGCCGCTGGATTTTGGAATGTTCAAAATCTTTTGGCGACACTGATATCGCCAAGTGTGACAGGCCCTTTAGTGAATGAGCTGAAGCCATTGTAGTCATCAGACAGTGCTTGTTCTGCATTTTTCTCCATTTTGTGTGTGTGTACAGCTGGAAATAAAACTGATATATTTAAATGTCAGTTATATTTAAAGACACGATTCGAAAATACAAGATTGAGCATGAATGTTAGAACTGCTGTAAGACTTGCCCGTGCTGCTCAGCCTGCAAGGTGGGCTGACTGAACAAATTGTGAGCTCAAGTACGTGTGTGAAATGTGTCACAGACATTCGCAAGCTGACTTCATACCTTACTCAGCGCTTGTTGGCGACTGTATTCTCACATCGAATATTTGGAGCTTTTAAAATTGGTTCTGGCTCTCCATTGTCTGACAACACTGATCCCCAGACTTGCATACTTCCCTTGTACCAGTAATGGATACCACCCCAGCTGTCTTATACTTTAATATTAAAAAATTCATGCACTTTGGCCAGGTCTTTTTACTCTTGCCGTTTTGCAGATCATATCACAATAAGACTCTCTGCCACTCTCTGGCTGAAGAAGTTTCCCTTCGGGTTCCTATTAAAGGGCCTGTCCCACTTACGTGATTTTTTTTTTCGGCGACTTGCCGGCGCCCGTCATAGTCGAAGCAGGTCGCCGAAAATTTAAAAAATGTTGAAAATCCCGCGGCAACCAGAAAAGGGTACGACTGTTGGGGCGCCTACTCACGACCAAACAGGCGTCACCCCGCGAATCATGTATGGTCGTGAGTAGTCGGCCAAAGAGTTGCACCTTTTTCTGGTCGCCGCTGGATTTTCAACATTTTGAAACTTTTCGGCGACCTGCTGAGACTATGACGGGTGCCGGCAAGTCGCCGAAAAAATTTGTGTATGTGGGACAGGCCCTTTAGATAGAAGGAATGGGTGATGTTTCGGATCGAGACCCTTCTTCAGACTGCTTGACCCTGAGGAACAATCTAAGAAGAAAATTGCACTTTCCTTTACTATTGACGTCAGACTAACTGGTCTGCAGTTCTCAGTCTTTTGAATGGTGGATTATATTTGCTACCTTCAAGTTTGTCGGAGACATTCTTGGATCTAGAATTTTGGAAAATGGCAAACAATGCACAACTATCTCCACAGCCACCTCTTTCAAACTCTTGGGATGCAAGCCATCAGATGTTGGGAATTTATCCACTTTCAGGCCATTTCATCAGTCTAATGGTAGACAAAAATGCTGGATAAACTCAGCGGGTGAGGCAGCATCTATGGAGCGAGGGAAATAGGCAACGTTTCTGGTCGAAACCCTTCTTCAGATTCATCAGTCTCTCCAACTCATCAGTCTAATACTATTTTGCAACTCTTAATTTTTTTGTTAAATTGCTCATACACTTTAGAACTATTGTTCTTAACCGTTTCCAAGGTTTCTGTGTCTCCTGTGAAGAGGGACACGAAATATTTGTTTAATTTCTCTGCTGTTGTTTCTTATTTCCAAAAAATGCTCAAGTCTCTAAGGTACCAATGCCGACCTTTGCTAATCTTTTCATTTTGCATATCTACAGAAGCTTCAATTGACAAAAGGCCAATATTTCTGACAACAATCATTCATCTTTACTACTTCCTTTTTCCTCATCAATGCCTTGGTCCTTGGCCGAATTCAGACATTTTTGCAATTCTCAAGCTCGCTACTCTTCGGCAAATGGTCAGCCTTTTTATTCGTTTAATACCACTTGTAACTTCTCATGTTAGCTGTGACTGGATCTTTTTAGACTTTAGACTATAGTTTCAGGTTGAGCCACTTCATTCTCAATCCTGATTTAAAATTCTATCTTGTTATGATCACTCTCTCCAAAAAGCCCCTTCATTGCTAAATTATTAATTAACCCTTTCTCCTTGTCTAATGCTAGCTTTAAAATAGCATGTTCCCTCATTGGATCCTCAACATACTGATCTATAAAACTATCTCCTATGCATCATTTTCACAAAATCACTGATGATAAGATTCACTCAGATAAAGTCCTCAATAATTGTTGGATTACCCTTGTGATATGCACCTCTGATTTCATGGTTTATACTATGTTCTATATTATCATTTCAGTTTGGGGGCCTTTAGACAACTCTCACCAATATTTATTGCCATTTGCAGATTATTGGCTCCACATAAATAGATAATGCTTGATTTTCTAAGCTAAGATCCTTTCTCAGTTGAGATAAATATAAATGGCCCCTGATTTAAACTGTAAACTGGTAATTTAAAATGCCTTCATCCTGACCTCCATGTCCATTAAGATGGCATGCTGATGTTCCATTAAGATGTTACGTTTCTAGACAGTATTTTAGCGACATACATTGTGACTTGTAAGTGATCGTAATTTTGCCTATTAATTCCGTCCTTCAGCTTGTGACTGGATGGTGGAAGAGCTATGAGAGATCATGCTGTTTCTAACATTGTGTTACAGCATCAAGAAAAAACGATAATCCTATTTTAGTCATAATGCAGTTGTTTGAGCTGAGTGAGATTGATGTTAGCATAATTAGACAATGAAACCTGAGCTGAGGATGAGAGATAACCAGCAAATGTCTTGGATCATTTCAAACTCAGACGTGATAGTGGCTTGGCCACTGCTTCCGCCAGCTGAAGTCTCATTTATGTTGACAGTTGGCCAATTAATTCATCGCCTTAAAGCAGATAAAAAGCCAAAGGATGTTCTGTTCTTAAATTCGGAAGTCGAATGTTGGAAACTCACCAGATTCTGTGCTTCCTTCTTTGAATTTATTCTAAATTTTATTTGATATCTTGCTTTCCACTAAGCTGACATCTAGAGTCCAGAATAGGAGACGGATGCATATAGGTTTAGTTTTTACATCTTGCATAAAACATGTAGAACATAGAATAATGCAGCAGAAGAGCAGGCCCTTCAGCCAACAATATCTGTGCCGAGCATGATGCCAAGACCAACTCTTATCTGCCTGCATATAATCCATTTCCCTCCATTCCCTGTATATCCACATGCCTATCCAAAAATCTCTTAAATGCCACTATCATATCTGCCTCAAACACCATCCAGGTAGTGCATTCCAGGCACTCACCATCCTCCGTATTTAAAATAAACATTCCTTGCACATCTCCTTTAAACGCTGGCCCTTTCACCTAAAAGCTATGCCATCTAGTATTTGATTGTCTCCATCCTGGCAAAACATTCTGAATGCCTACCCAATCTATGTCTCTCATAATTTAACATACTTCTATCAGCTCTTCCCGCAACCTCCGGCGTTCCGGAGAAAACGATCCCAATCTGTGCAACCTTTCCCAGCAATTAATATCCCCTAATCCAGGCAACAGTCTGGTAAGCCTCTGCACCCTTTCCAAAGCCTCTAATTGTAATAGGCCCAGTGCCATCGAAAGCTCACCACACATTAACCCAATCATCCCCGGGATAATTCTCGTAAACCTCCTCAGGACCCTCTCCAACGCCAGCGCATCACTCCTCAGATACGGGGCCCAAAACCGCTCACAATACTCCAAATACTGTCTGACCAGTGCCTAATAAAGCCTCAGCATTACATCCCTTATTTTTAATTCTAGTCCTCTTGAAATTTGGCTTTCTTACTACCGATGCAACTTGCAAATTAACATTTTGGGAATCCTGAACCAACACTCCCAAGTCACTTTGCTGCTCTGATTTCTGAATGCTCTCCTAATTTAGAAAATAGTCCATGCCTTTAATCCTGCTACCAAAGTGCATGACTGCTCACCTTGCTAAGCTATATTCCATCCACTTCTTTGCCCATCGCCCAACCTGTCCAAGTCGATCTACAGAGTTCCTGCTTCCTCCACCCTACCTGCTGCTCCACAGATTCCCTGCTACCTTTACACTACCTGCCCCTCTACCTATCTTCATATCATCCACAAACCTGGCCACAAAGCCTTCAATTCCATCATCCAAATCATTAATATAAAATGTGAAAAGTGGCGGACCAAACACCGACCGACCCCTGAGGAACACCACTAGTCACCAGCAATCATCAATAAAAAGCCCCCTTCATTCCCACTCTTTGCCTTCTGACATTCAGCTAACCTCTATCCATGGTAGACAAAAAGCTGGCGAAACTCAGCGGGTGAGGAGTGAAACTCTATGGAGCGAAGAAAATAGGCAACGCTTCGGGTCGAAACCCGAAACGTTGCCTATTTCCTTCGCTCTCACCTGCTGAGTTTCTGCAGCTTTTTGTCTACCTTCGATTTTCCAGCATCTGCAGTTCCTTCTTAAACAACCTTCTATCCATGGTACTATCTTCCCTCTAATACCATGCACACTCATCTTGTTTAGCAGCCTCACGTGCGACACTTTATCAAAGGCCTTCTGAAAATCCAAGTAAACAACTCCCACTGATTCTCCTTTGTCTATCCTACTATTTACTTCCTCAAAGAATTATAACAGATTTGTCTGGCAAGATCTCCTCTTCACAAAACTGTGCTGACTTTGGCCTATTTTATCATGTGCTTCTAAGTACTTGGAAACATCATACTTAATAAAGAACTCTTAAATATGGTCTGAAGAAGGGTTTCGACCCGAAACGTTGCCTTTTTCCTTCGCTCCATAGATGCTGCTGCACCCGCTGAGTTTCTCCAGCTTTTTTGTGTACCTTCGATTTTCCAGCATCTGCAGTTCCTTCTTAAACTCTTAAATATGGTTCCTGTTTCTGGTTGTTCACTAACAAGACATTCATTTTTGGCTGTCTGTCTAGGAAAGAACTATTGAACTCAGTGAAGAGCCTGAGTTTTAGTTTAGTTTAGAGATACAGCATGGAAACAGGCCTTTCAGCCCACTGAGTCCACACTGACCAGCAATGATCGAACCCAGAACTCTGGTGCTGTAAGGCAGCAACTCTATCGCTGTGCCACCATGCCGCCCATTATTTGAGTTATGAGAAAGGATTGGAATTTGTGGACTTTTTGTCTGAGAGGTGACCTTATGACAAAGGCAGAAACAAAGGAGATGGGAAAAATGTTCCTGAAATTCTACTTATAATTATTTTGTAACAGTTCTTCTTCTTATCGAGTCCACACACAAGATTAGAAGTTGTTCAGCCAGAGCTGAACACACTTCTCGGCATCTGCACAATGGTGTCTGTCTTGCGCTTCTTGTGCTTCTTGTGCGTGGTGGTGGAAAGATTGGTTGAAACAGGGCCGCGACGTGAACGCTCTTTCCTTGGCCCCTGTAACAGTTGGAAAAGTTACATTAGGTTTATAAAGTCATTGAGAATGATAGCAAGAAGTTTGACACAAAAAGGTGAATGCCATTAATTTTCAGATAAAGCGAAGGTGAAAACAATGGCACAATTTAAAAGACAGCATGAGGTTACAGTAATACAGTAGGTTTTATTGTGGCTAGGTGAGTTAGGGTGAGCCACCAAGATGTATCAGAGAATTGTGACATTTCACAGTGTAGTGAGTCATTGTCTACACAGGAAGAAGGGTATAATGATTATAGTGGAAGAGGGAGGAGGTAACATCCAATAGATATTTGGCATATGTAGACCAGGAGTCAATGACAATTGTTATTTTTAAAAAGGAGAACGACGAATAGGCTTTTATAGTAATGTATTATTTTCCATGAAGGATAAATATATTTCCAGAATATAGAGTTCATAAATTTATATTGGAAGAGGACTGATATGGTGCTCTATGTTCAGTTAGTTTTTAAATGGTGGCATCTGGGTTACTGTACTCATTCTAAAGATTCCTAGATACGATATACCTCGATTTCCAAAACATTTTTCTCAAAGTGAGACTTGCAGATAATATTAAAACACAAAATACCTGAACATTATCTTGACAGATACACAAAAAGGGTCAGTTGTGATAATATGATACTGTAGGTAATTGTGAACTAATTGATAATTTTATGCAAGACAGATCACTAGATATGCACACTGTTGTGCAAGTGGATTTTAATGGAAATTATTAAGGGGGGAAATATGTTTGGGGTGTAATAATAAATATTTAGGATGCATTTGCTGGCAGAGGATGGGAATAATTTTAGAATGCAATCATTGTACTGATCTTATACTTTAAGCATGCAGCGTGGAAACTGGCCCTTTAACCCTCCTAGTTCTCGCTGACCAGCAATCACTGACCCTATCCTAGACAGTAGGGACACTTTTACAATTTTGCCAAAGCCAATTAACCTACAAAGCTGCACGTCTTTGGAGTGTGGGAGGAGACTGAGCACCCGTAGAAAACCCGCACGGTCACAGGGAGAACATGCAAACTCCATACAGACAGTACCCCGTAGTCAGGATCGAACTCGGGTCTCTGGCCACGTAAGGCAGCAACTCTACCGCTGCTCCACTGGGCCGCCCTTATCCGTGAAATAATCTGGTGAACTGAAACAATTACCAATAAAGCAATGCTTTGGACTTTAATGGAAAATGAATCTTTGTAAATTGACTTTGTATAGATTAATGGTGATGCTGGTTCTACGAGATTTTGTCCAATTGAGAGACAACCACAAAGACTCTTAACAATTATAGGTGAGGTGAGGTACCTTGCAGATCTTTAAAATAATGAGGTGTAGATAACATTTTATTTATTATGGACGGTGAACATAAAATTAGAGGCCATGAGGCCATGAGGCCAGATTTAAAAGACTCTTGCAAAGAAAGTAATGGCAAAAACAAAATGTTTCCCATAAGATAGTTACTTTTCTGTTCAGTAGAAATTAGTGTTCTATGAGATGGAGTTTAACTGGTTAATCTTTGCATAAAAGTGCATGACATTTTTTTTCCTATATTCCAAGAATAACCATACATAGAAGCTGTCCAATGAACTGTCTCCTCCCCTTTCCACCTTCCGCAGAGACCGTTCCCTCCGCAACTCCCTGGTTAACCCAAGCCACCCACTTCCCAGGTACCTTCTCCTGCAACAGCAGGAGATGCAACACCTGTCCCTATATTTCCTCCCTCGACTCTGTCCAGACAGTCCTTTCAAGTTAGGCAGACGTTCACTTGCACCTCCTCCAACCTCATCTACTGTATCCGTTGTTCAAGATGGGGACTCTTATACATCAACGAGACCAAACATAGACTGGGCGATCGTTTCGCTGAACACCTTTGCTCAGTCCGCCTGGACCTACCTGATCTCCCGGTTGCTAAACACTTTATTCCCATTCCCACACTGCTCTTTCTGTCCTCGGCCTCCTCCATTGTCAGAGTGAGGATAGATGCAAATTGGAGGAACAGCATCTCATATTTCACTTTGGCAGCTTACAATCCAGGGGTATGAACATTGATTTCTCTCACTTCAAGTAACCTCTGCATTCAAACTGTCTCAAGGCCATGAAGGTCACTGTATAAACATACTTCCATCTTTCTTCCTTATTATTAGCAGTCTTGTTAGCCATGTTCTTATCCAGAAATATTCTTGTGGAGCTGCAGCTTTAAAATATTGTAGGAAAGATTCACGGATATATAAATTAATTATAAGAAATGAAGCTCACTATGCAGCTTACAATGAAGCTGTCTTTATTTACACACTGACTATTCCTACTTTCCACTGCAGTATTTGCCCTGACTCTGTCTGTTCAGACTATGTCATGTGGTAGCTGGAGAGTAGATGCCTTGTTGCTGAAAACAAAGCTCCCTCTTTTTTAACATTGCCCTAAATAGGTCATGATGCAATGAGAGTACTGTATACTGTTTACTCTGTGAACTTCATGTGAACAGGGAATTTCATTGCACCCTATGTATCTGACAGTAAACTAATCTGAATCTTCATAATTTACAGCCAAGACGTCTACCTTGTAATTATGAGCAGCTGTAAACAAAAGTTAGAGACTGTTAGAGTTTAATAGAAATAAGCTTCTATAGTATTCTTTCTTCAGAAGTACTCAAGACCGATTTGTTATCCAGTTTATACTGATGCAAGGCTTTGTATCAGTGTCCACCATCTACAACAGTTTGCGTTACCCAAAGGAAGGCACCTGTACTGTCTGTACCGGTTTTGATGTGCGGGTTTGTAGGTTAATTGGCTTCTGTAAATTGTCACTAGTGTGTAGGATAGAACAGAGCGGCATGGTGAGAGAGACAGTAGAGTTGCTGCCTTACAGCGCCAGAGACCCAGGTTCAATCCTGACTATGGATGCTTGTCTGTACGTTCTCCCCATGACCGGCGTGGGTTTTCTCGTGATCTCCGGTTTCCTCCCGCGCTCCCAAGACATACAGGTTTGTAGATTAATTGGCTTGGTATAATTGTACAATTGTCCCTGGTGCTTGTGGGATAGTGCTAGTGTGCGGGGATCGCTGGTTGGCGCGGACATGGTGGGCTGAAGAGCCTGTTCCCACGCTGTATCTCTAAAACTAAAACTAAACTCAGAAGGTCAAGAATATCTCCAGCTGGTGGGGATAGCTTAGCCAAGTGCAGAGCTAAATTTAAACTCTGAACTTGTAATGTTCGGAGCAGACGGCCTGTCTTTAAAAATTAACTGCATTGCACAGAGGTCCATTGTTCTGAATAGGGAATGACACAGGAGCCAGGCTGGTAACTCGATCATGCCAACTCTATATTGAGCTGTATAATTACATGTTACTTATTTTTTTACTGTTTGGCATTGGTTCAACCATTGGGTATGTTAGGGGGATTTATTCGGTTTAGTTTAGAGCTACAGTGCGGAATCAGGCCCTTCGGCCCACTGAGTCCACGCCAACCAGCGATCCCAGTAAACTAATTCTATCTTACACACTAGGGACAATTTACAATTTTACCAAAGTGAATTAACCTGCAAACCTATATGTCTTTGGAGTGTAGGAGGAAAGCAGAGCATCTGGGGAAGACTCACGCAGTCACGGGGAGCACGTACAAACTCCGCACAGACAGCACCTGTAGTCAGGATCGAACCCAGGTCTATGCTGCAGTAAGGCAGTAACTACCGCTGCTCCACCAGGCCACCCTCTCCCTTGCTTTCCCCTGAAGATGCCTCTCTTCTCTCAGACTGTGGAATTGAGTGCCGCGGGTCTTTCCCTCTTTCCAGACAATTTCACACGTGCTGATATATATATTTTTTTATTAGTTTCCATAAGTTAATGGCTTTGGTTTTCAAGCATATCAGATTAGGATATATGAATGCATGAAAAATTGCCAGAGTGGAATAGTCAAGCAGCATGTATATGCCATATTTTGTTTTACTGTGTTCAACACTCTTCATTCAGATTGAATGGAATGAATTTGCTCACAAGCAGGAGCTTTTCATAACTGCACATTTTGTAGCCTGAAGATTCAATTTGTGCAGTAGCTATTTTTAATATTTCAATGCCATCTCGCATGATATCTTTGAGAGTTGACAGCAGCTTCACTGTACCAGACATGATAACTCGCTTCCATGAAATCAAAAGCGATAATTTACTCAACAGGATTAGCACTCAGTTAATTTGCCGTGTCAATTTGTTTGGGTTGTTTGCTGGGCTTCATGGTAGAGCATTCACACGCCAGACGTAAATAGGAGTTTTGTGTCGACATGTGGCTTTCTGCGCTCATAAGAATGGACCTTCCTGCTGTCATTTACTTTGTGTCACAGTAGCGTAGACGGTCTTCAGGCCGAAAATGTGTTGCGACTTCCCTTGGATCGGAGCTGAGCTGATTCCTCGGGAGGAAGGGGGAGGGGTGACAGATTCCACACAGTGTGGCACACAGCAGCTCCAGCGAAGGGAAATCATGGATCCTTGTGGGTAAGCAGGATTTGTGCTGTGCAATGGGAGAATAGGAAATGAAATAAGTTTGGGAAATAAATTCAATGTCGTTCAACTTAGCTGTTGCCTGCTTGCTCGTTTTGGAGCATGATTTATATTGACCAGTCATGCCTATTAGCTGTTTAAAAATAGCACCGGGACAAAATTATGGTGGCTGCCACAGTGTTCTTTTGTACCCAGTAAATTTGTTCTTGAGAAGCAGTAACTGGTCTGCTTTTAAGATTGTCTGAGCTTTGGAATGGGAGCATTGCCATTAAGAATTGCCTTGCCACTCGGAAAACGTTTGAAATTTTTGACATACAAAAATAAAGATATAATTTGGCTAAAAGATTTATAATCTCCATCCATTTTAAGGATAAATTGAAATACTGCCTCATAGATTAACTGCAAAATAATAAGTGTCTTGTGTAAGATACTAAACTGCAATGAAACAAACTGCACACAGGTTTCTAAATGATGTTGGGCTCCTGCTTATTATTATACTGCAGAGCTGCTACATAACACCAAAAGCTGTAATGGGGCCGAGAACATGTGCCATAGTGTTGTTATCCTTTAGCTGTAGACTCAGTTACATACAGTAAACTTAGGTCTTTTGTCTCATCAACAAATATAGAGGTCAGTCAGTAAACACAGCGGTGTGAAGGTAGCCGAGAGGTAACAAATAAACTGCACCAGCGATACATTGGATACCTCTACTGGAGTACAATATATGACATTAAAGTTGCAAACAGCCTGACTCCAACGCTTCCCTCTTTTTACCCTATCCCTGCCCTCATCCCCGGTGTGCACACACTTCTCGCACTACTCTGTCCCGCTGAGTCAGCCTTTCGTGTCTATCTTCGGTAGTAAACCAGCATCTGCAGTTCCTTCCTACACTCTAGCTACTCTGCCCCTTCCCCCTCCTTCGAATGCTCATCTCCCATTTCCCTTTATCTCCCCTTTTTCCTCCCCCCCACTGTCCTATTCCACCCATATCCCTCCCTCCCTCTGGATTTATATTTCACTCCTCCTCTTTCCTTGTCCGACACCCTTTTGACATATTTTCATGGGCACAGTGTCACAGCAGTAGAGTTGCTGCCTCATAGTGCCAGAGACCTGGGTCCAATCCTGACTATGACTGCTGACTATGCAGTTTGTATGTTCTCCGTTTGTGTTTTCTCCCGTATTCCACAGACATGCAGGTTTGTAGGTTAATTGGGTTTCTGTAAATTGTCCCGAGTATGTAGGATAGAACTAATTTACTGGTGATCGTTGGCTGGTGGTGGACTCTGTGGGTGGAAGGGCCTGTTTCCATGCTATATCTCTAAACTAAACCTCAAGCCTTTGTCACTTACTCCACCCATCTGCAAATAAAACCCATCTCACCTGTATCTACTGATCACATGGCAGGAAAAGACACTTAAAAGAAGGGACCCGTCTTCAGAGTGAAGAAGGATTCGGACCCAAAATGTCACCAATCTATATTCTCCAGGGATGCTGCCTGTCCCGTTGAGTTACTCCAGCACTATGTGTCTTGTTTTGTCAACTAGCATCTGCAGTTCCTTGTTTCTATCACTTGTCAGGCTTTGCCCCACCTCTTTCTTGCTTTTTCTCCCCTACTTCATCAGACTGAAAAAACATGTCCAAAAACACTGCCTGTCCAGTCCCACGCAGTTGCTTTCTGACTCGCTGACTTCCTCCAGCAGTTTTTTTTTGTTCTAACTCCATCCCCAAGGGAGAGCTTGGTAGATAACTTGCACGTGCTCTACATCTTAAAGTTTTGTCCAAATTCAACACAGCTTTTGTGAACTTAAATGCATGTGCAGAATGTACTAATTTTACTGAGGTGCCAGTCCTCTGCCCAGTTCATTGTAAACATGAATAACATGAGCAATAGACAGCCTGCGGTTCAAAGTTGATGGCTTTGTGCTGGTTGCAAGTGCCCCATGGTGGCTGCAGGTGGTTCGCTCAATGTGGTCTGGCAGCATCTGTAGAAGGAATGGACAGACAGCATTTTGGATCGGGACCCTTCTTCAGCCTGTCCATTCCCTTCACAGATGCTGCCTGACCCGCTGAGTTCCTCTTGCACTTGGTGTTTTGCTCAATATTCCAGCACCTGCCGTTCCTGTGTCTATTCTTTATTTCAGATGGATTATGACTATTACACACCTCTTTCAATGGTTAAACGGAGCTGCTGACCTCCTGTTACGTTTTATAGCAAGCACTAAAACTAGCCACACATCCCTTTCCCGAGAGACCGATTCCATGGGAGGTCAGCTGTGCATCATCAGCAATGCAAACGCATAAGGTATTCAGGCTGCCTGGTGGGCTGGTTTAAAATGTTCGGTCTCAAGGGTGTATGACGTCTGACGTCCAGCAAATAAATCTGCCAAGGAGGGCAATTTGGCAGAGCTCTTCCACAAGAGGAGTTCCGTTTTAGCCAAAAACAGAAAGGTGTCCTTGTGTGACCTTTTTCACACTGTAAGCCATCGTGCAAAACTTCAAAATGTAGGGGGAGAGTTTCTGTGGTGTTGCTCATTACTTCTGCTGCTGCAGCTTCACTTTACTTTCAGACCAGAACCACAGATTGAAGTTAGGTTTAGTTTAGAGATACAGCGCGAAAACAGGCCCTTCGGCCCACTGAATCCACGCTGACCAGCAATCCCTGCCCGTTAACACTATCCTACACACACTAGGGACAATTTTACATTTACCGAGCCAATGAAACTACAAAACGGTACGTCTTTGGAGTGTTGGAGGAAACCAAAGATCTCGGAGAAAACCCACGCAGGTCACGGGGAGTATGTACGAACTCTGCACAGCACCGGTAATGGGGATTGAACCCCAGTCTATGGCGCTGCAAACATTGTAAGGCAGCAACTCTACCGCTGCACCACCTGTTCTGGATTATAATAATAATAGATGATTAGACTACTAAGAGATTATTAGAATAATAAATTAACTAGTGTCTCATTTATTTATTTACATTCTTGTAACCGGCTTCCGTCTCCGCACCAAAGATCCCATAGGAAACTAGTGCGGAGACGGAAGCCGGTTACAGAAACATCCTCGTAAAAATAAACGTTATTTGGTAAAAATCATCTCATTTTCAGAATTGTAATTTATTAACACAAACTGTTCCCCTGCAACGTTGATTACACTGCGAGTCGGGTCGGGTCCGGTTACGGAAATGGATGAAAAAAAGGCCCACGTTCCGCTCCGTTGCGTACTACACGTCAGCCCATTGCATTTAGCAGGAGTGGTCTATCTTGCTCCGCTATAGGATCTTTGGCTAGGATAGTGATGCAGCAGATAATACTGCTAGCACAAACTACAGTGAGCTGGGTCCCATTCTGACCTCAGCTGCTGTCTACCTCCAGGTGATTTGGTTTCTTCCCACATTCCCAAAGATGTGTTGGTTGCTAGATTAATTGGTTATTGTAAATTTCCCCTTGTTGTAGGAGGGAGGTCAGAAATGTTGAGGTGGGAGTTAGTTTAGAATTGCAGCATGGAAACAGGCCCTTTGTCCACCACAAGCCGATCGTCCATCATCTACTCACACTAGGTCCATGTTATTCCACTTTGTCATCCACTGGACATTTGGGGCAATTTTTCAGAGCCAATGAACCTACAAACTCACACGTTTTTGTGACGTGGGAAGGAACTGAAGCACCTGGAGAAGACCCATGTGAGTCACAAGAAAAACGTGCAAACTCCACACAGACAGCACTCGAGTTCAAAATCAAACCTAGGTCTCAGCCACTATGAGGCAGCACCTGTGCCATTGTGCACTCCCCCCATGGGAAGATAAAAATAATGAGCTACATGGAAATAAGAGGGAGAATGTGAATGAAGTGGTTGATCTAGGAGTGGGCATAATGGGCCAAATGGCTTCCAACTATGTGTATGAAATATAATATATGAACATAATGAAAAATGGTATCAGTGAGACAGGAAGGTAAACTGAAGTTTGATCCAGAGCTTGAAGATCCATTGAACCAATGACATCTTGTATCTGACAATTTAGTCTTTTCTGAACATACTTTGAATGCTTATAAAGTTGTTAGTGATGGATTTCGCACCAATTTTCTGTAGCTATTATTGGTATTGGTTTATTACTGGCACATGTCCCACGGTACAGTGAAAAACCTTATTTTCGTGCTATCCAAATCATATTATACATGAGTACAGTCAAGCCATTCACAAGTGCACAAGATAGTGCAAAGAGGAAAATACCAGAATGTAGTATGTAGTGTTAGAATGCAAACCATATTGCAGCACAGTGGTAGAGCTGCTGCCTTACAACGCCAGCAACCCGGGTTTGATCCTGACTGGGGGTGCCGTCTGTGGAGAATTTGTACATTCTCCCTGTGATCACGTGGGTTTTCTCCTGGTGCTATGGTTTCCTCCCCCATTCCAAAGACGTGCAGGTTTGTGGGTTAATTGGTTCTGTAAATTGTCCCTAGTGTGCATGATAGAACTAGTGTATGGGGATTGTTGGACGGCGCGGACTTGGTGGGCCAAAGGCCCTGTTTCCATGCTGCAACTCTAAACCAAAAAAATCTAATTTAAGCATTGTTGCAGTACTGTTACAGTATAGATTATAAAAAGTGCATGTTCTGCAAAGAGGTAGGTTGGAAGATGGATTTCTGCACCCAAGCAATTATTACTGTTGAAAGAAAATATGACCTTTATGGTGTCAAGGCATAAAAATATGGTATTTAAAAATATTTATCTTCCTATTATTAAGTGATAACAGAGTGACTGGAGCTGAGCAGATGAACCGTGAAGGTGCCCACGGGAAGACTCCCGATGAGATGTACATCCAACAGAAGGTGCGAGTGCTGCTTATGCTGAGGAAGATGGGATCAAATGTGAGTGAAGAGCTTAATGTGCAGCCATAACTAACTGTTCCTCAGTATGTGGGAGTTGAATGCAAATTATTAATAGGATAAAATGATATCTTGCATAAGGAGGCCATTTTTTTCATTGTGATTGTGTTGGGTCTTTAAAAGAGCTGCCCAATTAATTATATCTTCTTGCTCTTTCCTTCATTGCTGTTCAGATGAAAGTTGCTAAAATGACATTATAATCTGCACAGCCCCAACTTGAGCTGCAGCAGTGTAATTTAATGATTTTTAATCTTTCTTCACATTAATTCTCTGAACATTTATTTTAATATTTATTCATTCTTCAGCGTCAGGGAATGGATTATGAGCAAGGCCAGCAATATCTGTCATCTCTAATTTTTCTAGAGAAGATAGTGGTGAGCTACTGAACTACTGAAGTCTAGTTTAGAGGCACAGCATGGAAACAGGTCCTTCATCCCACCAAGTCCACGCCAACCATCGATCATTTGTTCACACACTAGTTCTACACAATCCATACACACTGGGGGCAATTTACAGAGGCCAGTTAACCAACAAAGCCTCACGTCTCTGGGATATGGGAGGAAACTGGAGCACCTGGAAGAAACCCACGCGGTAACAGGGAGAACGTGCAGACTCCACACAGACAGCACTCGAGGTCAGGATTGAACCCGGTTCTCCGGTACTAGGAGGCAGGAGCTCTATATTTCCTGATCGTAATGGTGTATCAAAGGGGCCCCTGTCGATAGTGGTGTTCCCACACACCGGCTGTCCTGAGCTACAATGGCAGAAGTCACTGATTTGGGAATTGCTCACAGAAGTGCTCCGGCATGTCACTAGAATACATTTTGTAGATGATCCACACAGCAGCCACTGTGCACCGATGTGGAGAGAATAAATATTTAAATTGCTGGGTAGTGTACCAGTAAAGTAAGCTGCTTTCTCCTAGATCGTTTTGAGTAACTTGGGAGATATTGGAGCAGTATTCATCCAGGAACATGGAGAGAGTATTCCGTCATGTTCCTGACTTGAGCCTTGTAGATGGATGAAAGGTTTGCTGTGTCAGAAATGAGTCGTCGGGCCAAACAGCTAGGAAACAGGCCCTTTGGCGAAACACATCCATGCCATGCCCCATCTAAAATAGTCCCACGTTTGGCCCATATCCCTCTAAATGTTTCCTATCCATGTACCTGTCCAATAAAGTAGCTCAGGAAGGACAGCCTCTGACCCACTGTTGTGGCCACGTCTTCATGTGCCTGGTTCAGTTAACTCCTGTTCATGATGGATAATTCAGTGATGTTAATGCTACAGAATGTCCAGGGTGGGTAGTGGTTAGAGTCTGGTGATTATTTGGCAATTCTGTGGCATGGGCGTTACTTCCATCTCTTTAGTCCCTGCCTGAATACTACTGTATGAAGTTATAGACTACTTAATTTACTGAGGCATTTCAAATGAAGTTGAACATTGTGCAGTCACTGGTGAACATTTCCACTTCTGACATTATGATGCAATAAAGATCTATTGCATGAAAACTGGTAATTGTGAAGAGAATAAGGGTTTCGACCCAAAACGTGTCCATGTTCTCCAGAGATGCTGCCTGACCAGCAGAGTTACTCCAGCAGTTTGTGGCGTTTTCTGTTAACTTATGAGATAAGGCTCTTTTTCAGCAATGGTAAGAGGTTTTCATCTTAATTTGGAGTGGTAAAATTCAGAAAGCTAGGAACTTACACCAACACTGTGAAAAGATGGGGAATATATTTAATATAATGAATTGAATTTTCAATGTGAGCCAATATCGAATTTATTACAATGTAGAGGTCTGCACAACTTGCTCCCAGAGACAGATAGAATAAATCGTGGGCGGCACAGTGGCGCATTGGTAGAGTTGTTGCCTTACAGCGCCTGAGACCCAGGTTTGATCCTGACCATGGCTGCAGTCTGTACTGAGTTTGTACGTTCCCCCTGTGACCGTGTGGGTTTTCTCTGTCTATTCTGGTTTACTCCCTTGCTCCCAAAACGTACATGTTTGTAAGTTAATTCCTTCAGTTTAAAAAAAATGTAAATTGGTTCTTGTGTGTACGATGATGCTAGTGTACGGGGTGAATGCTTTTGGCGCAGACTCGGTGGGCCGAAGGGCCTATTTCTGCCTTTTACCACTAAAGTCTAGACTACATTTTGTATTCTTGAGATGAGGTAGTGCTGGTCTTGCAGTCTTTTGTGCATTTGTGGGTTTTGGGGGCTGGAATTAATGTTTGAGGGCATTGGGGGAAGAAAGGAATTTGATAAATATGTCACTTCTAGGGATCATGGTCTGGCACTGCACTGCTAAACCATGTTGCCAATATCCGCAGGGAAAATTGGTCCCAGTCGCTTTGCAGTCCTCCGAAAGGAATGTGGCAAAGAGAAGGCTGCATAAGTAGACACGAAAAGCTGGAGTAACTCAGCAGGTCAGCAGCATCTCTGGAGAAAAGTAATAGGTGACATTTTGGGTGGAGACCCTTCACCAGACATCAGGTCTGATGAAGGGTCTTGATCTGAAACGCCACCTATTCCTTTTCTCTAGAGATGCTGCAGGACCTGCTGAGTTACTCCAGCATTTCATGTCTATCTTCGGTGTAAACCAGCATCTGTATTTCCTTCTTACACAGCTTGCATAGGCGATCTTTGATAATAATGATAATAATAATAATATATTTAATTGTCATTGCACATAAGTGCAACGAGATTTGGTATGCAGCTTCCATCCGATGTCATAACTTAAACAACTAATAAAATTTAGATTTAGATATCCAGAGAACATGGTTTATAAAAAGAAGGCGCCGTCAAGCATTCCAAATGACGCAGAAACACTTTTTTTAAAATGTTTTTTTTATTGGCGGTTCACGTGGAAAATTTGATTTCCGTTTGAATAATGTTGAAAACAATTGCATTTTGCAATTGAATTTTGAGGCATTTGTTTACAGAGAGAAGTGCAAGTGATAGGAGATGGGATTTTGAGACCAGGAAGGTGTAGAAGGTAAAGTATGGAGGTGTGAATTAAGGATGATTGTCCTTTATACGGATCGGCTGGAAAATCAGGGAGAGGAAACAAGAGGCACTGAAAATTGAAAGTCTGAGATCTGCAGATAAATGTGACAAGGTTTGCTGCAGACCTTTCAAAAATTAATGGTTTTGAAATGACTAGCAGCTTATTGGAACATCTAATTTAGATCATTATTTTCTGCTGCACCTGGTGCTGCAGCTGTCAGAATTCTTCCTTCCTCTCAGATGTGAAAACCCGTGAGCTCCAACTGCTGTTGAATTAAAATTGCCATCCTGAACTTTCTTCCCCTCCATCCTTTTTGATCCCAAATGATCAATCCTCAACAGAGCCCATCCTAATGAACTCCCAGCCTGAGGTGACATTGGGACTCTTCTTCTATCTCCATGCCCATTTCTTTTGCCCAGAGTCTTCACCCTAGATTGTGGACCCTTCCATCTCCAGAATTTCAATCCGCTTGGATCTTCTGCTTTGGCCCCTCTTCCTCTCTAGACGTATTCTTTGCTAACTACTGACGTTGCAGTCCATCTTGATTTTTCACTCCCCTTACTCTTGGTCCTTTAAGAGGCACAGATTCCATGATGGTTCAGCCACTGTTTCAAAGAGTTACTGAGTTATACAGGAAAATCCCAAACTCTATTTGGCAGTCAGGAATGTTTTAAGTTGGAACTGCAGATTACTGTGGCTACCTGGAAAATCTCCAGCTCAGTAAAGTACTGATCTCAAGTTCAAATCCTAAAATGCTTATTTATTTATTTATTTATTCCGAACAAGTAAAGACATTAACGACATTAATATTAACAAAATCGAAATTATCAAACAATTGGACATTACAGTCAATATTTACAAAGCAATGAGAAGAACAAAATCAAAGTTCCAATGTCCAACTCTGTGTCTGCACAAGCTCGAAAAGGAGTGAGAAGAAGAATAACTTATTAAATCTCACCCCTTTTCCCCAACACTTCTACCATATTTAAAAATCAATTCATTACTAATAATAATACTACCCTAGGCAATTTCCCGTAATACCTACAGACATATATATACATACAACTATTATGTACATACAAACTTCATAACTGAAGTACCCAAACATAAGTAAACAATAGTAAAGCAATAGATAAACACTAACCCCCACTTGTCAACCATCCCCTCCATCCATGTGTGAGTTTTGTTTGTTTTTAACTATTGGGCATCTCTCCAAACGACATTAGTTTATTTATTTATGTCTTCCCTGGACATGGACATATCTGGCAAAGCCTGCATTTCCCATTCCCTACTGCCCGCTGGCTTTGTAGCAATTCAGAATGCATTTAAACACCCACTTTGATGGGTCTGGATTCGCACACAGCCACAAGGAACTGCAGATGCTGGAATCTTGCCTAGAACACCAAGTGCTGAAGTAGCACAGTAGGCCTGACAGCATCTGTGGAGGGCAGGGGTAGGTGACGTTTCTGATCGAGACCCTTCTTCAATATGAAAAAGTGTCCCAACCCGAAACATCACCTATCCTTTTCCTCCAGAGATGCTGCCTGACCTGCTGAGTTACTCCAGCACTTAGTGTTCACATGTAGACAAACTGGGTAAAGATAGAAAATTTCCTTTGTTGAAGAACATGAGCAAACCAGGAGTTTATGACAATCTGACATTTTCATGGCCATCAGTACTAGTTACTTGATACCGGTTTCTTTTATTCCATATATATTTATTTGATTTTTAATTCCTCAGCTGCCAATGTGGAATTCAAACCGGTCCTTGGATGCATAGTCTAGGCTTCTGGAAATGTGACCAGTAACTTAATCATTATGCTCCTGTGGAAGGTGAACTTTAGGGAAAGGGAAAAAAATGAGTGTGTATGCTGCATGTAGTTAGTGCTCTGAGTGAAGTTTCAAGTGTTTCCGAACAATGGGGTGATCAATAGATTTGTCGAAGGTAGACAAAAATGCTGGAGAAACTCAGCGGGTGAGGCAGCATCTATGGAGCGAAGGAAATAGGCAACGTTATGGGTCGAGACCCGGCCAACATCTGCAGTTCCTTCTTAAATAGATTTGTCGACATCAATTAATTTGTTAATAGCTCAATAGATAAGTTAGTTCAATGAAAACAGTGTAAGATTAGGCAATTGGGACTGCAAATGCTGCCAGTAACTTAAATGCTGTACACTGGCCAAATGTTAATTCCTTCACAGAATTCCACTATTTGCTGAGGTAGCATTAAAGATCTTGCTGCTCCATTTAATGAGATTAGGGTAATTCTATTTGGAAAATAATAGCAAAGGTTATTGAAGAAATTTGCAATGGCTCGTGCAAGCTGAGGGATGGAAAGCCAACTCCGTACTCAGCTCAGTGCTAACAAAGGTTTAATGATGTTGTTACAAAGGCAAAATTGGGGAAACCATCTGCATTTCCAGAAATGCATCTGATACATAACTTGGCTGCATTAATGCACTTAAAAGCGTAGGACTTTAGGATTAGAACACTCAATGCCCTGAATATAGCATGGGGCCTTTCACAGCTCTTAGCCTTGCACTTATATTCCTTCGTTCTTGGCACACAATGGCTGCAGTGTAAAGCAACTACATAGTGCACTGCAGTTGCTTGCCTGGCCTATTCAATAACACTTCTCACACCGGCAATCTCACTTACCAAGGAGGGCAAGGTCTACAGACACATGGGAACACCTCCGTTTGCATTTTCCCCTCCAAGTTGTACAATATCCTGATTTGGAAATACTGCATCATCCCTTCATTAATACGTGGCTTAAATTCTGGAGCCTCTCTCCAAGTGCTCCATTCACGTACCCTCACCAGAATATTACAGCAGTGCAAGATGCAACTCACCATCTCCTTCTTCTTGGCAATAAATGCTGACCTTGCCAACGATGTCAAAATCCCCCAAAATAAATAGCAAAAAAATCTTTACTTGCGTTCACTCCAATACAAGATTCAGGTGGCGAGTAAGTGCTATCTTCATGCTACTACCATCATTATTAAACTGGCAGTTGGCTTATAAATGGCCAAATGTGTACGAAAGAACTAAATGGCCATCACAGCTTATTTTGTTAAAGGAGCCAGTGCAGTAGTACAGAGACACGAGATCCTCTCCCAGTCTGTGACTTCCTCCCATTACAAAAACAAGCAGCTTTTGAATAGAGGCACCAATTTCTAATTTCAGAGATGGAGAGGCTTTTGCTACAAAACTCTTCTTGTTCTCCAGCAGCCAAACTGGTTTGTTGATTCTCCATTCCTTCCACTGAAATTACTCCCCTGTAAAACAAATAAAAGACTTGTTACAAAATGTGAAAATAATCTGAGGGTATGTGCCCTAAAATACGCCAAAGGGAAGTTATTGGAGCAAGATCGCAAATTGTATAAGCCGTTGAAGCAGCATCCTTATTGACTAGCTCCTGGGGATATGGGGGATTGTGGAATGGAGTGGGGTCTTTAGTTGGATAAGGCCAAGGGCAGATGGTGGACAGATAAAGGGCTCCTCTAAAGGAGCGCCCTTTAATTCTGAGGCTATGACCTCTGGTCTTCGACCCACCCACTAGTGGAAACATCCTTTCCACATCCTCTCTAGCTATGCCTTTCATTATTCTGTAAGTCTCAATGAGGTCCCCCCTCAACCTTCTAAACTCCAGAGTGTAGAGGCCCAGTGCTGTCAAACGCTCAAATGTTAACCCACTCATTCCTGGAATCATTCGTTTTTTACAAAACCTCCTCTGTACTCTCTCCAGAGCCAGCACATCGTTCCTCAGATATGAGGCCCAGATTTGCTCACAGTACTCCAAATGCAGCCTAACCATTGCCTTACAGAGCCTCAGTAATACATCTCTGTTTTTGTATTCCAGTCCTAGCATTGAATTTACCTTCCTTACTACCGATGATTTGTTAATGACAAAAACATGATTTCTTCCCACCCCTTGTCCTCCCTTATTGTATTGTGTACTAGGATATTGTTTTAAGAAGGAACTGCAGATGCTGGTTTAAACCAAAGATCGACATAAACAGCTGGAGTAACTAAGCGGGCAGGCAGCATCTCTGGAGAGAAGGAATGGGTGACGTTTCGAGTCGAGACAGATATTGTTCTCCAGCTGACCAAAGGGCCTCTGCTATCTGTCATGGCGAGGGGGTGGGAGCCATTTCATGTGTCAGAGCCAAACCTACTTGCATCCTGTATGCGCCTGTGAACTGTTCAGCTTGAATTGTATTGACCAATGACCTTGGTTTGTTCTGCCCCCCACCTCATCCAGGAAGTGAAAACAAGTGCCCCCTAAGTAGGGACGCCTGTGTACTGGTGTCACATACACTTATTGTTAGAATGTGAAACTAAATACAGTTTGGCTAGGATGCAATGACACACATGCAGCAGTGCGGTAGAAAGTATTGCTGCAGCTGTGCTAACCATCATCATAAGTCTCTTCTGAATTCTTCATTGTGCTGTTTTCCTGCAAAGATTTACAGTTCAGGGTGGAACTTCCTGTGCAGGTTTGTAAAGCACAATAACATATCACTAAAACACAACTAGACAACTCAAAAATATTAACCCCTTATGACACAAGTTTTTTTTAAACCACATTCAGAAGAGCCTGACTGAATAAATGTTTGTGCGTGTTGAATTCACTGCAACTGGATTCAGTCTTCTCATTTAGGAAGCATAGTGTAAAATGCCCCAATATTTCATTGAGATTTTAATACCTCTTTTCCTCCATTGTACTTATTCATGCTGTTCAGCTGTCAGTGTTCAGTGCTAGAATCATGCCTGGTTGAAGAGATTGGCTTTGACTTCAATAAATCGCTCTTGGTTGCAATGATGTCGGGAAGATTACTGCAGAGGAATTGCTGCCTGATTTTATAAAACCGTTCAATTTTCCCAGCACTAGAATTTCTTGATGTTTGAGCAGTATTAAACCACTACCTTAATGCTTCTTTCAACGTGAGAAAAATAAATCAAAGTGACCTCGCAAAATATACTGGAGTAATTCAGCGGGACGGGCAGCGAGACAGGCAGCATCTCTGAAGAGAATGAATGGGTGACGTTTCACGACGAGACCGTTCTCCAGACTCTTCAGTCTGAAGAAGGTCTCGATCTGAAACGTCACCCATTCCTTCTCTCCAGAGATGCTGCCTGTCCCGCTGAGTCACTCCAGCTTTTTGTGTCTATCTTCGGTTTAAACCAGCATCTGCAGTTCCTTCCTACATGCAAAATATACCGTACTATACTACAAATGTGAACAAATAAAAAAGGGAGTACATTTTTCACAAGGAGGAATGGCCCTCCACCTCATCTGAGTTTTTGTTCTTTCTGCCCCGTAAATAAATAAATATAAATGCTGGATAATTCACTGGGTCAGGCAGCATCTCAGATGAGAACTGACAGGCGATGTTTTGGGTCAGGATTACAGTGAATGTTGGGTTAAACAAGCAACATAACCCCTATTAGTGTCTTATAGGGGTTCTGACCCGCTGAGTTTCTCCAGCACTGTGTGTCCTTTTTAGGAGTTTTTATGTCTGTACAAAATCTCGCTATATGACTGAAATTCAATGCTTAAGAAAAATATATTTTAATTGTACTTTTAGCAGTAGCAGTGCTACTGATCAATTCTGGAAAATAAAACAGGTTCTTTATTTTAACAGCTAACTTCAAGCGAAGAAGCTTTTCTACGAACTTATGCCGGAGTAGTGAACAGTCAACTTAGCCAACTTCCACAGCATCCAATTGATCAGGGTAAGGACTGTTCTCATTTAAGCAATTGCAACTTGAGTTGAAAAAGTTGAAATCCAGATTTTTGTCGGGACCAATCCACCATCATGCAAACAAGAATTCATAATTTGAGACAATTTGGTAAATTGAATTGCTGAGATTTAAGCCAGTGGATATTCTACATTATGCTTAGCCCACTGACGCCTTCTAGTGGCTATATTTGGGAATTACAAGTTATATGTGCACTCTTGCACAAATAAGGGTCCATGATATTACAATGGTTTATGGATTTCAAATAGTTGAAGCAACTTTCCATTCCATCTTCCATCTTGGTCCTGACACACAGTTGTATATGTGTATGAAGGAACTGCAGATGCTGGTTTACACCGAAGATATACACAAAATGCTGGAGCAACTCAGCGGACCAGGCAGCATCTCTGGATAGAAGGAATGGGTGACATTTTGGGTCGAGACCCTTCTTCAGATCCGGGTCTTGACCCAAAACGTCACTCATTCCTTCTATCCAAAGATGCTGCTTGTTCCGCTGAGTTCCGCTAATACAGGACAGTTGGATATAATGCACTGGTTATTTCTGTTATTGATATTGATTTGACTTCGGAGTCAAGTGAGTGACTACGTGAAGAAGGGTCGTCCGTCTGCGTGCGCGTCATTACGTCTGAACGCAAACGCGCGACGGACTGGCAGGCATTGTGTCCTCCCAGTCCGTCAGGATGGGCAGGTAAGGAAAGTTGAATCACTTACCTGCGTTCTTTCGGGCTTGAAGCTTTTTGTAGTTTCAGGGCCCAGATGTCGAGGAGACGGTCCGCGGGGAAGTCGGCTGCCAAAGACCGCAGCATTCCCAGTAGCGGGCAACGGTGTTTCCCGACATTTAGCGCCGGCAGCAGAACCGGCAGGAGACTTCGGGCAGGAGGAGGAGCTCCGTTGGTGGTCCCGGGGAATGTAAACCACCCGCAAGTCAAGCAACCCGTTGACTCAGATGAGTCCGGGGGGGGAAAGAGACACCCTCCCTCAACGGAGAGCGTCTGAGGATGACTCTCCCACATAGGAGCAACTTTTTGGAGAAGTTGCTCCAACAATGACCTGCTCTAAAGGAGAGAGCTGTGTCAGCCCGGGGCCAACAGCAGTGCCGGTGCCAGGAGCCTCGCACATGGGGCAGCCCAATGTCTTCCCCATTGGAGGGGGAAGTACATATGGAAGAAACCACTCTGAATCAGAGTACAAAAGCAGGGGGGGGGAAACCTTCCCAGGGACAAGCAGAAGAAAGGAAGTAAGTAAGTAACTTTTACTTATATAGCACTGTTTAAGTTAACTTGCATTGACACCAAAGTGCTTTACATAAATAAATAATAAGCACAAAAGAAATGAAATACTTCTGCAATCATCCAGGTTCCACTGGGTGCTTCCCTGGATAGAGATCTAGAAAATGTCTCCTGCTCTGAAGAGAGGAGCATTCACGGTCAGTTTCAATCTGACCCAAAGCAAGAATCTCATTTAGGCCCGCTGGAGGGGCCATGTCAGCGCAGGTATCCTCAGGGGCCTGCGGCAGCACCTGTTTTCAGGGCTACCTACAAATCTCACTCTCAGTGGAGGGGAGTGTGAGTGATCAGTAGGTAACTGATCTCGAATTACAATACACTACAATACCATTTATTTGTCATTTGAACCTCACATGACGTTCAAACGAAATTTGGTTTCGAGATCAGTAGGTAACTGATCACGAATTAAAGTATGAACATACTGAAGCACATGCATATGGCCTCAAGAGACAGCAGTTGGCAGAATATCCACACAAATGCCGGCAAGGGAACAGCGCTATCAGGGTGACTTTGGAGAAACCAGCCGCCGAATCCTCTCTTCAGGTAAGACCAGAAGAAGGAAGCAAAAGCTGTCGGACCAATCAAGGTACCAACGACAAGCAAACTTCATCAGTAGGCGACAACACACCCCACACCTCCATAGGGGGTAAGCAGTTCACTGAAGCCGGTGGTAGCTTGAAAGCTGGGCACGGAAATATGATCAGAGTCGTCTTTCAAGGCACTCAGAAATATGGCCAGAATTGTCCTACAAGGCAGGCTCAGTATGATGAGGTTTTCAAACCAAGACCCAAGCAGAGGTCAGTAGAAACATGGAATCCACACTCCCTACCAGTCCAACTTCCAATCAAGGAGAGAAAAGGAACCCACATCAGGGGCCTTTGGGCTTACCACAAGACCACCGGTAGCCATGGAGGTAGGTAGGTCTGGGTTTACTGAAACAAGGGATTGTGGACCAGTTACATGTTGGTAATTTTACTCTTGTGTTTTTGTTCAAAATGACAATAACATGAATTTCAGATCTGGTTTTAAAAAACAGATAACAACATGTGATTATTTTTTACTGCACAACATACATAGGTTCCAAGCAGACTTGGAACTCGGACCGGAATTGTCTTCGAGGCAGGCCCAGTATTTTGGGCAGGATTGCCTTCCAGGACAGGTGACAGATGGAGGATGTCACTTCATCCAGGTTTAACTCATTTGTGCAGTACAGACTTTCAGAAACAGCAATTTTTTGTTACGGTCTAACTACTGTTTTATAGGAGCTTCCTATAAAATGGTCACATGGCATGCATCGACCTCAAAGATGCATACTATTCGGTGTCTATTCACTAAGTACAGGAGATATTTGAAGTTTAACTGGATGGCATGGCTCTGCCAAATGGGTTGACATCAGCTCCTAGACTATTGACTGAACTACGGAAACCAATTCTGGGACTACAAAGGTCTCAAAACCACATAGTAATGGCATATTTGGAGGACATTTTCATTTTTGGAGTCATCAAGAATTGGCAGAAGCATCAGTCAAAGCAAACCAAAACCCTGTTTGAAAGAATTGGTTACCTCATCCATCCAGTTAAATCAAAATTGACACCTACAAGGGTAATTGATTACCTAGAATTTACTATCAAAAACAGTAAATATGTTGGTGACTTTGCCTAGGGGCAAATGACAATATTAATTAAGCCTGCTATGACCTGATAGTCAAATACTAGCCATCTATCAGGCAAACAGCGAGTGTAATTGGCAAATAGTAGCTGCATTCCCAGCAGTACGGGCCTTTGCATTACCAGAATTTACAGCAAGCAAAGGAATGAACACTCAGATTACATGCAGGCCGAATTGGCAAACTATGGATTGCCAGCAGAGGCCATTGTTGAATAACTATGGTGGATAACGAATGGGAGACAGCTCAAGGGAAATTTTGCTCGAAAGCCATCGAGGGTTCTTCAGACCTATACAAGCGGCTAAGGATGGGGAGCCACCAACACAGTCTAAAGCTGTGGGGGCAGATGGAATGAGCAGGAGTCTGTAATTCCCCAACACATGGAATCAATTACCCAGAATTGTTGGGGGCACAATATGGACTCAAGGTTCTCTGTAGCGATATGCAACCGGTGCTTGTTCAAATTCAGATTGATAACACCACTGCGGTGGCATATATCCATTAACAAGGGTGGTGTAAAATCTGTATCTTACGATAGATTGTCGAACCTCATTTGGCACTGGTGTATCGAGAGGAATATTTGGGAAATCTACGAGTTAGATATAACATATAGCTGGATCACGAATGTTTAATAACAACACAGAATGGATGTTGAATCAGACAGTATTTAACGAAATAGCTACACGATTTGGCATACCAGATGTTGATCCGTTTGCATCTAGACTAAACCATTAGTTACCCAGATATGTGTCCTGCGAGCTGGATCCAGGAGCAAGGCAGTGGATGCTTTCTCCCTCAATTGGGGAGGAATGTTTATGTATGCTTTCCGCCAATTTGTCTCACAAACCGATGCTTGACAAAAATCAAGCAAGACTAAGCCACAGGCATATTGGTAGTGCCAGATTGGCCTACTCAAGCCTGGTCTCCAAACATTTTGGGAATTATAGTCCAGCCAGTTATGGCTGTACCCAAGAGCAGGGACCTCCTAGTGAACCCAGTTACAGGGAGCAATCATCCACTACATGAACGTATAACCTGTTGGTCTGCAGATTCTGAGGAGGCCATTTCAAGGCATAGGACTGTCCGAACAAATACAACACAGTTCGGATAACATGTCTTGGAGTTCCTATCAACTCTGTACTATAACTATAAACAAAGTTATAGTGCAATCTATAGTGCCAGAGGCGCACTCTCCTCCTATCTGATGCCGGAAGCAGGGCACGGTTCGATAGGAATGCACCCCTTTACAACAAAATCCATGAAGGGAATTTACAATTTAAGACCTCCAAAGCCAAGGTACATGGACACATGGGATGTGAGCGTGGTACTAACCCTACTTTGACAGTGGGTCTATAACTAACCCTGAAGGTAATATGCTGACAAAGAGTCCAAACACTGCAAAAGCTACGGTTGGACTACATGACCACCAATATGAACAACATAACATTCCTAATCAGGAACCTGATAAAACAGAGCAGGCCAGGAATGCCAGGGATGGAGATCCAGTTCTTGGCATATCCAGAGGACCAATGGTTGTGTGGGTGGTAACATACTAACACCACTATCTGAGAGTTACGGAGAACCTCAGAGGCTCAGAACAATCGGTCCTCATCAGCCATAAAAAACCACACCAAAAGGTGTCAACTCAAACCATCTCCAGATGGTCAAAAGAGGTAATGGCGGTAGCAGGAGTAAACATTTATATGGTTAAATCTCACTCCACCAGGGCTGCATCTACGTCGGCAGCAAGAGCTATGGACGTGCCCCTTGACGACATCCTAGTGGCTGCAGGATGGACGAATGAAATAACGGTCCACCGGTTTTATAACAAACCCATTACCGGACTGGGGGTGTTTGCACGTACCATTTTAAGTTCTGTCCCTTAGTTTCCCCCCCAAGGTTGGGAGGGGTAACTATTTTTTTTTAAACTTTTCTTTCATTTAAAGCATCAGTTTCTTTACTTAACTACGTAATGTCTGAATGCTTTAATGATTACACGCATCCATGGTCAATCCATTCAGTGTGTGACGCCTGGATTCGTAACCAGCGTAAAATCACAGAGCTTTGAAATCTTCACGTAGTCACTCACGTGACTCCGAAGTAAAATAGTAAGATTAAACGAGAACTTACCAGTTTGAAGTTTGATCTTGATTTTATGAGGAGTTACGATGAGCGATTACGTGCCCACCGCTCCCACCCTCATACTATCAAGGTCATATGGAAGTTCTAGTTTCTTCACAATCTTACTATTCTCAGGTCTTCTTTTTATCTGTGATTTAACACCGCTGCTTTGAAGATTGACGCGCACGCAGACGGACGGCCCTTCTTCACGTAATCGCTCATCGTAACTCCTCATAAAATCAAGATCAAACTTCAAACTGGTAAGTTCTCGTTTAATCTTACTATTACAAGTAACTCTGGCACAAGCACTGATCCTTACAGAACACGACCAGTTAACTGAACTACAGGTTAACCCTGCCATCTTGAAAACGATCCAACCATTCTTTGGTCCAACAACCAATTTTAAAATCAGAGAAGTGAGATTTAATTGCCTTGCAGTACCAAAGAGTTGCCCTAAACACAACGGCCCATACGACCTCCTCCTATCCTTGTATGATTTCACTGCCTCGCCTATTCCTAACAGAAAACAAATGGTTAACGTGGGGCGAGGAACTGGGTTTTTCATAAGGAGGTACCGTCCTCCACCTCATCAGGGTTTTTGTTCTTTCCGTTACGTCAATAAAAAAATAAAAGCAACATTTTGGCAAATATCTCATTTCAATATGTAATTCCCTGCTGTGAGAAAGTTTGCAATTCCTATGAAAGGGTGCCTGAATACAGACAAGCTGACTTCTGTACAACTAGTGTCGGCTATCAGGTTTACTGCTCTCTCGAGGAGCTTCCTGCAGTTTTCCAGCAGTTGGCCAGGAAGTTTGTGCACCAGATCAGATCAGGTGCGAGGCAGTGAATCAACGCATTTCATTCATTTAACAAGAAACGGTATGAATTTATGGGTACTACATCCAGATTGAATAAACGTGCTGATCAAAATACAAAAGAAACTCGATTATTGACAACAAAATCCATGGGCAGTTAAGTATATTAGAGAAAATTTGAATCCCAATATGTTGACAACTTTTTATTAGTCACCAAAGTAATGAGAGAATGTGCAGACAGGTTTAAATAGAATAACAAGATTACAGATATGGTCACATCAAAGTTTTGTTACTGGAATTGAAAGATTGAAATTTGAAGTAATGATGTGGAGGCATAAATTCAAACACATGGTCTGCCAGAAAATATAATTTAGCTAATTAAATCCAGATTAAAGCAGCTGGTGGCGGTGGTGGTGACTGTTGTTAAAAAACCCACCTGGTTCACTGAAGTCATGTAAAGCAGGAATCTGCCATCTTTAACCAGTTGGGTTCCAAACATGACTGCTGACATATGGAACTGCAGTTAATTTTTAACTGCTGTCTTAAATACTCTGTCAAACCATTCCATTTAAACACAGTTAGAAATGGGTAATACATTATGGTCTTGACATCATCCCCCACATGCCATGAATGATTTATAAAAATATTAACCCAATCACCTTTTTACAGCAAATATCTTGTGTGTGTTGTTATCATTGCTCCTGATCTGTACATTTCCTCTCTTCATCAGTCTTGAGACTTTTCTGTGCAATATGACAGGAATTTATTGCTGATAAAAGCCGATCTAATCTACTTAACCTTATCCACTGCCTCGAGGATATAATGTGTTGCATGGCCCAGAAATTCCAACAACTAAACGAGAGTAAGTCTGAGGTCATCCTTCTCGGCCCCTCGGACTCAATCAAAATGATAGCAGGCAGCCTTGGAAGCTTTACCCCATTACTCAAACCTCACGTCAAAAACCTTGGCGTGATATTTGACGCCGCATTGAAATTAGACGTTTGTCTAAAGTCAATGCCGTGGTAAAAGCTAGCTTCTTCCAGCTTCGGACGATAGCTAAAATAAAACAATTCCTCCAGTTTGATGACCTCGAAAAGATCATCCACACATTTATCTCTTCCCGCCTCGATTACTGCAACTCCCTTTACACTGGCATCAGCCAATCTTCCCTGTTCCGCCTGCAACTGCTCCAAAACGCCACAGCGAGACTCCTGACGGGCACCCGAAAAAGGGACCACATCACCCCGATCCTGGCCTCTCTCCACTGGCTCCCTGTGCGGTTCCGAATAAATTTCAAGATCCTCCTCTGTCTACAAAGCCCTCAATGGGCTACCCCCACCTACATCAAAAGTCTGCTTACCCACCACACCACCTCCAGGTCCCTTAGATCGGCCGACTTGGGGTTACTGAACATCCCGCGGTCTAGGCATAAGCTCAGGGGCGACTGCGCCTTTGCGGTTGCAGCTCCTAGACTGTGGAACAGCATCCCGCTTCCCATCAGAACTGCCCCCTCCATCGACTCCTTTAAGTCGAGACTTAAAACTCATCTTTACTCTCAAGCCTTTCTTGACGTCCTCTGAGGGAGGGCTATATGTATGTATTTATGTATGTACTTAATCTATGAACCAATGTTGTATAATGTTAGTACCTCCACCAATGTAAAGCACTTTGACCAACGAGAGTTGTTTTTTTAAATGTGCTATAGAAATAAAAGTGACTTGACTTGATTATTTGTGTACTTGAGAAAACATAGAAAATTGGAGGACTTCAGACTTTAGTGGTATAGCACGGAAACAAGCCCTTAGTCTGCGCCGAATAGCGATCACCCCACACGCAAGCACTATCCTACACACTAGGGACCGTTTATAATTTTACCAAAGCTAATTAACCTACAAATCTGTACGTCGTTGGAGTGTGGGAGGAAACTGGAGCACCCGGAGAAAACCCATGCGGTCACAGGGAGAACGTACAAACTCCATACAGACAGCACCCATAGTCAGGATCAAACCCGGGTCTCTGGAGCTGTAAGGCAGCAGCTCTACCGCTGCACCACCTGTGGAACAGGAGCCTATTCTTTATGATCATGCCTAATCCCCTCTCGCAAACCATACTCATTTACACCACATACCCTTGGTGTCTTGTATCGGAACTGTATCTTTCTCCTTACATGTTCACTGCACAATAGTGCCTTACACCTTCATTGATCTGGGTTCAATTCTGACCTGCTGTGGCATGTGTGAAATTTTCCTTTCCTGTGACTGCATGGGTTTCCTCCACATGCTAAAGATGTGTGGGTTAGTAAGTAAACTGGCCGCTGCAAATTGCTCACTGTAAATCTCCACATATTTCCATTAACTCCTCTCCAGAATAGAAACATAGAAACATAGAAAATAGGTGCAGGAGGAGGCCATTAGGCCCTTCGAGCCTGCACCGCCATTCAATATGATCATGGCTGATCATCCAACTCAGTATCCTGTACCTGCCTTCTCTCCATACCCCCTGATCCCTTTAGCCACAAGGGCCATATCTAACTCCCTCTTAAATATAGTCAATGAACTGGCCTCAACTACCTTCTGTGGCAGAGAATTCCAGAGATTCACCACTCTCTGTGTGAAAAATGTTTTCCACATCTCGGTCCTAAAAGATTTCCCCCTTATCCTTAAACTGTGACACCTTGTTCTGGACTTCCCCAACATCGGGAACAATCTTACTGCATCTAGCCTGTACAACCCCTTAAGAATTTTGTTAGTTTCTATAAGATCCCCCCTCAATCTTCTAAATTCTAGCGAGTACAAGCCGAGTCTATCCAGTCTTTCTTCATATGAAAGTCCTGACATCCCAGGAATCAGTCTGGTGAACCTTCTCTGTACTCCCTCTATGGCAAGAATGTCTTTCCTCAGATTAGGAGACCAAAACTGTACGCAATACTCCAGGTGTGGTCTCACAAAGACCCTGTACAACTGCAGTAGAACCCCCCTGCTCCTATACTCAAATCCTTTTGCTATGAATGCTAACATACCATTCGCTTTCTTCACTGCCTGCTGCACCTGCATGCCTACTTTTAATGACTGGTGTACCATGACAGCCAGGTCTCGTTGCATCTCCCCTTTTCCTAATCGGCCACCATTCAGATAATAGTCTACTTTCCTGTTTTTGCCGCCAAAGTGGATAACCTCACATTTATCCACATTATATTGCATCTGCCATGCATTTGCCCACTCACCCAGCCTATCCAAGTCACCTTGCAGCCTCCTAGCATCCTCCTCACAGCTAACACTGCCCCCCAGCTTTGTGTCATCCGCAAACTTGGAGATGTTGCATTCAATTCCCTCGTCCAAATCATTAATATATATTGTAAATAGCTGTGGTCCCAGCGCTGAGCCTTGCGGTACCCCACTAGTCACTGCCTGCCATTGTGAAAAGGACCCGTTTACTCCTACTCTTTGCTTCCTGTCTGCCAGCCAGTTCTCTATCCACATCAATACTGAACCCCCAATACCGTGTGCTTTAAGTTTGTATACTAATCTCTTATGTGGGACCTTGTCGAAAGCCTTCTAAAAGTCCAGATATAACACATCCACTGGTTCTCCCTTATCCACTCTACTAGTAACATCCTCGAAAAATTCTATAAGATTCGTCAGACATGATTTACCTTTCATAAATCCATGCTGACTTTGTCCAATGATTTCACCACTTTCCAAATGTGCTGCTATCCCATCTTTAATAATTGATTAGCAGTTTCCCCACTAGACTAACTGGTCTGTAATTCCCCGTTTTCTCTCTCCCTCCCTTTTTAAAAAGTGTGGTTATATTAGCTACCCGCCAATCCTCAGGAACTACTCCAGAATCTAAAGAGTTTTGAAAAATTATCACTAATGCATCCACTATTTCTGGGGCTACTTCCTTAAGTACTCTGGGATGCAGCCTATCTGGCCCTGGGGATTTATCGGCCTTTAATCCATTCAATTTACCTAACACCACTTCCCGGCTAACCTGGATTTCACTCAGTTCCTCCATCTCATTTGACCCCCGGTCCCCTGCTATTTCCGGCAGATTATTTATGTCTTCCTTAGTGAAGACAGAACCAAAGTAGTTTTTCAATTGTTCTGCCATGTCCTTGTTCCCCATGATCAATTCACCAGTTTCTGACTGCAAGGAACCTACATTTGTTTTAACTAATCTTTTTCTCTTCACATATCTATAAAAACTTTTGCAGTCAGTTTTTATGTTCCCTGCCAGTTTTCTTTCATAATCTATTTTCCCTTTCCTAATTAAGCCCTTTGTCCTCCTCTGCTGGACTGAATTTTTCCCAGTCCTCCGGTATGCTGCTTTTTCTGGCTAATTTGTATGCTTCATCTTTTGTTTTGATACTATCCCTGATTTCCCTTGTTATCCACGGATGCACTACCTTCCCTGATTTATTCTTTTGCCAAACTGGGATGAACAATTGTTGTAGCTCATCCATGCAGTCTTTAAATGCTTTCCATTGCATATCCACCGTCAACCCATTAAGAATCAATTGCCAGTCTATCTTGGCCAATTCACGTCTCATACCCTCAAAGTTACCTTTCTTTAAGTTCAAGACCCTTGTTTCTGAATTAGCAATGTCACTCTCCATCCTAATGAAGAACTCAACCATATTATGGTCACTCTTGGCCAAGGGTCCAAGCACAACAAGACTGCTAACTAAACCTTCCTCATTACTCAATACCCTGCTTGGCCAGCCTTCACAAATGGGGCAGCAGTCCAACCCCACAGTGTGCTTGTGAAGAGCAGCAAACAATGCAACACATCATTGAAGCATGCCCTCAACAAAGACTCAAAGGAGGACTTGTCACCCTTCATACAGCAGATCAAGAGGCAACTGCTTGGCTAAAGGACTTTGCATTCGCTAAATAAATAAATACCCAGTCTAGAATAGCCTGCTCTCTCGTTGGTTCCTCTACATGTTGGTTTAGAAAACTATCCCGCATACATTCCAAGAAATCCTCTTCCTCAGCACCCTTGCCAATTTGATTCACCCAATCTATATGTAGATTGAAGTCACCCATTATAACTGTTTTACCTTTGTTGCACGCATTTCTAATTTCCTGTTTGATGCCATTCCCAACTCCACTACTACTATTAGGTGGCCTGTACACAACTCCCACTAGCGTTTTCTGCCCCTTAGTGTTTCGCAGCTCTACCCATATCGATTCCACATCCTCCAAGCGAATGTCCTTCCTTTCTATTGTGTTAATCTCCTCTCTAACCAGCAACGCTACCCCACCTCCTTTGCCTTTCTGTCTATCCCTCCTGAATATTGAATATCCCTGGATGTTCAGCTCCCATCCTTGGTCACCCTGGAGCCATGTCTCCGTGATCCCAACTATATCATAGTCATTAATAGCTATCTGCACATTCAACTCATCCACCTTATTACGAATGCTCCTTGCATTGAGACACAAAGCCTTCAGACTTGTTTTTACAACACTCTTACCCCTTATACAATTATGTTGAAAAGTGGCCCTTTTTGAGTTTTGCCCTGAATGTATCTGCCTGCCACTTTTACTTTTCACCTTGTTACCTATTGCTTCTACCCTAATTTTACACCCCTCTGTCTCTCCGCTCACACATTTAAGAAACCCTTTCCCTTTAACTCCATCCTCGACTATCCCATTTGACACCCCACCCCCCTTATTCAGTTTAAAACCACCCGTGTAGCAGTGGCAAACCTGCCTGCCAGAATGCTGGTCCCCCACCTTTTAAGGTGCAATCCGTCCCTTTTGTACAGTTCCCCCTTACTCCAAAACTGATCCCAGTGATCTAAGAATCTAAATCCCTGCCCCGTGCACCAGTTCCTCAGCCACATATTCAGGTCCCGTATCTCCCTGTTCCTCGCCAGCACGAGGAACTGGAAGCAAACCGGAGATAACAACCCTGGAGGTCCTGCTTTTCAGCATTTTTCCGAGCTCTCTGAAGTCACGCTGCAGAATATTCATCCCCTTCTTTCCGACATCGTTTGTGCCGACATGCACTACCACTTCCGGCTGTTCACCTTCGCCCTTGAGGATTTTCTGCACTCTGTCCGTGATATCCTGGATCCTGGCACCAGGAAGGCAGCACACCATCCTCGCATCCCGTCTGTTGCCGCAGAAACCCCTGTCCGTATCTCTCACAATGGAGTCTCCCACTACAATGGCGTTGCCTGACGTTGGCCTCTTTGGTTTTGGCTCAACAGCCCTTTTTGCTTCGCAAGCCAGTCCGCCGCTCGGTGTAATAACGTCTTCTGACCCGACAGCTTCACAAGAGGTACAACACCCGGGGACGTTTGCATTCCATGCTTCCCTCCCTCGTTCACCGTCACCCACCTTCTCTCTTCCAGTACCTTAGGTGTAACAATCTTACTGTAGGACTTGTCGAGGAACTACTCCATTTCTCGGATGAACCTGAGGTCATCCACTTGCTTCTCCAGTTCCCCAACACGGTTCTTCAGGAGCTCTACCTGGATGCACTTCTCACATTTGTAATCTTTGGTTACTGGAAATGTGTAGAGAATAAAAATGGGATGAGTGTAAATGGGGGATTGATGGTGGCATGGGCAGTGTGTAGAAAAGCCTGCTTCCTTGCTTCTTGGTCTATACATCTAAATGTATTCGGTGGCTTGAGCACGGCCTTCTGCGATAGAGAATTCACCAGGTTTACCCGATTCCAAGTAAAGGCGCTTTTTTCTCATTTCAGTTCAATGTGCCTTACTTCCTATTGTAACCTCATGTTCTGCACGCCCCAGTCAGGGGAAGTATCCTCCTGACACCCAGTCCTGACATCTAGCTCTATCAGTTGTTCTCTCAGGTTTACTCCAGATGGATGTTTGATGTGGATCTCCACCTCACACTCTCCACACTTCACCCGTCATTGAATAATTAGAAAGCAAATGGAATTCATTATTAGGGATAATGTGAGGTGTGAGCTGACGAGATGCCCTATCTAAACAGCCTAAATAAGATTTCTAACAGGATAGATTGCTTTCGGTTTATTTATTTTGTTTTAGTAGTAAGATGGAAGTTAAAGGATCAATGGATGTCTTGCGTAAGTTATGGGTATAGATATATACGTTCTACTTGTGTTGCCAGAGGTATTTAGCAGTGATGTCCGAAGGGATGTCTTTGTGTCTCAATGAAGATATAATGAAGGGAGTGAAGCATGGGTAATTCTCTCACAACAGCAAGACAACACCCTGGCTGTTTTTTAAAGAATGAAGTGTAAAAGTAATACTGTGTCCTTCAAAGATGGCCAGTGTGTTTTCCTCTCGTTTTAAAACCCGATCCCAAAAAGGAAACTTGAGATTCAATTCACTTTTGCCTCATTTGTGATCTCTGGTTTCAAAGAATATTTTGTTTCCTTTTGTTGACTTTCATTTAAATATAATAATTAGTTTCACCTGGTATTCTAAGGCTATAATCTCAAGTCAACCTGATTGCATTGCCAGATGAGAAAGGTTTGATCTTTTTGGCAAGTCATTTTGGCCAGGCGCAACAGCCTTGCAACATTGAGAAAATCCTCTCTGCACCATTCTGACAGCATCACATTGATGTACATGAGGATGATGCAGAGCGCATCTCGGAAAGCAAATTGAAACCAAAAGCAGATTACAGTAATGCCGCACCAATTTCAGAATCGACCAGGCATGAAAAGGAATAATGGCCAACACATTTGCAAAGTTATTGCACATTCTGAACTGCAGGAAGGAACTGCAGATGCTGTTTTACTCCAAAGATAGACACAAAATGCTGGTGTAACTCAGCAGGACATGCAGCATCTCTGGAGAAAAGGAATTGGTAACGTTTTGGATTAAGACCATTCTTCACACTGAGTCAGGGGAGAGGGGACCTAAAGATATGAAAAGGATCATACCTCTCATCTCTCACCTTTCATACCTCTAGTTTCCCATTTCCCCTGACTCTCAGTCTGAAGAAGGATCTCGTCCTGAAACATCACCTGTTCCTTTTCTCCTGAAATGTTGCTTGAACCACTGAATTACTCCAGCATTTTGTGTCTCTCCTGGAATCTACCTGGTTTCCGATGTGCAATTTAATAGATCAGATGCACCATAGCTGCATTAGACATGAAACATAGAAAAGTACAACATAGCCCTTCAGCCCACAATGTCTGTGCCAAACTTGTGCCAAAAAGCTGGAGTAACTCAGCAGGACAGGTAGCATCTCTGGAGAGAAGGAATGGGTGACTTTTCGGGTTACCCAAAATGTCACCCATACCTTCTCTCCAGATATAGAAACATAAAAACATAGAAAATAGGTGCAGGAGTTGGCCATTTGGCCCTTCGAGCCTGCACCACCATTCAATATGATCATGGCTGATCATCCAACTCAGTATCCTGTACCTGCCTTCTCTCCATACCCCCTGATCCCTTTAGCCACAAGGGCCAAATCTAACTCCCTCTTAAATATAGCCAATGAACTGGCCTCAACTACTTTCTGTGGCAGAGAATTCCACAGATTCACCGATTTCACAGATGTGTGAAAAAATAAATTCTCATCTCGGTCCTAAAAGACTTCCCCCTTATCCTCAAACTGTGACCCCTTGTTCTGGACTTCCCCAACATCGGGAACAATCTTCCTGCATCTAGCCTGTCCAACCTCTTAAGAATTTTGTAAGTTTCTATAAGATCCCCCATCAATCTTCTAAATTCTAGCGAGTACAAGCCGAGTCTATCCAGTCTTTCTTCATATGAAAGTCCTGCCATCCCAGAAATCAGTCTGGTGAACCTTCTCTATACTCCCTCTAGGATATGCTGCTTGTCCCGCCGAATTACTCCAGCTTTTTGTGTCCTCCTACAATGTTACAGGGTGTGAGGCACATACCATTTCAGAGCTACTGAAACTCTCAAATTATTCAATTTTTCGATTATGAATCTGCTGTAATGTTAAGCCGTTGAAATGAGAAGGTTCTGGGAATGGAGTTTCACTAGAATGCGTAATCCTCTGGGTGGCATTGTGGCACAACACATTGGTGTGTTGGCGGACTGCCGGAGAACAGTATTATTATAGAAACAAGGAACTGATGATGCTGCTTGACAGAAAAGGACATAAAGTGCTGGGTAACTCTGGGTCAGGCAGCATCTCTGGAGAACATGATCAGGTGACGTTTTGGTTTGGGACCCTTCTTCAGACTCGAATGGTATTCATGTTTATACTGTATAGCCATAGAATATTCTTCTAGTTTCAAAGGCCGGAGAAAAGAGAATGCAGCTCATACAATCCCTGTAATGGAGAGGAAATTGGTAGGATGAACCACCAAAGGCATTGTTTTCCACGTCCTAGCTCCTGTGAATTGAGATATAGGCAGTGCCTGCTGTAATGTTATTGAAGTTAGAAGGTAGACAAAAATGCTGGAGAAACTCAGCGGGTGAGGCAGCATCTATGGAGCGAAGGAATAGGTGACGTTTCGGGTCGAGGACTCGACCCGAAACGTCACCTATTCCTTCGCTCCATAGATGCTGCCTCACCCGCTGAGTTTCCCCAGCATTTTTGTCTACCTTCGATTTGTCCAGCATCTGCAGTTCTTTCTTAAACATTGAAATTGGAAGGTTATTTATTTATTGGATCTTTTCACCATTGCTGATCTCAGGTTTGTCTTTAGTATCCACTCAATTGAGGAAGCTCAAAAGAAAGAGAGGATATTGATTTTCCTTCATTTTTGCTGAAACTTTGCACTTCAGTTAAGGCCAACATGGAGTTTGATTTTTGTGTGAATAACCAGACGTCAAATCAAATCTATCTTTTCACCAATATTGTTGTTACTGCTTTGCAGTTAAAACCAAGGAGTTCTCAGGACAATGAAGTTGTGCTGTTTTAACATCGCATGGTAGAGCACCTCAGTACTAGCAAGAAAACAATAACTAGCTCGAGTGAAGGTCTTCTCTGCACCAGGGCCTAACTCTCCTGACCCCATCCCACACTCTAACCCCACCTTCCTTTTTTAGTTTAGTTTAGTTTAGAGATACAGCGCGGAAACAGGCCCTTCGGCTCACCGGGTCAGCGCCGACCAGCGATCCCTGCACAATAACTACTAACGTACACACTCTAGGGACAATGTACACGTATACCAAGACAATTAACCTACAAACCTGTGCGTCTTTGGAGTGTGGGAGGAAACCAAAGATCTCGGGGAAAACCCACGCGGTCATGGGGAGAACGTACAAACTCCGTACAGACAGCACCCGTAGTCGGGATCGAACCCGGGTCTCCGGCGCTGTAAGGCAGCAACTCTACCGCTGCGCCACCGTGCCGTTCTTCTCTGATTATGAGTAGTTTTTAACTTATTGGGCTTGGCACGAAAGATTTGGAGAGTTTACTCTGAGCTTGTATACTCTGGAGTTTAGAAGGATGAGAGGGTATCTCATTGAAACATATAAGATTGTTAAGGGCTTGGACACGCTAGAGGCAGGAAACATGTTCCCGATGTTGGGGGAGTCCAGAACCAGGGGCCACAGTTTGAGAATAAGGAGTAGGCCATTTAAAATGAAGACGATGAAACACCTTTTCTCACAGAGAGTGGTGAGTCTGTGGAATTCTCTGCCTCAGAGGGTGGTGGAGGCAGGTTCTCTGGATGCTTTCAAGAGAGAGCTAGATAGGGCTCTTAAACATAGCGGAGTCAGGGGATATGGGGAGAAGGCAGGAATGGGGTACTGATTGGGGACGATCAGCCATCATCTCATTGAATGGCGGTGCTGGCTCGAAGGGCCGAATGGCCTACTCCTGCACCTATTGTCTATTGATCTAAAGGTACAATTATGAATCCCACCTCAGCACTTAGAGCATTTAAATTCATATAATTAAATAAATCTCATTGTTGTAAAAATCTGTTTGTTTTCCTCGCGTCCTTCAGGCCATGATCACCTTGCCTTTAATTGTCTGTATACCTGCCTTATGTTCCAATCTGTTGCAAGAGTCTTACCATTGGACAGCGTGTAATTTTTATGCATCATAGGTTTGATAACAAGAAATACAGATTTAATATAACCAACTTCACTACTCACTAATGCTAAATTATACAGCCGGCACCTCCATGTAATGTAGACAAAATATAAATTCCAAATTAATTGGCAACATTTTCGTCCTAATCTTAACAGCAAGAAACTAAAATACATCATCGTTTTTACTATTCAAACTGCAAAGTGGTGCCTTGAATGAGGGATGCCTCGTGTATATTAATGATTTGGACGAGGGGATTGAAAACTTTGGGACCAAGTTTGCGGATGATATGAAAATAGGTGGAATGGTAGGTAGTGTAGAGAAAGCAGGGACTCTGCAGAAGGACTTGGACAGGTTGGGAGAGTGGGCAGAGAAGTGGCAGATGGAATATAGTGTAGCAAAGTGTGGAGTCATGCATTTTAGTAGTAGGAATAAAGGCATAGACTATTTTCTAAATGGGAAGATAATCCAGAAATCGATGCAAAGGGACTTGGGAGTGCTGGTGCAAGATTCCCAAAATGTTCACCTGCAAGTCGAATTGGTAGTAAAGAAAGCAAACACAATGCTAGCATCTATTTCAAGAGGGCTTGTATACAAAAACAGGGGTGTAATGCTGAGACTCTATAAGGCGCTGGTCAGGCCGCATTTGGAATATTGTGGGCAACCTATCTGAGGAAGGATGTGCTGGCTCTGGAGTGGGTCCAGAGGAGGTTCACAAGAAAGATCCCAGGAATGAGTAGGGTGTTTGTCGGCACTGGGCCTGTACTCGCTGGAGTTTAGAAGAATGAGGGGGGACCTCATTAAAACATACAGAATAGTGAAAGGCTTGGATACAGTGGATGTGGAGAGGATGTTTCCACTAGTGCGAGAGTCTAGGACTAGAGGTCATAGCTTCAGAATTAAAGGACGTTCTTTAGGAAGGAGATGAGGAGAAATGTATTTAGTCAGAGGGTGGTGAATCTGTGGAATTGTTTGCCACATAAGGCTCTAGAGGCCAAGTCAGTGGATATTTTTAAGGCAGAGATAGATAGATTCTCGATTAATACAGGTGTCAGAGGTTATGGGGAGAAGGCAGGAGAATGGGGTTAGGAGGGAGAGATAGATCAGACATGATTGAATGGTGGTGTAGGCCTGATGGGCCGAATGGCCTAATTCTACTCCTATCATTTATGACCTTATGACATGCTGGAGATATGAGATATTGCTATAGAGAGCAAACTGACATCAAGAGATCCAAAGTGTTGGAGTAACTCAGCAGGTCAGGCAGCATCTCTGAAAATTAGACGTTTTGCAGGTATAATGCAGGTATAAGAGAGCTCACAGCACCTAGTCTTTCCCCCAGTCTTTCCATCACCTTTGGAAACTTTTATTGCTGTTTATCAACACGAGGACCAAAGTTGTGCCAATGAAAGACAAAAAAGCCACAATGAGACTGAGAAACAAGAATGAAATTGTTAGAGACATCAGCCAAACCTTAGGCTTACCAAAATCAACTGTTTGGAACATCATTAAGAACAAAGAGAGCACTGGTGAGCTTACTAATCGCAAAGGGACTGGCAGGCCAAGGAAGACCTCCACAGCTCATGACAGAAGAATTCTCTCTATAATAAAGAAAATCCCCAAACACCTGTCCGACAGATCAGAAACATTCTTCAGGTGTGTATTTGTCAATGACCACTGTCCACAGAAGGCTTCATGAACGGAAATACAGATGCAACACTGCAAGATGCAAACCACTGGTTAGCCGCAAAAAATAGGATGGCCAGGTTACAGTTTGCCAAGAAGTACTTAAAAGAGCAACCACAGTTCCGGAAAAAGGTCTTGTGGACAGATGAGATGAAGATCAACTTATATCAGAGTGATGGCAAGAGCAAAGTATGGAGGAGAGAAGGAACTGCCCAAGATCCAAAGCATACCACCTCATCTGTGAAACACGATGGTGGGGGTGTTATGGCCTGGGCATGTATGGCTGCTGAAGGTACTGGCTCACTTATCTTAATTGATGATGCAACTGCTGATGGTAGTAGCGTAATCAATTCTGAAGGGTATAGACATATCCTATCTGCTCAAGTTCAAACAAATGCCTCAAAACTCATTAGCCGGCAGTTCATACTACAGCAAGACAATGATCCCAAATGTACTGCTAAAGTAACAAAGTGAAGAAGGGTTTCGACCCGAAACATTGCCTATTTCCTTCGCTCCATAGATGCTGCCTCACCCGCTGAGTTTCTCCAGCATTTATGTCTACCAATGTAACAAAGGAGTTTTTCAAAGGTAAAATATGGTCAATTCTTGAGTGGCTAAATTCACCCGATCTGAACCCAATTGAGCATGCCTTTTGTATGCTGATGAGAAAACTGAAGGGGACTAGCCTCCAAAACAAGTATCAGCTAAAGATGGCTGCAATACAGGCCTGGCATAGCATCACCAGAGAAGCCACCCAGCGACTGGTGATGTCCATGAATCGCAGACTTCAAGCATTCATTGCAAGCAAAGGATATGCAACAAAATACTAAATATGACCACTTTCATTTACATGACATTGCTGTGTCCCAAACATTATAGTGCCCTGAAATAGGGGGTGCTATGTATAAACACTGCTGTAATTTCAACATGGTGAAACCAAAATGTATAAAAATGGCCTTTATTATAATCTGACAATGTGCACTTTAACCACATGAGATTATTTTTTTTCTATTACAAATCGCAAATTGTGGCGGACAGAGGCGTATAAATGAATGATGGGTCTTTGTCCCAAACATTATGGAGGGTACTGAAGGTTTCATTTTGGGTTGGGATCCTTCTTCAGTTAATTATGTTAGTTGTTTTATCGTGGCTAGAATGAAGGTGATTAGGTGAAGCTGTTGCAGGTGTAACATGCACACGCAATGCAAGCCCTTTGTCGACACTGTTCCTGCTTCATGCTGGATAGGCACAGCAGTTACCGTGCTATTTTTAGGGAAAGGTTCAGCAGGAAATAAGAATACATTTTCTGCCAACAAATCTGTTAAATTTCATGCTGATGCATAACCACCCACATGTGAGATTCAGTGAACTACATATTCTTCATCAATATGAAATGTCACTGCAGCTAACACAGATAATATCGCACCTCTGCCTGTAGCACAGATTCCTTGGGAGCACAAGAGGTGCAATATCTGTTATTCAGTGTACTCCATGGTGCTGAGATGATTGCCTGAGTTCTTAAGGTGTTTTTTTTATTAAATACTAAAGCAAAACATGGTGGGGTTTCGACCCAAAACATTGCCTATTTCCTTCGCTCCATAGATGCTGCCTCACCCGCTGAGTTTCTCCAGCATTTATGTCTACCTTCGATTTTCCAGCATCTGCAGTTCCTTCTTAAACATTTTGACAGAGAATGCCTTTGCAAGAATATTTTTGCTAATGACAATAAAGCCTTAAGTGCCTGTCAAATAAAGTTATTAAAATTGCTGCTTCACAATATCAGGTAATTGATTTATTTATATCAGGGTTTTTTAATATCAATATATATATTTATTTAATATCCAGTTTGATTTATTTCTGTGAAACTCCACCCTCTCCAAAACAAGGCGTTTGTTTGGTGGGTGAAGAAAATCCATTGGGTGGAAAGTATCGTTGAGCGATTTCCCAGCCCCCCCCCAGTGAATCGGTGAAACAGCCTCATCTCAGTAGAATTGAACATAATCCTCAATTATTTTTTCCTGTGGAAATTTCAGCTGTGTTTACAGAAATGATTTTCTGTAATTAGTTCTCGGCTGCCCAAAGTCTCACAAAGCAGATTATTTGATGATTTAGTCTAGATGAATGTTTCAAAGCGGTTAATAGACAATAGACACTAAGTGCAGGAGCCAGCATCGCCATTCAATCGCCATGGCTGATCAATACCCCAAGCAGTACCCCGTTCCTGCCTTCTCCCCATATCCCCTGACTCCGCTATTTTCAAGAGCCCTATCTAGCTCTCTCTTGAAAGTATCCAGAGGCCGGCCTCCACCACCCTCTGAGGCAGAGAGTTCCACAGACACACAACTCTCTGTGAGAAAAGGTGTAATATTTGGGATTGAGGATAGAAAAATCAGGAAAATTCAGTTTGGGAGAAATAAAGAACAATTGGTAATATTTTCAGTTTTGCTAAGACAATTAACCTATTAGATCTTAACTTTAATATTATAGCTTAGAATGTATGAAACTCGGGGGTGCTCAGCTCTGAAATCCCCTTCATGAACTCTTTGACTTTCCTACCTCTAACCTTCATTGCGATATTCCTTTAGGCATACCTCTGTGACTTGATATTTGGTTGCCTGCCCTTCTTTGCCTTTGGTGATCTTCAGTCAAATATTGTTTCTGAAAATTTCTGTGAGGCATCTTAGGGTATTTTTCATGTAACTGGCACTATCTAAATACAAGGTGTTGTTGATGAACCTGGGCTACACTATGTCTTCATCACCATAGTCACTCGTGAAACAATTTTTCATTTGGTTCATTCACACTGTTTCCATTTACCCATGGGACATAGTGTTTAGGCAGTCTCAATGTCAGATGTGAACTGTAGGGAAAAATGTTGCCCAGTTTTATAAAAGGAGCACAATCAGGCGTAGCCCGTCATGCTCGATCCACCATTCATACGTTTATAAGTAACAGGAGCAGAATTAGGCCACTTAGACCTTCAAGTCTACTCCATTCAATCATGGCTGATTTATCTTTCCCTCTCAACCACATTCTCATGCCTTCTCTCCAAGATAATGGCTGATTCAGCAAGATCACGGCTGATCTTGTACCTCAGAACCACGTTCTTTCACAAATGCCATATCCTCATAACTCATGGGTCAGGTGTTATCTCTGGGGAACATGGATAGGTGACTCAGGTCAGGACCCTCTTCAGAGCCATATCCTTATATTGTATTCACTGAATATCTCAAAATCCAGCAGTCTTTGATTTGAATATACAGTCTATCCTCAGTATTCGAGACCTCTTTATATTTGATTTTGGTTATAGCAAATGGCATGTCCCTTCGGTAATTAGACACCACCGTCTCTTTAAGAACACAGGCTGCTAGTTACACTGTGCAAAGTCATTGACGTTGACAAGCAATTGCTTCACTCAACACTCATGCAATGAAACTCATTTAAACAGCGCAACAAGAACTTTGTATTTGAAAACAACTTGTTGTTTCACAGCATGAGTCAAAGTCAAAGTTGACTTCTAGGAGCGAATCTCTTACTCAGTTACAGGGGTCAATCAGCAATAATGGACATTATTTCCCCCTCCACTCATGGTCCGTCCGTATCTGTTCTCAATGACTGAGCCTCCACACCCCTCTTGCGTGGATCTGTCCAAAGGTTCACTGCGTTATAGGTGAATACATTTCATCTTTGTCCTGAGCAGCCAACCTCTTATTTTTTAAATGTGACTCCTAATTCTACACACTCACACCAGGAGAAATATTAACCCTACATCTACCCTGCCATTCCCCTCTAGAATCTAGTATAGAAACATAGACATAGAAATTAGGTGCAGGAGTAGGCCATTCGGCCCTTCGAGCCTGCACCGCCATTCAATATGATCATGGCTGATCATCCAACTCAGTATCCCGTACCTGCCTTCTCTCCATACCCTCTGATCCCCTTAGCCACAAGGGCCACATCTAACTCCCTCTTAAATATAGCCAATGAACTGGCCTCGACTACCCTCTGTGGCAGAGAGTTCCAGAGATTCACCACTCTCTGTGTGAAAAAAGTTCTTCTCATCTCGGTTTTATTAAATTCACCTCTCATTCTTCTGAACTTAAAAATTGCCAGGTGATCGCATTCAAACATAGACAGGTCCAAGTCAACTCAAAATGAGAAGTGTATTCATTAAAACATCGACTTCGGTCCATGTGTTAGTAAACCTTTCTGTCACACACTCTCTTGTAAGTCTCTCCTTTCTTGGGTGAGAGACCAGATCAGCATGCAAGATTCTAGCTGCAATCTCACCAGAGTCTTATATAATTGTAATAATACATCTTGTGCTCGAATCCTCTTGCAATAAAGACTAATATTCTGTTGGCCTTGTTAATTGTTTGCTGTATGTTCATGATTGCATCCAAGTCCCTCTGTACTGCAACATCGTTCAATCTTTTGCCATTTAAAAAATACTTTGACTATCTATCACCTTCCAAAAATTTGTATTTGTCCACAATATATTCCATCTGCTGCATCATTGCCCATTCACTTAATCCGCGTATATCCCCTTGAAGCCTTGTCTGCATTCATCTTTCTCCCGGCATTTCCCCTAATCTTTTGTTTCCTTTTATTCTGCTTTTTTTTTAAATGGTAAATTTTTAAATGTCGAATCTGTGGCCTATTGTAAGATCACAGTCAGTGCATAAACAACCTCCATAGCCACCTCCTTTAGAAAGCTGTGGTGCAGGACATCAGGCCATGGAGATGTACTACCTTTCATGCCATTAACTCCTCTGGTGTAATTTATTACTCATACTAATTATTTTGTGTTCCTTACTTAGTCTAGTCCAGTTATATTGTACTATTTTCAGGAGGTTTACTGTAAAAAACAGACATGCAAAATAGTTAATTTCTCTACCATTTTGTATAATTCTCTAGTCTCAGTCTATAAGGGACCAAAATTGACTTCAGCTAATCATTTAATTTTTATTTAAGCATTTAAACTTTAGCATTCTGTTGTAAAGTTTCTTACTGCATTACACTGGTGCTTTACATTCCAGCTTCTTAACAGTCTCAGTCCTCCTTGTGTAGGTGTTATCCTGATAAAGTCTAGAATGTTTCTTTATCCTCTCTGAACTTAATGAATCAACACAAAGATGTTTCATTTTGAGAGGGTTGTGCTGGAACCAGTTCCCTATTCTGTCCTGCAAAATAAATTTTGCACAAATACAAAACAGAAAACTCAAATACTGCTGTAATTATACAACAGATCTCCTTTGATGTTGATTATAGTTGTACGATGCGCAGCTGTAAGATTACAGCAGTGTTTTCAACAAAGATGATAAGGGTGGCATAGTAGTACAGCTAGTAGAGATGGCGCCAGAGGTCCAGGTGCAATCCTGATCTTGGTTTCTGCTATGTGGAGTTTGCACGTTCTCCCTCTGACTGCTTGGGTTTCCTCCAGTTGCCCTGGTTTCCACCCACAGCCCTGAAACCTGTGGCTTTGTGCATTAATTGGCTGTTGTGGAATAAAAATGGGATCAATGTAGGTTTCTGGAGCTTGCTGCCAGAACCGACAGTGGGGGGCAATGATGGTGCTGAGTAATGTACAGAGATGAGGAATATTACGGAGATATGTGATTGCAACAATATTTCCTGATTACACAGTCCCAGTCACCCTTCCATTTCTGGCCATATTGTCCAGAGGTGAGAATCAGCATTAAATGCAATAGATTGTTTTTGATACATTCCATAAACCTACTTCCCATTACCACATGAATTTCCACGGTATAAACCTTGCTGTAGCTTGAGGCAGTGGCTCAATTAGCTAGATATGTCTCACGTGGATGCTAGGTTCACCTCTTGTGATTGCTTGTGAACTTCATTAACCCATCTCCAGTAGGTTAATGAGGTTCTCAATCAAACCAGCGTGTACTCCATAGATGCAAGTGCACGCAACATTATGGCCACCGTTGTTCAATAGTTAGAGGAAATCTGACCTATGATGGAGGTCTTGTATAGCTCAGTCCCAATCAATGATCTGCCAAGCCTTCGCTTCTAGTTTGGTATCCAGGCAAATTAGTAGAACGTCAGCATTTCTGGACAGCATCATTTATTGTCCTCGACAGCCTTGAGTGTAGGCTTCAACTACATTGTGGTGCCATTCCCAGGTCTTTATCGAAGTATAACTGGAAACAAAACTATCCACTGATCTTCAAGCCAGTATTTAGTAGTTTGGGGCACAGCGGTAGAGTTGCTTCCTTACAGTGCTTGCAGCGCCGAAGACCCGGGTTCAATCCTGACTATGGGTGCTGTCTGTACGGAGTTTACACGTTCTCCCTGTGACAGCGTGGGTTTTCTCCGAGATCTTCGGTTTCCTCCCACACTCCAAAGACGTACAAGTTTGTAGGTTAATTGGCTTGGTATAAGCGTAAATTGTCCCTAGTGTGTGTAAGATAGTGTTAGCATGCGGGGACCACTGATCGGTGGGCTGACGGGCCTGTTTCCACGCTGTAATCTAATCTAATCTAAACTAAACTGTAAACTAAACTCAATGCCTAGGAACAGAAATACCAATGTATCAGCAAGTCCTTGCAGGCACTGCTTTTATGGATTTGTTTTTCATCTTATTGTGGTGTTTTGATATCGTTCCTTCAGTCACATAGTTAATTTGAACATGAGCCGTCTCCTGAAGCAATTTGGGAGCTGAAACCATAATATTAAATTGGTGTGTCTATAATTGAGCAGGAGTGTTCTTTAATTCAACTCTAGTTCAAACGAGTTAGATATTGCTCTTCTCGAACAACTTACAGTAACTTGTTTAAACATGAATTAGAAACATCTCTGTTTTTAACTGTAACCTTCACAATCCTACTGCCAATTTCCCTTGTATGAAGCTCTGTATAGTTGGCAAACTCGCTCATCATATGTCTGTGCATCCATCTCTGACTATCAGTCATTTGTATGATAGTCAAGAAGAATCAAGAATGTTTTATTGTCATATGTGTCGAAACAGAACAATGAAATCCATACTTGCAGCTGCACAACTTTTTTTACTCTGTAAAAAAAAAACAGATAAATAAATAGACTATAGTCGTGCAAAGTAAAAAATATTGCCCTCCAAGTCCATATAGTTTGGATCTTATTTGGTAGTGTTTAATGGCCTGATGGCTGTTGGGAAGAAGCTGCTCCTAAACTTGGAATATTACATATTTCATGCTCCTGTACCTTCTTCTCAATGGCAGGAGTGAAATGAGAGCGTGTCCAGGGTGGTCTGGGTCTCTGATGATGCTGGCTGCCTTTTTGAGGCTGCGACTCTTATAGATCCCTACAATGATGTGAAGGTCAGTACCCTGTGATGGACTGGGCAGCATGGTGATGGCAGCACCATATGTGACCATGTGGTTAAGTAGAAAGTGTGTAGGAAAGAACTGCAGATGCTGGTTTACACTGAAGTGAGACACAAAATGCTGGAGTAACTCAGCGGGACAGGCAGCATCTCTGGATAGAAGGAACGGGCGACGTTTCAGGTCGAGACCCTTCTTCAAACTGAGAGTCAGGGGAGAGGGAGATACATAGATAGGGAAGGGTAAAGTGTGAAAACGGGACATCAAAATGAGATGTAGCTCAAGGAAAATGTAGAATAGATCATTGTTAGCTAGGAGAAGGTGACAACAAAGCAAACAGATGAAATGTAATCAGGGGGACAGTCGGATTTGATGAATCTTTATAGCAAACCAACAACTTCGGCAGCAAACTCTCTATAGCTGCTTTCCATTAGATGTAAAAGAAGTCAGAAGCCTCAAAACTATAATTAAAGACAGTGGGAATATTATGGCCTAAGCTTTTTACATTTCATCTTTATGATATTTATGAAAAGTTGCTAAATTTTCTGATTGCACAAAAATAGATAGGAAAATTGCTCAGGATGATATAAAGAAGCACCAGAGGTGAAATGAGTAGATAAGGAAATAGGTTATAATATTGAGGAAAATATGATTTTTTTTTTCTCTTTGACAGGATTTTTTTTCTTCAAGCATAAATCTTTGTGCTCCTTTGATCCTTCAAACCAGTCTTCAAGAGGGATGAACTTTCAGAGCAGCATTGCAGAAATATTGATAGTTTCTCCTGTAACAACTTCCTTTGAGTTTGCTCCTACTATATTTCTCGTAATTAATATTTTTAATCTCTTATCAATTAACCAAAAAGTTGACTAACTCAGCGGAATACAAGCAACACATTGGGTAATTCAGATCCACATGAATTTTTTTCTTTGACATTTATCCTTCAGGAAAGACGGTTTAAAGAATGTGCAGTGGTGAATATGTACATACATGGGTGCACATACAATCACATCTAAGTCTGTATGTTCCAACACTAGACCCATGGATGCAAGTACACACCCATCCATTCAAAACCAGTCTTGAATATCTGACAATGCTTTCCTCCAAAGGAATCTTTTGTTTTCTGTCACACAGTGCTGGTCGGCTTGTTGGAAAGCAGTCTATAAATAGTGAGGGAAACACAAAGTCTCAGTGGGTCAAGGAGCATCTGTGGAGGGAAATGGACAGGCGATGTTTCAGGTCTGGACCCTTCTTCAAACATCATCTCTCCATTTCCTTCCCCAGGCACTGCCTGACCTGCTGAGTTCCTCCATCAAGTTGTGTCTTGCTCAAGATTCCAGCATCTGCAGTCTCTATAAATAGTGAAATCTGTTAACAATACCCTTCCTCGCAGCTTTCTCGATCTCAGCCCGTAATATAGCGGGAACATTGAATCATTCTCTTGTTGCTCTGCCATATTTTGTTTGGAGAATGAACACAGCAGCGAAGCCAATGGATTAACCTTCAAAATGCAGATTCAATTTAGGAAAACTGAGTTACTTGCTCGCAGTGTGGGAATAGTTTTCCAGACGGGGAGATGAAGGTAACCAGCAAGAGATTAGTTCTGACCTCAGTCGGTTTTAAGCTTTGAATTGTCAGGAGTGTATCCATCTTTGGATTTAATTCCCTGGATTCGAGGAATAGTACAAATTGAAATTAAAAAACGCACAATGCAAAACGAATATATAGAGTCTCCTTGAAAACTAGTAGTCAGCTCGTCGTAATGCATTGGGTGAATTGGGCTCTGCTTCTATTTAGCGGCGTGTATGTTGCGTTTCGAGCAGGGTAGCCAGGTGGGACGGTTTGTTTAATTAGATTTTTTTCCCTGCATTCAACTTGCATGTGAGCCTGTGGCAGTTCCGGGGTCAGGTCTCCAAGGGGAATGAGCGTGTCTCGTAAGTTGCCTGATTCTGTTATAATGCGGCAGCTTATGTCTGTCGTCTTTGAAGCAAAGCACAGACTCGGCCGAGGAGATGAGCCAAGCTACAAATTTAATTTCAAAAGAAAATGATGGCAATTAACTGCACACTTTGAAAATACTGGTCCTCCTTCCCTTGATTAACAGCTGCATGCCGCACCCTTATTCTGCGAAAGGACTTGCACACTACAAAGGTTGTGCTGGATTGCAAAATGTGCTTCACAAATCTAGTACTGCCATAGCAACGCTATATATAAAAAATCACACCCCTGAGAATTGCCTGATTTAAAGGAGGTTTTTTATCAAACCTATTTTTATATGGTCATAAATGATCTATATGCTTACTGCTTGTTCGCTGACAAGCTGACCATGAACTGCAAAGCCTTGCACCATTATACATTTCACATGGATGGGAAAGGTTAAGAGGAATATGGCCCAAATGGGATTTGCTTGATTGAGCTTCTTAGTCAGCATGGATAGGTTGGGCTGAAGGGCCTGTTTGTGTGCTGCATGACTCTATTGTTGCAAGTTGAAGATAGAGATAAAGCCTTGACAATTTGAGCTGTGAAGGCTGGCACCATGGCAGAACTTGATCCAAGATTACAAATCTCTTAAAGCACAATACCCGAATTATTCGGCTCGTCCCAATGCAGAAGCCTGAAACCACGCACCACCAGACTCAGGAACAGCTTCTTCCCCTCTGTATCAGGCATCTGAACGGTCCTTCCCTAAGCTAGGGTAATGTCCGATTCACCTCTACTCCATTGCAAACATTGCAGACTATGGAACTGATGTGCTACAATGGTGAGAACTCTATTCTGCTCTCTGTATCTTCCCCTTTGTTCTACCTATTGTACTTGAGTTTGGCTTGATTGTACTCGTGTAGCATTATATATCTGATTGAATAGTATGAGAATCCAAAATACTGCAGATGATGGGATCTGATACAAAAAAAACAGATTGCTGGAAAAACTCAGCAGGTCAAGCCACATTGGTGGAGGTAAAAGGTGTACGTTGATAATTTGGGTTGCATCAAGACCTCGTGGGAGGAGGAGAGATTGCGAGTACACAGAGGTATGAAGGAGGGATGGGATGTCAAGTGCCCTTAATATTTTGTGTAGGAAGGAACTGTAGATGCTGGTTTACACAAAATGCTGGAGTAACTCAGTGGGACTGGCATATTCTCCTGAGAGAAGGAATGGGTGATATTTTGGGTCCAGACCCTTCTTCAGAGAGAAGAATATGAGAGAAGTAGATTGAGTAGAGTCTCTTGCCCAGAGTGGGGGAAATCGAGAACCGGAAGGCATAGGTTTAAAGTGAAGGGGGAACGATTTTATAGTAATCTGAGGGGTAATTTTTTCACACAAAGAGTGGTGGGTGTATGGAACGAGCTGCCAGAGGAGGTAGTTGAGGCAGGGACCGTCACATGGTTTAAGAAGCAATTAGACTGGTACATGGATAGGGCAAGTCTAGAGGGATACGGGCCAAATGCAGGCGTGGAACTAGTGTGGAGGGGGAGTTGAAGTGCTGAGCCACCGGGAGTTCATGTAGGTTATTGCGGACTGAGCGGAGGTGTTCGGCGAAACGATCGCCCAGCGGGGAGACTAAGCGGAGGTTGGGCGATTGTTTCGCCGAACACCTCCGCTCAGTCCGCAATAACCTACCTGAACTCCCGGTGGCTCAGCACTTCAACTCCCCCTCCCATTCCCAATCCGACCTCTCTGTCCTGGGTCTCCTCCATTGCCAGAGTGAGCAACACCAGAAATTGGAGGAACAGCACCTCATATTCCGCCTGGGTTGCTTGCGTCCGGATGGCATGAACGTTGAATTCTCCCAAGTTTGCTAGCCCTTGCTGTCTCCTCCCCTTCCTTAACCCTCGAGCTGTCTCCTCCCATCCCCCCGCCCTCGGGCTCCTCCTCCTCCCTTTTTCCTTCCTTCTCCCTCCCACCCCCCATCAGTCTGAAGAAGGGTTTCGGCCCGAAACGTCGCCTATTTCCTTCGCTCCATAGATGCTGCTGCACCCGCTGAGTTTCTCTAGCATTTTTGTGTACCTTCGATCTTCCAGCATCTGCAGTTCCTTCTTGAACACGTGGAACTAGTGCAGATGGGACATGTTGGTCAGTGTGGGCTAGTTGGGCCGAAGGGCCTGTTTCCACACTATGACTATAACTATAAACCAAGCACTTTGGCCCAGCTTGTCCATGTTGACCAAGATGTCCTATCTGCACTAGTCCCACCTGCCTGCGTTAGGCCCATATCCCTCTAAATCTTTCCTTTCCATGTACCTGTCTAAATGGCTTTTAAATGTTATAATAGTATATGCCTCAACTACCTCTGGCAGTTCGCTCCATATACGTACCTCTCTCAGCGTGAATCCTCTGGTATATTCAAAGCCAAAGTAAATCAATTATAGAGAAACTGGGTAATGGGAACAAAGCAGTAAAGTGAAGAAAGATACATAAAAAATAGGTGCAGGAGTAAGCCATTCGGCCCTTCGAGCCAGCACCGCCATTCAATATGATCGTGGTTGATCATCCACATTCAGTACCCCGTTCCTGCTTTCTCTCCATATCCCATGATTCTGCTAGCCCTAAGCTCTATCTAACTCTCTCTTGAATGCATCCAGTGAATCGGCCTCCACTGCCTTCTGAGCCAGAGAATTCCACAAATACACAATTCTCTGGGTGATACGTTAGGAGACCAAAACTGTACACAATACTCCAGGTGCGGTCTCACCAGTGCCTAGTACGACTGCAGTAGGACCTCCTTGCTCCTAAACTCAAATCCTCTTGCAGTGAAGGCTAACATGCCATTAGCTTTCTTCACTGCCTGCTTTACCTGCATACTTACTTTCATTGACTGATGTACAAGGACACCCAGGTCTCGTTGCACCTCCCCTTGTCCTAATCTGACAGCATTCCGATAATAATCTGCCTTCTTGTTCTTGCCACCAAAGTTGAACCCAAATATCAAAGGAACGATGGTCCTTTTGAACAGTGGAGCAGGTGCCAGCTGCAAAATGGTCTATTTCTACCGCTATGTCATAAAGTCTGAGCTTTATAACATTTACACCACCCACACACCCCCTAGTCATTATTACACCTTTTGTTTCATTGTGTAAAGTTTTCTGATTAATTTTGCATGCGTTTTAATCTTATATGTGAAATGTTAAATTGACCAACTCTCGACAAATATTTGAGAGGAGCAATTTCCACAATTCTGTTGTCTTCTGTGTAAAGAAGTGTTTTTGGAGCACTCTAACCCACCATTACAACAAATATATTCTCCATCGCTCTTCTCTGTTTTCTCATATCTCAGCTAGATCAACCTTTGTCTGTCTGTACTCCAGGTAATAAAACCGCTTCCATTTATAATACTCCTTTAACACGGCAAGATATTCCAATGCACTTCACAGGAGTGCTATCAATAATTTATTGCTGAACCACTTAAAAGAAATTATAGAACAGATGATCAAACGCTTGGTCAGAGTGGTAGGTCTTGAATGAGACTCATGCAGGAGGAAAGATAGGTAGAGAGGCAGGGATGTTTAGAGAAGGAATTACAGGCCTCAGTGCCTTGATAGTTGAAGGCACGGCTACCAGTTTTGGAGCGAATAAGTTCTGGGATGATCAAGAGGAGAAGCACAGGTGTGATGGAAATCTGTAGACCTGAAGGAGGTTGGAGTGAGGAAAGAGATGAGACCATGGAGGGACGAAAACTTCAATATGTGGCTTCACTTACTCTGGAATGATGTGTGCTACTAGAACTCATCAACACCACGGTGTTAGATGACTTCCAGATCATGAAGAGTAAAGTGAGGGAAGATGTGCGATGGGCTAGTTCACTTTCATATCATTCAAGCCTAATTAAAACCTGGCCTCATAATTTCACTTTTTAGTCCTACTCCATAACCAGGAATTGATTTCAGAATTTTCTGGTGATGTGGGATGTTATCAGCTTTTTTTCCAGCTTTAATTTTATTTGCATTTAAATATCTCATCTTGCCGGCTTATTTCATCCATTCATTTGTATTCGATTCATTTCTGATGCTGGTAGTTGGAGTAATTAAAAGTAATTATATATTTGCACGTTTCTATGCATTAGCACACAATAGGATTAATTGAGACATGGAGTGCAACCACTGGGTTAATTACATTCCACTGTCTTCCATGGTGAGCTGTAATATGTGTTTATCTGCTGCTTCTGCTAATGATCTAAATTTTAGGGCAATTCATCGTTTATCACCTCTCATCATTTGGGTTAATGCCTCTCTCTGTGTGTAATATTTTTAGGTGTGCATTGTAAACTGATGGTTGCACTTAAAAAGTGACTCTGCTGAGGTTTCTGAATAGGGGGAAGTGCAAAGGCATTCACATAAAAAATCTTCAGAACCTTGTATCAGCTGCATCACGTGCCTAGAGAAAAATAGTATTAGACAATAGGTGCAGGAGTAGGCCATTCGGCCTTTCGGGCCAGCACCGCCATTCAATGTGATCATGGCTGATCATCCTCAATCAGTACCCCGTTCCTGCCTTCTCCCCATATCCCCTGACTCCGCTATTTTAAAGAGACCTATCTAGCTCTCTCTTGAAAGCATCCAGAGAACCCGCCCTCTGAGGCAGAGAATTCCACAGACTCACCACTCTCTGTGAGAAAAAGTGTTTCCTCGTCTTCGTTCTAAATGGCTTACTCCTTATTCTTAAACTGTGGCCCCTGGCTCTGGTGAGATAGAGGTTCACGTGCACCTCCTCTAACCTCATCTACTGCATGTGGTGTTCCCAATGTGGCCTCCTGTACATGGGTGAGACCAAGTGTACACTCGCCAACCGTTTCACCAAACGCTTGCTCTCGGTCTGTCAAGGCCTGCTGGGACTCCTGGTTGGCAACCATTTTAATTCCCCTTCCCATTCCCACACTCATCTTTCTGTCCTGGGCCTCCTCTGTTGCCAGTGTGAGGCCACACGCCAACAGCTTGGGTAGCTTACAACCCAATGGTATGAACATTGAATTCTTCAATTTTAGCTGACCTCTAACAACCCCCCCACCCCCTTTATCCGCCGCCCCCTCCCCACCCCATTCTTCTGGCCCCACCCCTCCCTTCGTGCTCCATCTGTACTTACACCTATTTCTCCTCTCCCCCTCCACTTACATTCCTTCCTCTGACTTCACAATTCGCAACTCTGCAATCCTCTTTTCAGCATGTGACAGAGAGGGTCAAGAATTGGGCATTGATTCAGTGTTTAGATTGAATCATTATGGTAAAGATGCGTTATGAGATCAAGTTGCTTTCTAAATTATTATCCGCCTGTGATAGGCATTGTTGAGTGGTACTCTGAAAGGTGCAGTGAGAGAGGAAATTGCTGGGATAGACTGCAAGATACCTAAGTGCAGCAATACATTTAGAGCAGCTTTGAGAACGGGTCTGTAGGCGTTTGCGTTCCTTGCTCAATTCCATGTTGCTAATTTAAATTCAAATGCCTCATCATTGAATCAGGGTTCAGACATGTTCATGTTGCTGTGGAAAGCTCTGCAATTTGTCAACAAATTATCTGTTAACGGTTAGGAAATCCATATATGGTTTTTGCAAACACAAACGCATTTTCTATTTGGTATATAGAAAGGTTCAGGACAGGAACAGGCCCTTCGGCCCACAATATCCGTGCTGAACGTTGTGCCAGATTAAACTAATCTCCTTTGCCTGCATGTCATCCATGTCCATCCATTTCCTGCATATCCCTGTGCCTAACTAAAAGCCTCTTACATGCCACTATCGTATCTGCCTCCACCACCACCCCTGGCATTCGCCAATCTCTGTCTAAAAGAAAACTTGCCCCATACATCTCCTTTAAACTTTGCCCCTCTCACCTCACATCTATGACTTTATAGATACAGAGGAGAAACAAGCTCTTCAGCCCACCAAGTCAGTGCCAACCAAAGATCACCACATAGCCCCTCCACAGTTGCTGCCTGATCCACTGAGTTCCTCTCGTACTTAGTTTTACCATTGAGTTGATCCTCTTTAGATAAAAGGCTATTATATGATCCCCTTTGATTCATGATGATGATCATTCTTATTATTTAACAGGATTGCAAAATGCTGTAAGAACATTCATGGCTTGATTTAATTTTACAGCCTAATTGCAATGGCTTTAGACCACCTGTTGCATTTTGAGCTGAGCATGCCATTAGTTTTTACACAAATCCCACTCCATTATGAGTGGCGGATCGTTGTGTCAGCAGTGTGAACTGAGTCCAGTCAGGTTGAAATTGTGCAGGAAGGAACTGCAGATGCTGCTTTAAGCCAAAGACAGACACAAAATGCTGGAGCAACTCAGCGGGACAGGCAGCTACTCTGGAGAGAAGGAATGGGTGACGTTTCGGGTCGACACCCTACTTCAGACTCTTCGGGTCGAGACCCTTCTTGCACTGCAGTTCACTTGCAGGCACGTTCACAAGCAGCTACAGTGAATTCTAACCACTGTCGCCTCTGTCACCCGATGTCTGATAATGTTCCTTTAAATCTTGCAGGTGCAGAGGACGTTGTGATGGCTTTCTCCAGACAAGAAACCGAGGACAGGCGGCAATGAATGGATGGGGCGGCAGGCAGCAAGACTGTGGACAATTCTTATTGCAGATTCCAGAGTGCTCACAAGTTTCTTGATTCTCATGTACTTTAGCATTACGGCAATGCCTGTGACTGCCAGTGTCGTTCACCTGGACTGCTTCTAACGGCAAGGGGGGCAAAAAGACCCACCGTCTTTTTGGTTGGTCAAAGGGATATGCTGTCCTCTTGTGTTTTATTTTAATATGTGTGTGCATTGTCTTTACTTTTTCAAAGTACATGGAGGCTGCTGCAGCCAGGGTGTTGCGTGATTCGAGCTGGTCCTCTGCCCCGTGATGCTCTCCGTTCAAGCTCCACTCGTGCACTCCCGCCATGGAAGGAGATGCCGTGTTTTCCAGTTCACGCTGGCGGGTTCTGTGGAGAATTAACTGACGTCACGTGTTCTTTTCCAGCAGCTTAATAAACACAACAAACGCCAAAAACTCCTCTTTGGAAACCGCACTGCAAGGAACAAGTGAAACGTTAATTTAAGTTTCGCTTTTAGGTCCTCCTAATGTGGTCATTTGCTCCTTTTGTATCAGCGATATAGCTGCTTGAAACAAAATCTAAAACCTTGGACAATTTACAATGACCAAAAATGTATTGGACATGCCCTTACCTCACATGCCCTTCTTCTAAGGAAAATGGCTGACACTGAATAACATCTACTTGAAGGAAACACTCCAGAGGACATACGCAACATATTTTACAAACCGGTTTAAGCAACAAGGCAGCAGGCCACCAGGGAGAGATCTGGTTTTAATGATCCATGCACCTGGTTATTGAGTTACTGAGTTGTGAGGATGCTGTTACTGTGGTAACCATCCCCAGTGTGGTGTCACTGGCCTCGTGAGACCAAGGGCATCCATTTAATAGATACCTCTGTACCCGAGCCCTTGATGTCCACAAAGTGGAAGTTCTCTTAGCCGTATTTTACTTTTTGTGGGACAGCAGAAAGACAAAATCTGTCTTGTTGAAGACAAGTTTTGACTGCGTCCTGTTTTTTTGGAACCTCTTGGGCTTTGCTCTCTTTGAGTGAAGCAAATGGTGCAGGTGTATGTGTGTTTTTGTTTTGAAAACCTGCTTGGATGTCGGGTGCCTGATATTGTAAATATCTACACTGTTGCCACAGGGTATTTCTTGAAACTGGGTACTTCTAAATTGGTTATACCGAGGCAGATTTCTGTGTGCCGAGGTCTACTATCCTTGATTTTGGATCATAGTTAAGAAAATCCATTTTTCCATGCAAAAATACCCCGTTGTCGCATATAATGAGGGCGATCTGATTCAGGAGGCAGGGTTCTCGGCTGCGAGACCCTCCAAATTGGTCATAAGCGATTAAAGCTGCCCTACAACCAAACTCCATCCCGTCCCTTCCTACACCGCTAAGTAGAATGAAAGTGCACATCCTGCTCCTCAATGGGCAGAAGGTCAAGCCCATTTGGTGTAGCTTTCTTCTATACAAACCGATGGCAAATCTGTTGACTATGTGTCAGCCTCCTCGATCTGCGGATAAACACGCAATGTGTGATCCAAATCAGTGTAGGATTAATAGGGATGTAATAAAGGACTGTCTTGCTGGAGATGTTGCTGTATCACAAGGCGTTCTGGATGAAGACCCTCTTGTCACTTTGTATTGTGCATCCATTAATCAACACAATAGATCATGTACCTCATGTCTTTCCCCCTCCCCTTCTCCTCCCTTCCCCACTCTCGCGTCCCCTTACCCAAATAGCTTGGCAAACAAGATCATTTTGTACTCTTTAACAATGGCTGTTGTTCGGTTGGCATCCTCCCATCTGTGTCAGGTATTAGATAATGCAGTTTTTCAAACATTGGTGAGGTTGGGTGTTGTGAGAATTCTATGATTGTTGATCATTACTGGTTAGAATAATTGAAAATACATTGAGAACTGTCATGTTAAACCTTGATTACGTATGTTGTCTTTTTTTTCCCCCCCACGAACAAATGATTTGCTCTGGTGTGTCACTTTTATAAGCAGCCTCCATTGCCAACACGGCATCAACCAATAAATTGGATGCAGAGTAGAATATCTAACCTGGCTTTCAGCCAACAACTAACTCCACAGCAAATAACGTCAGTTTACTCAGGAAACTATTTATTTGAACAATGATGGAAACCGATTCGGTATTGACCATTGAATATCCAACCGAAGGCAGGATATTCTCACCGGAAATGGGGGACAACTGTGTGCACATTTTGCCCATCACACTCACTAAAAGCAAGCCAGTCACAAGGTTTGATCAACCAATCATCCCCACTGTTGGAATATCTTAAAGCTTAATTTGTTTGTTTAGTTTATTGTCACATACGCTGAGGTACGGTGGGTGAAAAGGTAAACTTTTGCAATAACTCCCACGTTCTCAATACTTGGGGTCAATACACCAATCAGCTGTAAAACAAATCCGCAAATCTTCACTATTATGGAATAGAAATTGAATTAAAGATCATGTGATATGAGTAGAATTAGGCCATTCGGACCTAATTCTATCAAGTCTACTCCGCCATTCAATCATGGCTGATCTATCTCGCCCTCCTAACACCATTCTCCTGCCTACTCCCCATAACCTCTGACACTTGTACTAATCAAGAATCTATCCATCTCTGCTTTAAATATACTCACTGACATTGCCTCCACAGCTTTCTGTGGCAAAGAATTCCACAGATTCACCACCCTCTAACTAAATACATTTCTCCTCATCTTCTTCCTAAAAGAACGTCCTTTAATTCTGAGGCTATGACCCCAGTCCTAGACTCTCCCACTAGTGGAAACATCCTCTCCACATCCACTCTATCCAAGCCTTTCACTATTCTGCACGTTTCAATGAGCCCCCCCCCCCCCCCCTCTCTCTCTTCTTACGAATCTTTTCTCCGTTAAGATAGACCCAAACCCCTACGTTACTGTTTGTCCTCTGGCCAGTAATCTCCTTGCAGTTGGAACGGAGGGATTTGAGCAAATGTTTTTACTACAGCAGAAGAGAGGTTGGCTCAAACTGCAGCTGGAATCCAGATGACCTGATTTCTAGCTCTTTTTTTAATTATTTCAAAATAGACTTTATTCAGGTAATAAATATATGTAATACATGAACTGTGCAAAAAATTCATCCGACGTGTTCGGAGGCTATACAAATTATTCAATACAGTCTACATACATTGCTCAAATTTCACAAATGCTGCAGGAAGAGGTACAGGTGTCTCCAGCATTTGGCCACATCTTGCTTCAGGTACAAATGGTGAGTGAGCCCACTACAAGATTGCCTCACTTCCTATCAGGCGGAATTTAAAAAGTTCCCTTCGTAGATTCACTTTTGCTCACCAATAGAACTACACTTCTATAAGGTGTGGAAAGGAACGGCAAATGCTAATTTATACCGAAGACAGACACAAAGTGCTGGAGTAACTCAGTGGGTCAGGCAGCATCTGGAGAGAAAGGACGGGGTGTAGGATGGAACTGCAGATGCTGGTTTAAACCGAAGATGGACACAAAATGCTGAAGTACCTCAGCGGGACCGGCAGCATCTTGGGATAGAAGGATCCTTCTTCATGGGTAACGTTTTGAGTCTGGACCCATCTACATACTAAAAGTAGAGGGGAGAGAACAAAGCAGGGCTAGCAACAGATGACCAAGGAAGGGTGGAGCCCACAATGGCCCATTGTTAGCTGGGGAAGAGATGATAACGAAGGGTTACAAAGATGCCAACTAGTAGGATAACTAGCGAGGGGGGAGGATTTCTAGAGCAACTGTCATGTTAGACAATGGGATATCTCTTGATTGGAATGGCAGAAACAGCAGTTAATTTGCTTGCAATTGTGATAACAACCAAATAATCAGTAATGTTGACAGATGGATATAAATCTAGTTGGAAACGGGAAACTTCCTCTTTAAGTAACCCTGAAGTCAGCACAACACTCCCTCAGTACTGCACAGGCATGTCCCTGGAGTGGGAATCCAGGTGTCAGGGGTTTAGGGGAGAAGGCAGGAGAATGTGGTTGAGAGGAAAAGATAGATCAGCCACGATTGTATGCAGGGGTAGATTTGATAGGCTGAATAGCCTAATTGTGAGTCTGAGAAATGTGTCGTATTAATGTTTTTTTGTTCTACCTGCGTAACACAATTCATTGCAATGGCGAGTGTACAGCATGCATTACAGCTGCAAGCCATTGCTAGCTCGTGTACCTCCCTCGTGTCCCAATTTCCCAACACCTCTGAGAATGCTGCACACCTGCTTGCTTGTGTGACATTTTTTTCACTTCCTTAGTCCAGTGTTATTCATACTCTCATGAGTCTCATGCAGGGTGAGAAATAATGAAATTAGTCATTGGAAACTCAACCGGAGACTAACCAACCGATCTCCGTGGCAGAGTGAATGCAAAAGTAAACTAGATAATGCCACAATGCACTACAGGTCTGGCAGTGTCTGAAGCAAAGTTACGGTGCTGTTGTTGAGCTTCATGTGAACAGTGGAGAAGGGCAAAGGCAGAGAGGTCCATGTGGGAACAGTGGGGCAAATTAAAGTGACAGGTGACTGGAACTTTAGGATCGCATCTGCAACCTGAAAAGATATATTCAGCAAAACAATCGGCCCAGCTGCATTTGTTATCGAATGTAGACACAAAGTGCTGGAGTAACACTGTCAGGCAGCATCTCTAGAGAGAAAGGATGGGTGACATTTAGGGCCGGGACCCTTCTTCAGAGTGAGAGTGGAGGGGAGGGAACTGGAAGTAAGAAAAGGCCAGGACAAAGCAGGGCCGGCAACATGACCAAGGAAGGATGGAGACTATAATACAAGATACATTTATTTATTTGTCACATGTACCAATTGGTACAGGGAAATGTGTGGTCGCCATTTGAATAATAAAGAGCACAGAACACGATAGTCTTTAACACAGACATCCCCACACAGCAGGATCAAAGTTTCCCACTGAGGGAAGGCTCCAAAATTCAGTCATCCTCCTCCGTTGTCCTCCCGTGGTCGAGGGTCTCCCGAACCCCCCGCTGTCGCTGCTACGGGCGGCACGACGTTCAGGCCCGCTCGCCGGGGTGATGGAAGTCCGACGTCGGGACTGGAGGACATCCTCCGCGGCTTGGACATCCGAAACGGCCACCTCCTACCAGAGTCCGCAGCTCCCGTAGTCCACAGGCCGCGCTGGGCGGAGATTCAACGCTGGCGGCCCTCGGCAAAGGGTCCCAGGTTTCCGCGATGTTGAAGACAGCGCCGCCCGCTCTGAAAGCTCTGCAGACTACAGCTCCGATGTAGATGCAGCAGGCCCAACACTCCGGAGCTTCCATGGTGATCCCAGGTAAGGCATTGCCCGCTCCGTGGTGAAACGTTGCCTATTTCCTTCGCTCCATAGATGCTGCCTCACCCACTGAGTTTATCCAGCACTTTTGTCTGCCTTCGACTTTCCAGCATCTGCAGTTCCTTCTTAAAAAAACCCAAATGTTCCCCAAAGCATTGCGATTGCATATGGAAGCAATTCGTTGATGATGCAGTCGTTGTGACACATCAACAAATGCAGGCTGTTTGCAACAGGATTGCAAGGTGCAGACAGCGATGCAGACTGAGATAGCCATAAAATGCAGGACATGAAACAACATGCATGCATCCTTGGCTGCTGATTTTGAAATGTCCTCATGAAAGAAATGGAGAGGAAAGAGAGAATAGATAGACGCACTGACTGACCGATTATTTCTGTTTAATTTATTTATCATTGAAAAATGCAGCACCAAGATTTATTTTCAAATTACCACCCTAGAAATTTAAGTGAAGCGAATTATTCAGGTTTTGTGAAAATCGGGATTGAAAGCCCTCTCTTAGTCTGTCAGCTGTGCAGGGAAACTTGAACCTTGAACTGATTTTGATTAACTATATTTATCAAGGGATAAAAATACCTTGTGATCTACTTTCCTTTCCTAATTAGTTTGCACTTGTATTTGCTTACATGAAATAATGCTGCCTAACCCCCTCATCTTGCAGTCCAGTTGGATTCAAACCAATTAGTAAATTATTGTCCCTGCTCTAGCTTACTCCAACCTCAGTTTTTTTTCCATCACAGACTATTAATTGTAAACGTGACGTTGTGCTTGTTCTGAGGTGAATGACTATAAACCATGCCCTTCAGTGAACCTTTCCCTGTCCTTCGAAAAGCCCACAGCCATTCAGTCCCAGGGACTCCTGCACTCTTAAAGAGTGGGCTCTTAGCCCAGTTCAGTCCTGAGCTTCTTCTTCTTCTTGCGTATGGGGTGCACAGCCTAAAGTTGTAGGACAACTTGTTCTATTTGATCTTATTTGATTGTGCACGCCGGGTTGATTGCATTAGTCCAAACAGGGCGGACCACGTGAAGGTTGCAATCTCCCACCCCAGTCCTTAGCTCATGGTGTGGAAATGAAATAATGTGCTCCAGACCCAAGCAACACGGGGCGGCACAGTGGCGCAGCGGTAGAGTTGCTGCCTATGCCCCTGTCCCACTTAATGCCCCTGTCCCACTTAGGAAACCTGAACGGAAACCTCTGGAGACGTTGCGCCCCACCCAAGGTTTCTGTTAGGTTCCCGGAGGTTTTTGTCAGTCTCCCTACCTGCTTCCACTACCTGCAACCTCCGGCAACCACCTGCAACCTCCAGAAACTGCATGGAAACCTTGGGTGGGGCGCAAAGTCTCCAGAGGTTTCCGTTCAGGTTTCCTAAGTGGGACGGGCATTATACAGTGCCGGAGATCCGGCTTCGATCCTGACTGCTGGCTGTACGGTGTTTGCACGTTCTCCTGTGACCACTTGGGTTTTTCCCCGGGTGCCCCGATTTCATGTTCATAAGTGATAGGAGCAGAATTACGCCATTCTGTCCATCAAGTCTATTCAATCATGGCTGATCTATCTCCCTCCTAACCCAATTCTCCTGCCTTCTCCCCATAACCCCTGACACCCGTACTTATCAAGAAGCTATCCATTTCTGCCATGAAAATATCCATTGACTTGGCGCAGCGGTAGAGTTGCTGCCTCACAGCGCCAGAGACCCAGGATTGTAGACAATCCTGACTACAGGTACTGTCTGTACGGAGTTTGCACGTTCTTCCTGTGACGACCTGTGTTTTCCCCGGGTGCTCTGTTTTCTTCCCACACTCCAAAGAGGTACAGGTTTGTAGGTTAATTGGCTCCGGTAAAAAAAATTATAAATGGTCCAGAGTGTATACGACAGTGCTAGTGTATGGGGATCACTGATCAGCGCGGACTCGGTGGGCCGAAGGGCCTGTTTCCACGCTGGATCTCTAAACTACAAACTAAGCATATTGAGATCTGTTCAACTTCCAAGCTGTTTTAATCACTGTATTAGATTGTTGCATCTCATTTTTAACCAATTCAAAAAAAAAATTGAAAATAGTTCTTATTGAAAAACAAGAGCAAAATTATAGCACATGGTATTGGGGGTGGGGTATTGACATGGAAAGAGAACTGGTTGGCAGACAGGAAGCAAAGAGTAGGAATTATCGGGTCCTTTTCAGAATGGCAGGCAGTGACGAGTGGGACCAGTGACTAGCAAGGCTCAATGCTGCGACTCCAGTTATATACAATATATATTAACAATTTAGACGAGGGAATTAACTAACATCTCCAAGTTTGTGGATGGCACAAAGCTGGGTGGCAGTGTGAGCTGAGGAGAATGCTATGAGGCTGCAGAGTGACTTGCATAGGTTGTGTGAGTGGGCAGATGCACGGCAGATGCAGAATAATGTGGATAAATGTGAGGTTATCCACTTTGGTGGCAAGAACTGGAAGGCAGATTATTATCTGAATGGTGTCAGATTAGGAAAAAGTGAGATCCAATGAGACCTGGGTGTCCTTGTACATCAGTCACTGAAAGTAAGCATGCTGGTTCAGCAGGCAGTGAAGAAAGCTAATAGAATGTTGGCCTTCATTGCGAGAGGATTTGAGTTTAGGAGCAAGGAGGTCCTACTGCAGTCGTACGGGGCCCTGGTAAGACCACACCAGTTGTATTGTGTGCAGTTTTGGTCTCCTAATTTGAGGAAGGACATTCTTCCTACTGAGGGAGTGCAGCGTAGGTTCACCAGGTTAATTCCCGGGATGGCGGGATTGACATATGAGGAAAGAATGGATCGACTGGGCTTGTATCCACTGGAATTTAGAAGGATGAGAGGGAATCTTATAGAAACATATAAAATTCTTAAGGGATTGGAGAGACTAGATGCAGGAAAAATGTTCCCGATGTTGGGGGAGTCCAGAACCAGGGGTCACAGTTTAAGTATAAGGGGTAGGCCATTTAGGACTGAGATGAGGAATAACTTTTTCACCCAGAGAGTTGTGAATCAATGGAATTCTCTGCCACAGAAGGCAGTGGAGGCTAATTCACTGGATGTTTTCAAGAGAAAATTGGATTTAGCTCTTAGGGCTAACGGAATCAAGGAATATGGGGAAAAAGCAGGAATGGTTCACTGATTTTGGATGATCAGCCATGATCATATTGAATGGCGGTGCTGGCACAAAGGGCCGAATGGCCTACTCCTGCACCTATTTTCTATATTTCTATGTGAACACGGCGTAACTTTTCAACTAAGAGCGAGGTGAGCAGAGAGTGAATCAATGTTACTGGTATCCTGTGATTAAATCGTTGTTTCATAATGCAGAATAAAGTTAAAGATTTGTCAGAATAGCATCATTCAATTCTTTTTATCATTGATTCCCAGTTTAGCAACTTTGTGTGTGTGTGAGTGTGTGTGTGTGTGTGTTGTGTGTTTGTATATGTTTGTGTGTGTGTGTGTGTGTTTGTGTGCGCGTGTGTGTGTGTGTGCGCGTGCGTGCGTGCGTGTGTAAGCTGTTGATTGATGAAGGGATGTCGAGAACATATCACTAAAATGATCACAACATTCCCGATCTCACTAAAAAAAAAGCAGGTTTTTCTTTGCTGAAAGATATTTATTCTTTTGATAACATCACACAAACTGTAATTCCAGAAAGTAAGTTAAGCATCCCCCTTCTACAGACTCCATTGGTCAAATTGCCAATTTACTGACTTTTGTTGTCCCACAAAATGTAATACTACGTTTAAAAACTTACATCCATCTAGATAACTGCTGACATCTTCCAGATTTATATCCATTGTACTGATGCGCTATAATGCTGTGAGCTATATTTTCCCCTTTGCTCTATCTAATGTTCTTGAGTTTGATGTTCTTGAGTATTGTGTATGGTATATTTGATCTGTTTGGATAGGACGCAGAATATAGCTTTACACTGTACCTCGGTACACTTGCCAGGTAGAAGGGTATTGGTTTATTATTGGAACGTCATCGAGATACAATGAAATTCTGTGCTATCCAGCCAGATCATACCATATCTGAGCACTTCAGGTGGTGCAAAAGGGAAAATAAGCAGAGTGCATAATATAGTGTTACAGCGACAGAGTAAGTGCAGCTTTAAAAAAGGCCAAGGGTAACAACGAGGTAGATTGGAAGATCAAAATTCATCCCTACCACGTGAGCGGTCCGTTCAAAGGTATTATTACAATGTGACGTGTTTAAATATGGTCAATTTCTTAAGACTTTTTGTCTTTTGAGATACAGCGTGGAAACAGGCCCTTCACAAGAAACTGCAGATGCTTGAATCTTAACCAAAACACGAAGTGCTGGAGGAACTCAGCAAGCATGGGAGGGAATGGTCAGACGACGTTTCAGGTCTGAACCCTTCTTCAGTCTGAAGAAAGATCCCAACTCAAAACGTCAACTGTCCATTCCCTGCCCCAGATGCTGCCAGACCTGTTAAGATCCTCCAGAACGTCATGTTTTGCTCTTAGGAATATTTTTATGGATATGCTGATTATTATTCATGCTCTTGACATTTCTTTTCCTTTTGATGAAAAATATGTTTGCATTGGCAAGTTGTTCCTGGAGTAATCATTCAGTTTCTCATTATTCCTAAGTTTAATGAGTACATCTTATTGGGGGTGGCAAAGTGGTGCAACGGTGAAGTTGCTGCCTTACAGCGCCAGGGTTCGATCCTGATCACGGGTACTGTCTGCACGGGGTCTGCCGTTCTCCCTGTGACTGTGTGGGTTTTCTCTGGGTGCTCCGGTTTCCTCCCACATTCCAAAGACGTGCAGGTTTGTAGGTCAATTGGCTTCTGTAAGTTGTTCCTAGTGGACATGATGGAACTAGTGTATGGGTGATCACTGATCAGCGTGGATTCGGTGGGTCGAGGATAACAAGGTAACAAGCTGGTGATTGGGTCTGAGGATAGATTTGTCTGAAGAAGGGTCTCGACCCGAAACGTGAGTCTGAAGAAGGGTCCCGATCCGAAACGTCACCCATTCCTTCTCTCCAAAGATGCTGCCTGTCCGGTTGAGTTACTCCAGCAATTTGTGCCTATCTTAGATTTTTTTTTAATAGATTAATGGAATCGAGGTTAATACAGGAAAGTGAGGCTTGTGTCAAAGATGAGCCTTGATCCCAATGAGCGATGGTACCTGCAGGGAAAGCTGAATGATCTGCTCCTGTTTCTACTTATTATGTTCTAACGTTCTCTTCCCTTGCCCGAGGACCAGACAATTAAAGCTCTTCAAGCAGACATTTTCTTTTGGGAATACAATGAGTAGTTTCATTTATTGCATCGTTTAGCATCTGCATTGTAATGACCCAAATTTGACATTTACAGGTCATTGACTCGGATCGCTATTCCTGATCAGTGTTTACATTATTTTTTTGGAGACACAATGAACTGTAGATGCTGGTTTACAAAAGAAAAAGATACAAGATACTGGAGTAACTCAGCGGGTCAGATGCGCCTTTGGATAATGTGGATAGGTGACCATTTAGGTCGGGACGCTTCTTCAGATTTATTGTGGGGGGGGGAAGAAAGCTGGAGGGGAGGCAGGGCAGGAAAAAGTCTGGTAAGTGATAGGTGGATAGAGGCGAGAGTTTATATTTTGATTTGCCTTTTGGACAATAACGCCCGAATTGGTAATATAACTCAAGTTAGTGCTGCTGCCTCACAGCTCCAATGACCTGGGTTCACTGTTTTTTTCTTTGTTTTTATCAAAACATTTACTCAATTCTTAAAAAATAATATTTACACTACAATCAAACAAGCCAGAACCCACCACCATAAAAATATACAAACATATATCCATAATAACCTACTATACAACAATGATACAATCCTTATTGAGGATACATTCAACACCCTGCGGAGCCCAGCGGTCCCGGAACTCCCTCAGGGCGCCCGTGGACAGGGCGTATTCCCTTTCTAACCGCACCTGGGCACGAACGTAACCCCGGAAAAGGGGACAGCAGCTGGCTCGGGCAGAGCCCTCCACCGCCTGGTGCCGTGACTTGCGGATGGCCAGCTTGGCCAGGCCCAGGAGCAACCCAACCAGGACAGCTTCATCCCTACCCTCTCCCCTACGCACAGGGTGTCCAAAGATGAGGATGGTGGGTGAAAAATGCAGCCAGAAGGCAAGGAGCAGCCCCTTTAGATATTGGAACAGGGGCTGCCCCCTCACGCACTCCATGTACACGTGGTACACAGACTCTTCCAGCCCGCAACAGTGGCAGGCGGCTGGCGAGTCTGTGAACCGCGAGAGAAATAGGTTGCAGGGAACTCTTCGGTGCAGTACCCTCCACCTCAGGTCCCTGATGTAGAGGGGGAGAATCCCTGCGTAGAGGGACCCCCACCGGGGGCCCCCCTTGCGACCGGAAGGCAACACCAACTGCCACTTGGTGCCTAGACTGTGGACCAGGGTGAGGAAGTGCAGGGTGTGGAGGAGGAGCCCGTACAGGACACGCGTCTTGGAGGGAGATGAAGGGTGTCGGGGAAAGGCGGCTCAAGTTGTGTGGGACCGGCTCCCGGGAAGGATTACAGTGCCTGGGTCCGATGAGTACTCCCGGCTGAGCGGGGGTTTGCTCAACCCCAGGTTCACTGCTGACCTCGGGTGCTGTCTGTGTGGAGTTTGCACGTTCGCCTTGTGGCCATGTGCATTTGCTCCGGGTGCTCCGGTTCCCTCCCACATTCCAAAGACATGCAGGCTGGTAGGTGAACATGGCGGCTGCATATTGCCTGTGGTGTGGGTGGGGGGCAGAATCTGGGGGAGGAGAGAGTTGATGAAAAGGTGCGGAGAGTAAAATGAGTTGGGGTAGGATTTTTGTAGATGGTTGCTTGATAGTCAGCCTGGGCAAAAGGACCTGTTTCCATGCTGTATCTCTCTTTAACAATCTTTACTCCTTATGCATAAATGCAAATGCATCAAACACTGGCCACAATCGCACCTCCTCGGAAATGAGCAAAATGCAATGTGCCAGAACATGCCGTGCCATCCATAATGTTTGGGACAAAGACCCATCATTTATTTATTTGCGATTTGTAATATAAAAAATCACATATGGTTAAAGTGTACATTGTCAGATTTTATTGAAGGGTATTTTTATACATTTTGGTTTCACCATGTAGAAATTACAGCTGAGTTGATGACATAGTCCCCCCCATTTCAGGGCACCATAATGTTTGGTATACATGGCTTCACAGGCGTTTGTAATTGCTCAGGTGTGTTTAATTGCCTCCTTAATGCAGGTAGAAGAGAGCTCTCAGCACCTAGTCTTTCCTCCAGTCTTTCCATCACCTTTGGAAACTTTAATCAACATGAGGACCAAAGTAGTGCCAATGAAAGTCAAAGAAGCCATTATGAGACTGAGAAACAAGAATATCTATCTATCTATCTATCTTCTATGTCTCGTGCCATCCGTCTGGCTGCCGTCCGGCTGCCTTTTTGCCTTTTGATTCGTGCCCGATACTCGCAGATGTCCAATCGGAATGGCCGATGCTCGCACATGTCCAATCGGAATGGATCCATTTACATGTACGGCCGCCGGCTGCATTTCTTCCTTTGGTTCCTTGCCACGCCGGATCCAGACGCTCAATCTCCGAGATCTTTTCCATTTCGGTAGAGATTTCACTTTTCTTTCTAAGTATCCCCTCCTCATTATATTTCGTCGTGTTTAAGTACACGTTTTTAATCACATCCTTCTCCCCCCCCGCCCCCCCCCCCCCCCCCTACCCCCACCCCCCACCCCCCAGTATTTCACAAATAAACTGGCTTCTCACCCATACAAGCAGCCATTTCAGCTTCCAACACACTTTGAAACAAAGTTGCAAGACAGGAACACTCTGAACTTTTCTCTGCTGCAGCAGGCAGGGGAGGTGCAATTGGATTTTTTTTTTAATCCACTGCTGAGGGAGGCAGGGGAGTGCTGGAATCTTACATTTGGGAACGGCTTCAGTTCCATTGGAGGAGACGGGTGCATGGTGGAATATTGGCTTGGGGGATCACACCATTGGGGGAGCCTGCACTTGGTCTAGTAACTGTTAAAGACATCAGCCAAACCTTAGGCTTACCAAAATCAACTGTTTGGAACATCATTAAGAAGAAAGAGAGCACTGGTGAGCTTACTAATCGCAAAGGGACTGGCAGGCCAAGGAAGACCCACAGCTGATGACAGAAGAATTCTCTCTATAATAAACACAAATCCCCAAACACTTGTCCAACAGATCAGAAACATTCTTCAGGAGTCGGGTGTGAATGTGTCAATGACCACTGTCCACAGAAGACTTCATGAACAGAAATACAGAGGCTACACTGCAAGATGCAAACCACTGGTTAGCTGCAAAAATATGATGGCCAGGTTACAGTTTACCAAGAAGTACTTAAAAGAGCAACCACAGTTCTGGAAAAAAGTATTGTGGACAGATGAGACGAAGATTAACTTATATCAGAGTGATGGCAAGAGTAAAGTATGGAGGAGAGAAGGAACTGCCCAAGATGCAAAACATACCACCTCATCTGTGAAACACGGTGGTGGGGGTGCTATGGCCTGGGTACGTATGGCTGCTGAAGGTACTGGCTCACTTATCTTCATTGATAATGGTAGTAGCGTAATGAATTCTGAATGGTATGGACACATTATATCTGCTCAAGTTCAAACAAATGCCTCAAAACCCATTGGCCGGCGGTTCATTCTACAGTGAGGCAATGATCCCAAACATCCTGCTAAAGCAACAAAGGAGTTTTTCAAAGCTAAAAAATTGTAAATTCTTGAGTGGCCAAGTCAATCACCCGATCTGAACACAATTGAGCATGCCTTTTATATGCTGAAGAGAAAACTGAAGGGGACTAGCCCCCAAAAGAAGCACAAGCTAACGATGGCTGCAATACAGGCCTGGCAGAGCATCACCAGAGAAGACACTGGTGATGTCCATGAATCGCAGACTTCAAGCAGTCATTGCATGTAAAGGATATGCAACAAAATACTAAATATGACCACTTTCATTTACATGACATTGCTGTGTCCCAAACATTGTGGTGCCCTGAAATAGGGGGTGCTATGTATAAACACAGCTGTAATTTCTACATGGTGAAACCAAAATGTATGAAAATACCCTTTATTAAAATCTGAATCTGACAATGGGCACTTTAACCACATGTGATTTTTTTTTCTATTACAAATCTCAAATTGTGGAGTACAGAGGCAAATAAATAAATGATGGGTCTTTGTCCCAAACATTAAGGGGAGCACTGTAAGGCAACACACGAGACTTGCACGTTCACACGTGATCGACATTGCCAAGGACATCACAGCGTGCTAGTAATTCATCGTTCTGTGTACCGCGGTGACCGGCTACTGAAAATAAGCATGGTTTTATTTGTGTCTATGTCTCATGATAAATTGCAGCAGTCTGACCTTGCAGAAGCTCTGTGCAATCCTCCGTCACATCTTGTCGTTTAGCGTGCAAGATTTAAGTTCAGGAACTCAATGCAAGCCAGGTCATCGTCTGATGCATGTGTCTGCTGACTTTACCTCTGCAAATCATCTGGTGGTTATTTCATTGCCCTCTCTACCCCTCCCGGCTGCTCCAGAAAAGATTAAAACAGCCGTCAATCATCTTGCCACAGGCTTGATTTCCAATACAAGCAGCAAGCAGTGAGCAAAGGAAAATATTCCCAGCACTAAGATGCATTGTGGAAAACAAGGTGACACATTCATCTGGAACCCCATTGGGGTTAGGAGGGAGGAGATAGATCAGGCATGATTAAATGGTGGAATAGACTTGATGGGCCAAATGGCCTAATTTTACTCCTATCCCTTATGACCATAGGACCAGAAGACATAGGAGTAGGATTAGACACAAGATGCTGGAGAAACGCAGTGGGACAGGCAGCATCTCTGGAGACAAGGACTGGGTGATGTTTTGGGTCGAGACCCTTCTTTTTAATATTTTGTTCATTTTAATTAGATCATCTCTATTCTTCAAACCCCAAGAGGGCTCTTCTATTCCATACCATCACCCCCTCCCCTTCCCATCCGTAAATGAATCACACCTTTCTGAAATATTGTTCTTTATGAATACTGAAGATTGCCATCCCGACAAGTTAGGTAATAGGTGGAGATGGAGTGGGGGGGGGGGGGGGGGCGGGGGGAGGGAGATGAAACCAGGTGGTGGAGCAGGAAGGATGGAGATGGTGAACAGAGGAAGGTGAAACTGAGGTGGTCAGTTCAGTGTGTAGGAAGGAACCGCAGATCCTGGTTTCAGCTTTTTGTGTCTCTGGTCAGTTCAGGGTGTGGGTTGGGAGAACCCTGGGGTGGAGCAGAAACAAGTCATTCAGCCCATCAAGTCCACTCCACCGTTCTATCACGGCTCAGCTATTTTCCCTCTCAACCCCATTCTCCTGCCGTCTCCCCATAATCTTTGATGCCCTTGCCAATCCCTGCTTTCTAAATGGCTTTCTAAATATTCATTGACTTGGCCTCCACAGCCGTCTGTGGCAATTAATTCCACAGATTCACCACCCTCTGGCTAAAGAAATTCCTCCTTGAGACAAGCATCCTCGCAACATCATAAAAGCTTTTCAAAAACTAGAAACAAGAAACTGCTGATGCTGGTGTATACCACAGACAGGCATAAAGTGCTGAAGTAACTCAGCGGGTCAGACAGCATCTCTGCAGAACGTTTGGGTCACAGACATATTGGGTCACCGAATCATAGAGTTCTACAGTGTGGAACAGGCCATTCAGCCCAACTTGCCTACACCAACCAACATGCCCCATCTGCTCTAGTCCCAACTGCCTGTGTTTGGCCCATATCCCTCTAAACGTGTCCTATCCATGTACTAGTGTGCAGAAAGGTCTCCAGAGATGCTGCCTGACCTGCTGAGTTACTCCAGCACTTTGTGTGTTTTCTCATTGAAACTTGTTCACTATTTCTAGTTTTTGAGATACAGCATTGAAACAGGCCATTCGGCCCATTGAGTCCATGCCGACCAGCGATCACCTGTCTACCAGTTCTGTGTTATCACACTTTCACTTCCTACACACTAGGGACAATCTATAGAAGCCAATTAACCTATAAACCCCCATGTCTCTGGAATATGAGAGGAAGTCGGAGCACCCGGAGAAATCCCACGCAGGTCAGGCAGCATCGCTGGAGAATAAGGATGGGGTGACATTTCAGGTTGGGACATTGAAACATATAAGATTATTAAGAGCTTGGACACGCTAGAGGCAGGAAACATGATCCCAATGTTGGGGGAGTCCAGAACCAGGGGCCACAATTTAAGAATAAGGAGTAAGCCATTTAGAACGGAGACGAGGAAACACTTTTTCTCACAGAGAGCGGTGAGTCTGTGGAATTTTGTGCCTCAGAGGGCGGTGGAGGCAGGTTCTCTGGATGCTTTCAAGAGAGAGCTAGATGGGGCTCTTAAAAATTGCGGAGTCAGGGGATATGGGGAGAAGGCAGGAACGGGGTACTAATTGGGGATGATCAGCCATTATCACATTGAATGACGGTGCTGGCTCGAAGGGCCAAATGGCCTACTCCTGCACCTATTGTCTAATGTCTATTGTCTATTGTCTATTGACGGTCTGAAGAAGGGTCCTGACCTGAATCATCATCCATCCTTTTTTACCAGAGATGCTGCCTGACCCGCTGAGTTACTCTGTGTCTATATTTTCTAAACCAGGTTCTCTCTCTCTCTCTCTCTCTCTCTCTCTCTCTCTTTGCCTCTGGTTGACAGCTTTCTGCACTGTAGGATATTATTTGCAAAATGATTTGTTTGGCATGCAATGTGAATGCATTCTCACCTACACGGGGGCTAATTGCTTCACAGATGACAAGTCACAGGCAGACAAGTTAATCTCCGTCCCTTCCCCAGACAGCAAAGGCATTGATGGAAACTGTTTTAAAGGATTTTTTGAAAACAAGGTCACCTTTGTGAAATTAGCACAAGCTTAACCGATTGAATGAAAGACTCTTGTACTCATTGAGAGACGTTAACACCTACAGGATGCCTTGACGTATTTCCCAACTCGTGCAGGTAGACAAAAATACTGGAGAAACTCAGCGGGTGAGGCAACATTTATGGAGTGAAGGAAATAGGCAACGTTTCGGATCGAGACCCTTCTTTGCGAAATCTCAACTCGTGCAGATTATTTTTTGAAATGTGATCGTGGCTTAGTTTAGAAACATAGAAACATAGAAAATAGGTGCAGGAGTAGGCCATTCAGCCCTTCGAGCCTGCACCGCCATTCAATACGATCATGGCTGATCATCCAACTCAGTATCCTGTACCTGCCTTCTCCCCATACCCCCTGATCCCTTTAGCTACAAGGGCCACATCTAACTCCCTCTTAAATATAGCCAATGAACTGGCCTTAACTACCTTCTGTGGCAGAGAATTCCAGAGATTCACCACTCTCTGTGTGAAAAATGTTTTTCTCATCTCGGTCCTAAAAGACTTCCCCCTTATCCTTAAACTGTGACCCCTTGATCTGGACTTCCCCAACATCGGGAACAATCTTCCTGCATCTAGCCTGTCCAACCCCTTAAGAATTTTGTCAGTTTCTATATGATCGCCCCTCAATCTTCTAAATTCTCGCGAGTACAAGCCGAGTCTATCCAGTCTTTCTTCATATGAAAGTCCTGCCATCCCAGGAATCAGTCTGGTGAACCTTCTCTATACTCTCTCTATGGCAAGAATGTCTTTCCTCAGATTAGGAGACCAAATCTGTACACAATACTCCAGGTGTGGTCTCACCAAGGCCTTGTACAACTGCAGTAGAACCTCCCTGCTCCTGTACTCAAATCCTTTTGCTATGAATGCTAACATACCATTCGCTTTCTTCACTGCCTGCTGCACCTGCATGCCTACATTCAATGACTGGTGTACCATGACACCCAGGTCTCGTTGCATCTCTCCTTTCCCTAATCGGCCACCATTCAGCTTAGTTTAGTTTAGAGATTCAGCGTGGGAACAGACCCTTTGGCCCATCGAGTCCGTGCCGACCAGCGATCGCCCGTATACTGGTTCTATGCTATACACTAGGGACAATATACAAAGGCCAATTAACCTACAATTCCCTTATCATGTACCTGTGTATCTATACACTGTAAATGTCTCGATTGTAATTATGTATTGTCTTTACACTGACTGGTTACCACGCAACAAAAGCTTTTCACTGTACCTCAGTACACGTAACAATAAACTAAACTGAAACCTGTACGTCTTTGTGATGTGGGAGAAAACCCACGCAGGTCACGGGGAGAATGTACAAACTCCGTGCAGACAGCACCCGTAGTCAGGATCAAACCTGAGTCTCTGGCGCCGTGAGGCAGCAACTCTAACGCTGCGCCACCGTGCCATCCCTCCATTTTCTCATCCACTCCCGGCAAAGCAGCTTCTAATGCACAACATATGTAGAATGCAACAGTGTTCGGTAAATCCCTAATGTAGGATGCAGATTTATTGCATAGCTTATAGGGACAACTTTAAAATACATCTTATCCCTGTTTCAGTGATTTGTGTGTCCTTCACTGCATTTACACATGCTGCCATTGTTTAGTTTAGAGATACAATGCAGAAACAGGCCCTTCGGCCAACAGACCACGCACCAGCGATCCCCGCACACTAATGCCCCTGTCCCACCTGGGTGATTTTTTAGGGAACTACAGGCGACTAGGCTGTTGCCACATGGTTGCCGGGGCCTGTATGGTCGTGAGTAGTCTCCTCAGTCGCCCCTGGATTTTATGGATTGAGCTGCCAGAGGAGGTAGTTGAGGCAAGTACTATAATAGCATTTAAAAGACATTTGGAAAGGTAGTAAAGTTGAATTTTTTAGTTTGGAGATACAGGATGGAAACAGGCCCTTCAGCCAACGGTCCACGCCGACTATCGATCACCCGTTCACACTAGTTCCACATTATTCCACTTTCACATCCACTCCCCACACACTGGGGGCAATTTACAGAAGCCAACGATCCCACAAACCCGCATGTCTTTGGGATGTAGGAGGAAACCGGAGCCTCCAAAACCTATGCAGTCACAGGGAGAACGTGCAAACTCCACACAGACAGCTCCCAAGACCCTTTAACACTTTTTCTCACAGAGAGTGGTGAGTCTGTGGAATTCTCTGGATGCAGGTTCTCTGGATGCTTTCAAGAGAGAGCTAGATAGGGCTCTTAAAAATAGCCGAGTCAGGGGATATGGGGAGAAGCAGGAACGGAGTACTAGTTGGGGATGATCAGCCATGATCACACTGAATGGCGGTGCTGGCTCGAAGGGTCAAATGGCCTACTCCTGCACCTATTGTCTATTGTCTATTGTCTAAGGCCAGGACTGTAAATGGGGCATCATGGTGGGCATGGGCAAGTTGGGTCGAGGGGCCTGTTTATGTGCTGTATGACTTTATGAGTCCACACTGACCATTAAAGCCCATTTATTACTAATCCTACATTCCCAGTATAAAGAAGGGTTCCGACCCATTCCTTTTCTCCAGAGATACTGCCTGACCCGCTGAGTTACTCCAGCACTTTGTGTCTATCTGTGGTATAAACCAGCATCTATCTACAGCTCCTTCCTACGTGAATCTCATTTCATTATTATCCCCACAATCTTGTTCATCCTCCCAGATTCTACCACTCGCCCTCTGGGGGTTATTGTGGTCACCATTAGCCCACCAACCCACCATTAGCCTTTGGGGTGTAGGAGGGAGCCGGAGCACTCGGACGAAACCCACGCGATGAACCCTGCAGACAGGCAGCAGTTACGGATGAGCCTGGTTAGTGATACCCAGGTCCCACACAATGAACAATGGTTTTCAACAGCTGCAGATATCATCCAGCTTCTCAGTGTTCAGTCCGTTTCCCAGCATATTATCCCTTGTGGTGGAAACAAGCAAGAACTCTGCTGCCAGAAACAGCAGAGCCCCCGGGAGAGGAGACTGTCAATCTCAGGAGGTAGTGGACTGTAATTACATGTGCCTCACTGAATCTCCTCCATCAGTTGGAGAGGAAGAAATCTGCCTTGTCCATCCTGCTGCAAGTTTCCTCCGGGAATGAAAAGGATTAACTGGAATTCTCTGCCTCAGAGGGTGGTGGAGGCCGGTTCTCTGGATGCTTTCAAGAGAGAGCTTGATAGGGTTTTTAAAAATATCGGAGTCAGGGGATATGGGGAGAAGGCAGGAACGGGGTACTGATTGGGGATGATCAACCATGATCACATTGAATGGCGGTGCTGGCTCGAAGGGCCAAATGGCCTACTCCTGCACCTATTGTCTATTGTCTATTGTCTAATACACATCTTGCTAGGCACCTCAGAGAGCTTTACAGCTGGTCATAAGGGATAGGAGCAGAATTAGGCCATTCGGCCCATCAAGTGTACTCCGCCATTCAACCATGGTTGGTCTATCTCTCTCTCCTAACCCCGTTCTCCTGCCTTCTCCCCCTAACCCCTGACACCCGTACCAATCAAGAATCTATCTATCTCTGCCGTAAAATATATCCACTGACTTGTGGCCTCCACAGCCGTCTGTGGCAAAGGATTCTGCAGATTCCAAGGTGTTTTGGAAGCGTTACGCTGTAGGGAACAGAGCAGCCAATCTGTTCACAACCAGCAGCGCAGCGGTAGAGTTGCTGCCTCACAGCGCCAGGGACCCGGGTTCGATCCTAACTACGGCTGCTGTCTGTACGGAGTTTGCACGTTCTACCACGTGGGTTTTGTCCAGGTGCTCCGCTTTCCTCTCACACTCTAAAGGCGTACAGGTTTGTTGGGTAATTGGCTTCTGTAAATCGTAAATTGTCCCTAGTGTATAGATTAGTGTTAGTTTACGGGCTGATCGCTGGTCAGTACGGACTCGATGGGCCGAAGGGCCTGTTTCTGTGCTATCTCTAAACTCTAAAGTAAAGCTCCCCAGGTGGACTCAACTGACCTTTGACACCACTGAAGCACAGCTGACCAATGAATTAAATTAACAAACATCAAACTCGCGTCAACCGTTTTTTAAAATCAAATTGTGAGGAATATTGTTGTGTAATCTGAGTAATCCCAATTATTACGTCAACCCGTTTGCAGAAATGTGGGTGGTATTGCAGATAGTGGAGATGGTTGTCAAAAACTGCAGCACGATCGTTATCGATTGGCCAGGTGGGCTGAGGAATGGGTGATGGAATTTAATGCAGAGAAATGTGAGGCGTTGCATGTTGGAATGTCTAACATGGGCAGGACCTGCACAATGAATGGAAGGGCTCTGGGGAATGTTGGAGAGCAGAGGGATCTGGGGAGTGTTGGAGAGCCGGTATTAAGTTCCTTGAAGGTGACATCTCAGGTAGATGGGGTGGTCAATAGGACTTCATTAGTCATAGTATTGAAGTTGGGAGGTCATGGTGCAGTTGTACAAGACGTTGGGTGAGGCCGCATTTAGAGTATTGTGTTCAGTTCTGGGAAAGATGGTGTTAAATTGGAAATGGTACAGAGAAGGATGTTGCCAGGACAAGAGGGTCTGAGCTATAGGGAGAGGTTGAGCAGGCTGGGACACTATTCCCTGGAGCACAGGTGGATGAGGGGTGATCTTATAGAGGTGTATAAAATCATGAGAGGAATAGATCGGGTGGATGCACAGTCTCTTGCCCAGAGTGGGTGAATCAAGAACCAGAGGGCATAGGTTTAAGGTGAAGGGGGAAAGATGTAATAAGAATCTGAGGGGTAACATTTTCACGCAAAGGGTGGTGGGTGTCTGTGACGAGCTGCCGGAGGTGCTATGTGAGGAATGTTTAAGAAGCAATAGGTACATGGATAGGAGAGGTTTAGAGGGACATGGGTCAAATGTAGGCAGGTGGGACTAGTGTAGATGGGACATGTTGGTCAGCATGGGCAAGTTGAGATGACGTATGACTCTATGACTCTAACACGTCTGTTTTGTGATGTTCTTTGTATATTCTTCCTTTTAACAAATATTTGCCAGACTATAATAAAATATCCAGAAACAGAAGAGCATGTTCTAGAGGGTTTGAGGAGGTTTGAGACTAATGATTGGTCAATGGTTCTTTATTATTACACGTGCTGAGGTGCAGTGAGATGCATCTTTTCTATACAGTTCAATGAAGTATTTCCATACCTAGTCACATGTCTTTTCATCTCAGGCCTTTAACCAACCATCTGCCTATCAACCCCCCCCCCCCCCTCTAATATCCAACTAGAACCTGCCAGGCTTTGTCCTGCCCCTCCTCTCTTCCAGCTTTCTCCCCTCCCCCCCCCCCCCTACAATAAGTCTGATGAAGGGTCCAGACCTGAAACGTCACCCACTCCTTTTCTCCAGAGATGCTGCCTGACCTGCTGAGTTACTCCAGCACTTTGTGTTTTTTTTCTCATATGAACCAGTTTTAGTTCACTCGCTTTAGTTTATGAGATACAGCGTTGAAACAGGCCCTTCGGCCCACCGAGTCCACTCCGACCATCGATCACATGTACACTAGTTCTATGTTATCCCACTTTCCCATCCTACACACTGGGGGCAATTTATAGAAGCTAATTCATCTACAACCCTGCACATCTTTGGGACGTGGGAGAAAACCCATGCGGTCACAGGGAGAACGTGCAAACTCCGTACAGACAGCACCCATAGTCAGGGTCGAACCCATGTGTCTGGCGCTGTGAGGCAGCATCTCTACAGCTGCACCACCGTGCTGCTGGCAAAACCTTCTTGTCATCTTCGAAAGAGCTCATGGCCTTTTCTACATGAGAAGATTTGGTTTCGTTTTCCATCCAAAAGACAATGCAGCAAATCCTCAGTTTCACCTACAGTTGTTCAGTCCCATCCGAGCATCATTTCCAGATGAGATTTCTGGAGTTATAATCAGCAATGGTTGTGAAGGATTTACCATTTCCTTACGCATGTGATATATAGGACTAACATGATACAACTAACAACTGCAGATGTACATGCAATAAGCATACACTTATACCAGCACTGTGGGAATATCCTATTAACTTGGTATCAATAGATGTTGCAGACATTTTATGTTGCAATGTGATCCTTCACAACCATTTATGTCGATGCTGTGCTTTCAAAAGGATGCCCCAAATGTGCCTAAAATAAGGACGATAGGAATGATACGGAGTTGGTTAAATTAAGAGATACAGCGCGGAAACAGACCCTTCGGCCCACTAAGACTGTGCCGACCAGTGATCCCCCTGTACACTTATACTATCCTACACACTAGGAGGAATTTACAATTTTTACTGAAGCCAATCCATCAACCTGCAAACCTGCACGTCTTTGGAGTGTGGGAGGAAACTGGAGCGCCCGGAAAAAACCCACGCGATCACAGGGAGAATGTGCAAACTCCGTACAGACAGCGTCCGTGATCAGGATCGAACCCGGGTCTCTGTCGCTGTAAGGCAGCAGCTCTACCACTGCACCACTGTGCCTATAAGTACAATTAGGAATAGGACCAAGTCACTGGCATCCTATCGATCAATAAATAGCAAGTACCATGTCCTTTGTAAGACAACAATTCTGGAAATGGGCCATTCTGCCAGGACTACCCCAGAGCCTCATTGGAGACAAAAAATAACTCTTGGGAACCTACTCCCCCCCATTCCCACACTGACCTTTCTGTCCTGGGCCTCCTCCATTGTTAAAGTGGGGCCAAACGTACATTTCGCATCTCACACCCCAGCGTACGAAAATTGACCTCTAATTTCAAGTCGCCCCTGCATCCTCTCTCTCTCCATCCCTTCCACACCCTAGTCGTCACACTAGTTTCACTGGCGTCCTGTTGAGTTCCACTGTCTGTATATCTCGTTAGCACCTAGCCCACAGCCAACAATGGACCATTGTGGTCTCCACATTTCCTCGATTATCGTTGCTTTTTACATATCTTCCATCCTCTTGTCCTGTGTGCTGCCTATTTCTCTCATTTCCCTTTTCCGACACTCTCAGTCTGAAGAAGGATCTTGACCCAAAACGTCACCTGTTTCTTTTCTCCAGAGAGACTGCCCGACCTGCTGGGTAGGTCACTCCAGCATTGTGTGTCTGTCTCCACTCTTGGGATTGCAGGTTACAGCTTAGAATCCACTGAAACAAGGTTTACTGTCAACATAATCAAAGAGCCATAACGTGCTGCCTTGTGTTTTGATGCAGCCTTTCCACATCCAGGGCAGTTCAGTTAATTTGTACAGATAGCTTGGAGCCCTTCCATAAAGGTCACCTCTCTCAGTACTGAAGAAGGCTCTCGAACCGAAACGTCTCCCATTCCTTCTCTCCAGAGATGCTGCCTGTCCCGCTGAGTTACTCCTGCTTTTTGTATCTATCTTCGGTTTAAACCAGCATCTGCAGTTCCTTCCCACACATTTTGTCTGCTCAACAGTAAAAGATGGACAGATTTCAGCAACGTAATGGAGAGGGACTTTGTCCCGATATTTGACAGGTCCAGCCTGCACTGATCAATTCAGCAGCTCAGTGAACAAAACCAATTTGCTGAAAGGTTAGATGCAAGGAACTGCAGATGCTGGTTTGCAAAACAAGGCACAACGTGCTGGAGTAACTCAGCGTGTGAAAGTGCACCTCTGGAGAACATGGATAAGTGATACTTCAGGTCAGGACCCTTCTTCAGAAGAAATCAGTCTGAAGAAGGGACCCGACTTGAAACTACGCCTATTAATGTTCCTACTGAGATGCTGCCTGATCTGTTGAGTTACTCCAGCAATCTGTGACTTCTTTAGTAAACCAGTGAAGCAGTTCCCTGTTTCTACAGATCACTCTGGATGAGAATGAAGCGAAAGATGGCATTTTGTGACAATCCTGTATTTCAACTCTCACTGACAGATTATTTTCTGATACATATTTAATTAAATAAACTTGCGTCCCCAGCTGTCTCGGTAGATTTGAAGGCAGCACGGTGGCGCAGCGTTAGACTTTGCTGCCTTACAGCGCCAGAGACCCGTGTTCGATCCTGACCTCGGGGATGTCTTTATGGAGTCTGTACGTTCTCCCTGTGACCGCGTGGGTTTTCTCCGGGTGCTCTGGTTTCCTCCCACACTCCAAAGACGTGTGTGTTTGTAGGTTAATTGGCTTCAGTAAAAAGGATAGTTCTAATGTAAGGGCTGACCGCTGGTTGGTGCAGACTCGGTGGGCCGAAGGGCCTGTTTCCGCGCTGTATCTAAAGTATAGAGGCCATCATATTTTTTGCCACATTTTTTCGGTCAGGTATTTATTGCGCATTGTTAATTTACACATCAGGCTGGCATGTGACCTGGAGGGGAACCTGGAGGAGGTGGTGGTGCTCCCATCCACCTGCTGCCCTTGCCCCCTGATGATAGAGATACGAATTTGGAAAACCCTATCAGTCTATCCCAAGCAAGTACTTGTTGTGATTTCCGGGTTATCGATCCCAACATAACCACAATATAGACACAAGGGACTACAGATACTGGCTTACAAATAAAGACAGTGCTGGAGGAACTCAGCATCTCTAGAGGACATGAATAGGTGACGTTTTGGCTCGGGACCCTTCTTCAGACTGATTAACATGGGAGGAGAAAGCTGGAAGAGAGGTGGGGGTGGGACCAGGCCTTGCAAGTGATAGGTGGATAGAGCTGAGGAGGGTTTGATCAGCAGATGGATGCTGCCTAATAGTTTGACCAATTGCTGCCTTACAGCGCCAAAGAATCAGGTTTGATCCTGACTGCGGGTGCTGTCTGTACGGAGTCTGTACGTTCTCCCCGTGACCTTCGTGGGTTTTTCCCGGGTGCTCCGAGTTCCTCCCACATTCCAAAGATGCACAGGTTTGTAGGTTAATTGGCTTCAGTAAAGATTGTAAATTGTCCCCAGTGTGTAGGATAGTGCTAGTATATGGGAATCACTGGTCAGCACCGACCCAGTGGGCCAAAGGGCCTTGTTCCTGTGCTGTATCGCTGAGGAGAGACACAAAATGTGAGGCCAGAGGAAGGGATGTAATTGGAAGGGGAGGGGAAAGGGGGAGCGGGGGATAGTAGTAGGAGGAAAGAGTGGGCATCCAGGTGGGGCTCAGGGAAGAGAGATGGAGGAGAAGGTGGGGTTGTTGGTTAGTTATCTAAAATTGGAGAATTCAGTGTTCATATCGCTGTGTTGTGGGCTACCCATGTGGAATATGAAGTGCTGTTATTATATAACCACAATGTTACAATGTCTTTGGATAAAGTTAGATGCCCAGTTGCTTCAGTTTAGTATATTGTCACGTGCACCGAGGTACAGTGAAGAGCTGTTTGTTGCGTGCTAACCAGGCAGCGAGAAGTCGATACATGATTACAAACGAGCCGTCCACACTGGTCGGATACATGATAAAGGGAATAACGTTTAGTGCAAGATAAAGTCCAGTCAAGTTTAATTAAAGATAGTCCGAGGGTCTCCAACGAGATGGATAGTAGCTCAGGACCGCTCTCCAATTGGTGAGAGGATGGTTCAGTTGCCTGATAACAGCTGGGAAGAAACTATCCCTGAATCTGGAGGTGTGCGTTTTCACACTTCTGTACCTCTTGCCTGATGGGAGAGGGGAGAAGAGGTGAGACTGCTCCTTGATTATATTGGTGACCTTTCCCAGGCAGTGTGAAGTGTAGATGGAGTCAATGCAAAAGAAGTTGGTTTATGCTTCCACAATTGGGATAAGAACCTTGTAAATTGTATAGTGTCATAAATTAGTTTTTGGTTTCTTATTATTGGCCTGTATACCGAGATACAATGAAAAGCTTTGTTCATGAGCTATCCAGTGAAACCCTACTTTACACAAGTGCAATCATGCCATGCACAAGTACAACAAGTAGTGCAAAGAAAAAGATACCCCAGACTGCAGAAAATAGTGTCACACATTATAGTGCTACAGTGACAGAAAAAGTGCAAGGTTGGTTGGAAGATCGAGACTAAATCCTCACTTCTGGGAAGACCATTTTAGTTGTAAAAATTGAAGGCAGAGAAGAAGCTGTTCCTGAATCTGGTGGTAACTGTTTTCAGGTTTTAATATCTTCTGCTCAATGGGGGAAGGGAGAAGAGGGAATGAACAGGGTTAAAATGGTCCTTGATTATGTTAGCTGCTTTGCTGAGGCAACGTGAAGTGTAGATTGAGTCGATGTGGGAGAGTCTGGTCTGTGTGTTGGACTGGGCTGCAGTCACAACTCTCTGCATTTTCTTGTGGTCTTGGGCAGAGCTGTTGCCACTGATCAATATAAGATGCACCTTGATAGGATGCTTTCTATGGTGCATCTGTAGAGGTTAGTTATACAGCACGGAAACAGGTCCTTCGGCCCATCTTGTCCATGCGACCAGGTTACCTACGTAAACTGGTCCCGTTTGCCTGCGTTTGGCCCATAGATCTCTAAATCATTCCAATCCAAATGTCTTATAAACATTATAATTGTACCAGCCTCGACCACTTCCTCTGGCATCTCATTCCACATACCTGTGTGTGATCAGGTTGCTGCCACCTTAACTATTTCCGCTCTCACCATAAATCTATGCCCTCTAGGTTTAGAACTTGCCAACCCTTGGAAAAAAATTATGACCATCCACCATCTACAGAGTTTGCAATAGAATCTTCATAACATTCACTGATTACACTTTTACACCATGAAATCTAACCTTCGTAGATAGTAAGAGATCCTGGGGTAACTTTAGATCAATTACCAATATCCATGTCTTTGTCACAATGCTGTTTAGTTTAGTTTCGCTTAGTTTAGAGATACAGCGTGGAAACAGGCCCTTTGGCCCACCAAGTCCGCACCGACCAGCGATCCCCGCACATTAACACTAACTTACACACACTAGGGACAATTTACACTTATACCAAGCCAATTAACCTACAAACCTGCACGTCTCTGGAGTGTGGGAGGAAAGTGAAGATCTCGGAGAAAATACACGCAGGTCATGAGAACAACGTACAAACTCCGTACAGACAGCACCCGTAGTCAGGATCAAACCCGGGCCTCTGGCGCTGCAAGGCAGTAACTCTATCGCTGTGCCGCCATGCCGCCCGTTATCGAGATGCATTCCCACGTGGCACCAATGTGAAACAGACTTCTGTGTAAGAAGGAACTGCAGATGCTGGTTTAAATCGAAGATAGACACAAAAAGCTGGAGTAACTCAGCGGGACAGGCAGCATCTCTGGAGAGACGGAATGGGAGACGTTTCGGGTCGACACCTTTCTTCAGACTTCTCCCTAAATCACGCTCAATTAGTATGCCAGTTGCAGGTGCCGAGATGTTGCATTAACCTTGGACACTGGAGCTTCCATGTTAATGACCTGTGGTGGCGTAAGGTTTAAATTAAGTAACAAGCTACTAATGTTGGCTTCACTTAAGGTCCAGTTTCCAGATGTAGGCGAAGAGAGATCTGAGGCTTCTGTGCGGTGAAGGACTCCGATTATATCATCAATCGTGAGTCAGAATGGATTTTTAATGCAATTCGACACTGAGATCATGTTACAGTTTCCAGATGATCTATATGGAGTCTGCCTGTACTGTCCGCCGAGACTAACTGCATTTAGGCATTTTAACAAAATAAATTGGATATTCAGGAGAATTTATTGATTTTAACTATTGGTTTAAGAAAGTGCCTGAGAAAAAAACTGCATTTGATGTAGACTTTAGATTTTAGGGATACAGCGGGAAACAGGCCCTTCAGCCCACTGAGTCCATACTGTCCCGTGATCACTCCATACTATCCTACACACTAGGTGCATTTTACAACTTACAGAAGCCAATTAACCTACAAACCCCTGAACATCTTTGGAGCGTGGGAGGAAACCGGAGCGTCCAGAGAAAACCCATGTGGTCACAGTGAGCACGTGCAAACTCTGTTCAGACAGCACCCAAAGATAGGATCGAATCTGGTTCTCAGCTGCTGTTATGCCCCTGTCCCACTTAGGAAACCTGAACGGAAACCTGAACGGAAACCTCTGGAGACTTTGCGCCCCACCCAAGGTTTCCGTGCGGTTCCCGGAGGTTTCAGGTGGTTGCTGGAGGTTGCAGGTAGTGGAAGCAGGTAGGGAGACTGACAAAAACCTCTGGGAACCTCCAGGAACCTCACGGAAACCTTGGGTGGGGCGCAAAGTCGACAGAGGTTTCCGTTCAGGTTTCCTAAGTGGGACAGGGGCATTAGCGTACAGAGAACTAAGGAGAGGGGAGTGGGACTATGGTATTGCTCTCCTGGGAGCTGGTATGTGTCAAATGGTGTTCCCCTGTGTCGTATTAAGCATGGGTTTGCAATGTCTTGACGACTTGACTTGAATTAGCTTTGCACATAGTCATTGAAGCTGGGACAATCAGAAAGTAACAGGTTTCTGTAACCAGTCATGTATTGGAGAGAAGATACACAAAAATGCTGGAGAAACTCAGCGGGTGCAGCAGCATCTATGGAGCGAAGGAAATGGGCATCGTTTCGGAAGTTGGGTTTCCTGGAGTTTGCTCACCCAACCTCTCCCTTCAACCTCGAATATATTCAATGACTCGGCATTCACGACTCTCTTGGACGGAGACTTCCACACATCTACAACCTTCCGAAAGAAGAAATCCTCTTCATTCACATTGTTGGTGGGAGGGGAAAGATTTAATGGGAACACGAGAGGCAACTGTTTCACACAGAGGGTGGTGGGTAAATGGAACGAAATGCCAGGGGAGGTGGTTGAGGGAGGTACTATAACTGCGTTTAAAAGACATTTGGACAGGTACATGGATCTTAGAGTTAGAGGGATCCGGGCCCAATGCAGGCAGGCGGGACTAGTGTGGATGGGGCATTGACGGGTTGGGCCGAACTATGTGACTTTATGATCCAGTGCATATTTACCATAGGACACTAGTTCATCCAGTGGTTCCCTACAACAAGATGGCAGTTCACCATTTCCGTGTATATTATTCTAGTTTATTAGTTAATTCATTGAATGAAACTGGCTGGAAGCCAGGGTGGAATATGGCCTCAGCCATCTAGGATATAAATCTAATCCTTGTGTCTCCCAGTTGAGTATTATGTTGACTTTAGACTTTAGAGATACCGCGTGGAGCAGGTCCTTCGGCCCACCGAGTCTACACCGACCAGCGATCCCCCCGTACACGGGCCACCGAGTCTACACCGACCACCGAGTCTACACCGACCAGCGATCACCCCGTACACGGGCCACCGAGTCTACACCGACCAGCGATCACCCCGTACACGGCCCACCGCGTCTACACCGACCAGCGATCACCCCGTACACGGCCCACCGCGTCTACACCGACCAGCGATCACCCCGTACACGGGCCACCGAGTCTACACCGACCAGCGATCACCCCGTACACGGGCCACCGAGTCTACACCGACCAGCGATCACCCCGTACACGGCCCACCGAGTCTACACCGACCAGCGATCACCCCGTACACGGCCCACCGAGTCTACACCGACCAGCGATCACCCCGTACACGGCCCACCGAGTCTACACCGACCAGCAATCACCCCGTACACGGGCCACCGAGTCTACACCGACCAGCGATCACCCCGTACACGGCCCACCGAGTCTACACCGACCAGCGATCCCCCCGTACACGGGCCACCGAGTCTACACCGACCACCGAGTCTACACCGACCAGCGATCACCCCGTACACGGGCCACCGAGTCTACACCGACCCGCGATCACCCCGTACACGGCCCACCGCGTCTACACCGACCAGCGATCACCCCGTACACGGCCCACCGCGTCTACACCGACCAGCGATCACCCCGTACACGGGCCACCGAGTCTACACCGACCAGCGATCACCCCGTACACGGGCCACCGAGTCTACACCGACCAGCGATCACCCCGTACACGGCCCACCGAGTCTACACCGACCAGCGATCACCCCGTACACGGCCCACCGAGTCTACACCGACCAGCGATCACCCCGTACACGGCCCACCGAGTCTACACCGACCAGCAATCACCCCGTACACGGGCCACCGAGTCTACACCGACCAGCGATCACCCCGTACACGGCCCACCGAGTCTACACCGACCAGCGATCACCCCGTACACGGCCCACCCCGTACACACCGACCAGCGATCACCCCATACACGGCCCACCGAGTCTACACCGACCAGCGATCACCCCGTACACGGCCCACCGAGTCTACACCGACCAGCGATCACCTCGTACACGGCCCACCGAGCCTACACCGACCAGCGATCACCCCGTACACTAGCACAAACTACACACTAGGGACAATTTGCAATTTTTACCGAAGCCAATTAACTTGCAAACCGGTACGTCTTTTGAGTGTGGGAGGAAACCCACGCAGTCACAGCGAGAACGTACAAACTCCGTAAAGACAGCATCCATGGTCAGGATGGAACCCGGGTCACTGGTGCTGTGAGGCAGCAACTCTACCGCTGCGCCACCCTCAAGGACTAACTCCTGTAAACGTTGAAATAAATCAAAAAGATTATATTTCAAGAGAGAGTTAGATTTAGCTCTTAGGGCTAAATGAATCAAGGGATTATGGGGAGAAAGCAGGAACGGGGTACTGATTCTGGATGATCAGCCGTGATTATATTGAATGGCAGTGCCTGCTCGAAAGGCCGAATGGCCTACTCCTGCACCTATGTTCTCTGTTTCGATGTATATTCTTCAACAGAACAAGGTGGCACGGTGGCGCAGTGGTAGAGTTGCTGCCTTACAGCACTTGCAGTGCCTGTGACACGGGTTCGATCCTGACTACGGGTGTTGTCTGTACGGAGGTTGTACCTCCTCACCGTGACCACGTGGGTTTTCTCCAAGATCTTCAGTTTCCTCCCACTCTCCAAAGACGTTCGGGTATGTAGGTTAATTGGCTTGGTGTATGTGTAACATTGTCCCTAGTGTGTGTAGGATAGTGTTAATGAGCAGGGACCGCTGGTCGCAGGGCCGAAGGGCCTGTTTCTGCGCTGTATCTCTAAACTAAACTAAACTGAGATGTGAGTGACTACTTCTCCTACGCACCCTGACACTTAAACCTGTAGATGTTTTTATTTAGCTCAGGGATTTATTCTGATGAAGGGTCGTTAATTGTTTCTCTCTCTCCACAGACACCGTGTGTGAAGTTCAGTATTTTGGGGACGTTTTGTTTCTTATTTCAGCTTTCCAGTACCCACAGTATTTAGCTTTTGATCTAATTAAGATTTATTACATCAGCCGAGACAATGAGCAACGTCCCAATGGAATGAACGATAATAGAGTAAAGTGACGTAATCTTTGGGCCGACAGTAACTGTGCGCGCGGTGTGCCTCTGACATGTCACGAAGCTTCGATTGAACAGAGGCCTTCACTGAACCAGTTTAGATATTTTAATAGCTACACAAAATTGCTGATAATTCCTGAAATATCAAAGGAAATGCTTGCTTATTTTACTTCTGGAATCAGATTGTAATCCCATTTCCCAATTGCCTTTTGAGACAAACAAGTACTTTAAAGGGTGTTGTCATTCTCAAAGTTCTTTTGAAAACCAACAGTGTGGGAGAGAGGTGATATCATTGCCTCCATAATAAGTCACTGGTTGTAGCCTCATGAAGTTGTTTTAATTTTATCATTGTGTGCAATTTAGACCTCCTGCTGTGTGATATATTTACACTGCAGGCTGTACGTGAGTGAGATTATTGCCATACAGTACAGAGACAGGCCCTTCAGCCCAACCTGTCCATGCCAACCAAAATGCCTATCTACACTAATCCTGTTTGCCTGCATTTGGCCCACAGTTGTTCCATATTTCCCATGCTTGAAATGTCCAAATATCTTTTAAATGTTATTATGATACCTGCATCTACCACCTCCTCTGGCAGCTTGTTCCGTACAGTCTACCCACCACTGTGTGCAAACAATTGCCTCTCAAATCCCTTCTAAATCTTTCTCCTTTTACCTTAAATTATACCCTCTATGTTTGGACCCTTCTTCAGACTGTAGGAGGGGTCTCGACACGAAACGCCACCCATTCCTTTTCTCCAGAGATGCTGCCTGACCCACTGAGTTACTCTAGCATTTTGTGTCTATCGTCACAATGCTCCAAATGTGGCCTCACCAGCGCCTGATGGTGAGGCCTAACACGCCTCAGTGTTAAAGAAAGAACTGCAGATGCTGGAAAAATCAAAGGTAGACAGAAATGCTGGAGGAACTCAGCGGGTGAGGCAGCATCTATGGAGAGATGGAATAGGCGATGTTTCGGGTCGTGACCCTTCTTCAAACGTCGCCTATTCCTTCTCTCCATAGATGCTGCCTCACCCGCTGAGTTACTCTAGCATTCATGGCTACCTTTAAGCCTCAGGGTTACATCGCTGCTTTTATATCAGGCCCTCAAGTCCTGGCAATATCCGCGTAAAATGTCTCTGTGTTCTTTCCAGCTGGGGATGGGGAGAGAAGTGCTCTGGGAGCAGACGGAGAAAGTACCTCAGTATGTTTCTGTGTGCTCACTTCACCTCACCCACTCCCCTTGGCTGCTTCACCCAAGGATCTGCCGGCTTGTGAAGGGACAAGACAATAGGCAATAGACAATAGGTGCAGGAGTAGGCCATTCGGCCCTTCGAGCCAGCACCGCCATTTAATGTGATCATGGCTGATCATCCACAATCAGTACCCTGTTCCTGCCTTCTCCCCATATCCCCTGTCTCTGCTATTTTTAAGAGCCCCATCTAGCTCTCTCTTGAAAGCATCCAGAGAACCGGTCTCCACCGTCCTCTGAGGCAGAGAATTCCACAGACTCACCACTCTCTGTGAGAAAAAGTGTTTCCTCGTCTCTGTTCTAAATGGCTTACTCCTTATTCTTAAACTGTGGCCCCTGGTTCTGGACTCCCCCAACATCGGGAACATGTTTCCTGCCTCTAGCGTGTCCAAACCCTTAACAATCTTATATGTTTCAATGAGATCCCCTCTCATCCTTCTAAAGTCCAGAGTGTACACCAGTGTACACTAAGACCCCCTGATAGCAGCTCTCCCTGGTCCCCGATCAAACTCCTTTAATCACTGTGAGGATTATTGTTTTAGTTTTAGTTTGAAAGATCCAGGCCCTTAGGCCTACCAAGTCCGCGCTGACCACCAATCCTTCCTCTACACTAGCACGCTCCACCACAACTATTAACCTACAAACTTGGACGTCCTTGGAACGTGGCAAGAAACCGGAGCAACCGGAGAAAAACCCGCGCGGTCACAGGGAGAACGTATAAACTCCATACAGACAGCGTCCGTAGTCAGGATCGAACCCGGGTCTCTGGCGCTGTAAGGCAGCGAGTCTACTGCTACGCCACCGTGCCGCCAACAATTGTCTGATCTCAAACTGAATCTTTTTAAAATGTACGAGATCAGAGAAATAAAAGTCTCCAATCTACACAGAAAACATATTTTGATTTTGACCTTATCTCGATTCTTTGCTGGTTTTCTGTAATGCTTTGCCAGCTGCTTTGGTCTCCGTGATGTGGTCAAGTGATTAGCTCCTTCCTTCCCTCTCCCTCTCCCTCTCCCTCTCCCTCTCCCTCTCCCTCTCCCTCTCCCTCTCCCTCTCCCTCTCCCTCTCCCTCTCCCTCTCCCTCTCTCTCTCCCTCTCTCTCCCTCTCTCTCCCGCTCTCTCTCTCTCTCTCTCTCTCTCTCCCTCTCTCTCTCTCTCTCTCGCTCTCTCTCTCCCTCTCTCCCTCTCTCCCTCTCCTCCTCTGCCCCTCTCTCCCCCAATGCTGCTATTAAACCCCTGTCCCACGGTACGAGTTCATTCCAAGAGTTCGCCCTGATTCGAACTCGGAGATTTACGATAATGGCCACTCGTCGGTACTCGGGGCTCTCGTGGCCATTTTTCAACATGTTGAAAAATCTTCACGAGTCTTCCCGTGCTTACCTGCCGTTAGCGAGTCTTCCCGAGTACCTGCCGTTAGCGTTACGAGCCACTAAGAGACGTCCCCGAGCTCCAACGTACCCGCTACGTTCATTCTCCGTGCTTACCACGAGTTTGATTTTATTAAAACTCGGGCAAGCTCTTGGAATGAACTCGTACTGTGGGACAGGGCTTTGAGTCTTTCACTGAAGCAAGCTACTGTTTCTATTGTATTGACACACCGCTGTGTTTCATGTGGGAACCTGCCCAGTGGACATCTGTAGCCCACCTCAGCAAGCGAGATGCTCATGAAGGTATTCTCCAGTCTGAAGAAGGGTCTTGTCCCGAAACGTTGCCTTTCCAAGTTCTCCATGTGCTGCCTGACCTGCTGAGTTGTGTCATTTATTTTGTAAACTGCCACCTGTAGTTCCTTGCATCTATTCGATGAAGGTGTTGGCTGCATTCATTGTAGTGCAAGAGCAAGTAGGAGCAACAGGCTGTGGGTGAAGGTTTAAATATAAAAAATTAAAGATGAAAAATAATTGGTAAAGGTTTAATTTCAATGGTGCAGCTGGTAGAACTGCTGCCTCACAGCGCCAGAGACCCACATTCAATCCTGACCTTGGGTTCTGTCTGTGTGGAGTTTGTACATTCGCCCTGTGACGGTGTGGGTTTTCTCCGAGTGCTCCGGTTTCCTCGAGACTCTTCTTCTGACTGAGAGCCAGGGGAGTAAAATACGGAAACATTTAACCAAATCGAGGAGCTGAATGCATGAAGAAACTACAGATGTGCAAATGAAGAATGGCAGATGCTGGTTACTTGGGGCTACTGAACATCCCGCGGTCTAGGCATAAGCTCAGGGGTGACCGTGCCTTTGCGGTTGCAGCTCCTAGACTGTGGAACAGCATCCCGCTTCCCATCAGGTCTGCCCCCTCCATCGACTCCTTTAAGTCGAGACTTAAAACTCATCTTTACTCTCAAGCCTTTCTTGACGTCCTCTGAGGGAGGACTATATGTATGTATTTATGTATGTACTTAATCCATGAACCAATGTTGTATAATGTTAGTATCTCCACCAATGTAAACCACTTTGGTCAACGAGAGTTGTTTTTTAAATGTGCTTTAGAAATAAAAGTGACTTGACTTGAAAGTGACTTGACTTGGTTAATACTCAAAAGGACACAAAGTGCTGGAGTAACACAGCGGGTCGGGCAGCATCTCTGGAGAACGTGGATACTGTAGGTGACGTTTTGGACCAGAAGAAGGATTCTGTACAATTGCACAATTATCGTACAATTATAATTTTGAATAAGTCTAGAGCACAGCCTTGGTGTGGAACCTTTCTTCAGATCCGAAACATGGCCTATCTATGTCCTCCAGAGTTGCTGCCTGACCCGCTGAGCTACACCGGCACTTGGTGCAGCTAAGTTGGGTGAGACTTTGTTTTTAATGACTTATAAATTAAAGCATGCAAGCTGTCCAGAGCGCAGGAATCGTGGTTTTCAGATCAATGTGAATCGCAGATTTATTCAGTGAAATATCAGCCTAATTGCCATGAGGCTGTTGAGAACCAGGAGAGGCAGCTGTAACTATAGCAACCCAAGGCCAATAACTGCATCAATTATCGTGCTTCTCTCTGCAAGGGGGAGCAGTGATATCTGGGATTTTAATTTTTAATAAAGGTGAAGAAGGTTGGATCTCATGTCTTGACTAATTCCTTGGCAGGCAGGAGGCTGAGGGGTGATCTTATAGAGGCTGTATAATAATGAGGGGAACTGAGAGGGTGAATGCCCCCCTGTCGGGGAATCAAGAACCAGAGGACATACAGTATTCAAGAAGGAACTGCAGATGCGGGAAAATCGAAGGTACACAAAAAAGCTCCCTTTTTCCTTCCTTCTCCCCGCCACCCCCTATCAGTCTGAAGAAGGGTTTCACCCCGAAACGTCGCCTATTTCCTTCGTTCCATAGATGCTGCTGCACCCGCTGAGTTTCTCCAGCATTTTTGTCTACCTTCGATTTTCCAGCATCTGCAGTTCCTTCTTAAACAAGTACATGGATAGGAAAGGCGGGACTGTCATATGCTGAGAGAATGGAGCAGCTGGGCTTGTACACTCTGGAGTTTAGAAGGATGAGAGGATATCTCATTGAGACATATAAGATTGTTAAGGGCTTGGACACACTAGAGGCAGGAAACATGTTCCCGATGTTGGGGGAGTCCAGAACCAGGGGCAACAGTTTAAGAATAAGGAGTAAGCCATTTAGAACGGAGACGAGGAAACACTTTTTCTCACAGAGAGTGGTGAGTCTGTGGAATTCTCTGCCTCAGAGGGCGGTGGAGGCAGGTTCTCTGGATGCTTTCAAGAGAGAGCTAGGTAGGGCTCTTAAAGATAGTGAAGTCAGGGGATATGGGGAGAAGTCAGTAACGGGGTACTGATTGGGGATGATCAGCCATGATCACATTGAATGGCGGTGCTGGCTCGAAGGGCCGAATGGCCTACTCCTGCACCTATTGTCTATTGTCTATTGAAAGGTTTAGAGGGATATCAGCCAAATGCGAGCAAGCGGGGATAGTGTAGCAGGCATCTTGGTCAGTATATGTAAGTTGGGCTGAAGGGCCTCTTTCCGTGCTCTATTCTACTTAAGAATAGAGAATAGAAGTGTCGTGAGTCACCTCTGTGAGTGTGTCACGGAGCTCAATCCAAGGTCAGCGCCAGTCTATGACGTAGATGTCTCGTGGCGAGGGATTGTGGTTGTCAGCGGGGAGAGCTCCAACTAGCACAGAGCTATTACTCAGTATCCTGGAATGGCTTAGCTCATTGGGTTGTGCCTATTTACCAAACACTCCCAGAACCAGGGCTGTGTGATGAGTAAGTCTGGAGCACAGTGACTGCATGGTGGTGTTGCTGCCTCACAGCGCCAGAGACCCGGGTTCCATCCAGTCTGCGGGTGCTGTCTGTCAGGAGTTTGTACGATCATGTGGTTTTTCTCCGGGTGCTCCCGTCTCTTTTCACTTTCCAAAGACGTGCAGGTTTGTAAGTTAATTGGCTTTGGTAAAAATTGTAAAATCGTCCCTAGTGTGTAGTGTATGAGGCGATGGCTGATTGGCGCAGACTCGGCGAGCCTCAGGTCCTGTTTTCATGCCATATTTCTTCTTCTTCTTCTTGCGTATGGCGTGCACAGCCTAAAGTTGAGGTCAACTTGTTCTATTTGATCTTATTTGATTGTGCACGTCGGGTTGATTGCATTCGTCGAAACAGGGCGGACCACGTGAAGGTTGCAATCTCCCACCCCCCGTAAGTCTGAAGTAAAAGTCACAACCGTGGTTTGACAATGATAGTTAAGGTGGTTTTGGAGCTGACGGGTATGGAGGGATATGGGCCTAACGCAGGCAGGTGGGACTCGTGTAGATGGGGCATCTTGATCGGTGTGGACACGTTGGGCCGATGAGTCTGTTTCCATGCTGTAGGACTACATGACTTTATGATTCTACGGCCGAGCATTGAGCCTCGTCCACACTACAGTTTCACTTGTACATTCCCCCTCTACCTTCCTTTCCCCAATCGCTCTGCCCCATCAGAGAAGGGGTGCTTCACAGACAGTATTGATCCCTCAACATTATCAATTCCGATCATCTAATCATCAATCAAAAGTGTTTAACTGTTATATGCATTGGATAGGAACTGGAATAATGATAGATTAGTAGGACTGGATGTTACAATCCCAAAGGTTTTTCACTACAATGGACATTTGGTCTTCTAGGGGATGAACACTAGGTGATTTTGCTTCCAATCAGATGCATCTTCAGTTGTGTACCTCAACGTCACTGGGTGTTTCGGCCTTTTATCACAAGACGCTCCCTCAGTCGAGGCAGGCCCACCGCAGGGTGATCAGCCCTGGGTGTGTGTCTTATGGTCAGCCTCTAGATGGTCACGTGGCAGTCCAGACAGCATATTTTCTCTTCAGCCACAGCCAGTGACTGCTCCATTCGGCTTTTTTCCTTCCAACTTCCTCTCTAGTGCTGACTGTGGCTGGTTGGGCTCTGGACTCGTGTCTGTTGGTGGGACAGTACTTGGTTGAGCTTCGCCTGGGGTGCTGATACCCTGTGGACTGTGGTGGTCAACCTGCCACTGGGCTTCACTCGACTGATTTGACCTACCTCTTAGAAACACGCAACAAAAGCTTTTCGCTGTACCGCGGCACACGTGACAATAAACTGAACTCAGACTCAAACTCAAAAATGGCAGCATGATAATGCACTGATCCATGGGAAGCTGCTGAAAGTGGTGGACATTGACTGGCACAGGCTGTGATCTCTCTATTATTGATAGGATCTACAGGAAACACTGCTTCAATGAAACAGCAAATATTATCAAAGAGCAGGAAACAATGTGCTGGAGGAACTCAGCAGAACAGGCAGCTGTAAAGGGAATGGACAAGTGACGTTTCAGATTGGGACATTTCTTCGGACTGAAGAAGGGTCTCAACCCAAATTGTCATCTGTCCATTCCCTCCACAGACGCTGCCTGACACGCTGAGTTCCTCCAGCACTTTGTTTTTTGTTCAAGATTCCAGGACCAGCAGCTTCTTGGGCCTCAATGTTATCAAAGACCCCCATCACCTTGGCCACGCTCTCATCTCTCTGGCACATTGCTAGGGTCAACATTAGGAAACTGTGTGCTCTTAGTTTCATTCACAATGTATAATGAATGGCTGATCATTGGCTGGGATTGAAGGGGATTGGGGGAGGGGGCTTTAATTCTACGCACAGTCGCCCCCCCCCCCCCATTGTATTGACAGTCACCTACACTTCAAACAGAGGATAGGCACAAAAATGCTGAAGAAGGGTCTGGACCTGAAACGTCACCCATTCGTTCCATCCAGAGATGCTGCCTGCCCCGCTGAGTTACTCCAGCATTTTGTGTCTATCTATTCAGTGTAAGCCAGCATCTGTTCCTTCCTACACATTTCAAACAGGAAGCATTTCCCTGTTTCCATCCCAATTTACATTCATTAACAAAACCAGTGTGACATACTGTAGATATGTCCAAATTTGACGGATTTAGTTCACACGTCTGAGTCATAAACTCAGCTTGCTGCTTCAGTGAAATTATGAACCAGTTTCAATTGGTTGTATTAATCACCATGTTAACAAAGACAATGGCGTTATCACATTTCCAGCAATAAAACTGTTTTGCGAACCATTCGTGAAACTGGTCGTCAGATTTATATTCTCGCAGGGTTAGGTTCGCAATCAGACTTGGGTGTCCTTTTTCAGATTTTGATTGAACGAAGTACAATGATTGAGGAGTTCACTTTCTGCCCACAGATACAGAAGTCCCCTGTAGCGAAGTTGTCAGCATGTCATTTTTCATAACTTCCTGAAAAATTACGCTCTTAATTTCCCCCCAGAGATAGAAATGCAGAGGAGGAAGGGAATTGGTTTCACTGTCATCAGCTGGTGACATGACTACACAGAAGTTGGACTTTGCTCTCCACAGGGAATCCCAAACTTGGGGGAGAATTTAGAAGTCACCCCTTTGCACAGTCACTTCATGCAACAAAAAGCAGAAGGATAATAATTCACTTAGCCGTAGAAACTAGTGGTAAAAACCGAGAGATTGTTTCAAGGGACTGCCCTTAGGAATTCCCATTCTCACATGTCCAAGATTGCAAAGTTATTTCTCGTAACAGTGTGGTTGTGTGGTTGGACACATGACCACAGATCAAGTTATGAATGAATACTTTATTGTCACATGTGACAAGTTACAGTGAAATTCTTTGCTTGCATGCCCAAGGTATGCAAATAGTCGCCCATAAAGGGCACTGACAAAGTTACAGAGTATTCACGGCAGGTCCCCCTTTGTTCTCCCCCTCCCATTCGACCCTTCGAGCCAGCACTGCCATTCATTGTGATCATGGCTGATCTTCCCCAATCAATAGCCCGTGCCTGCCTTCTCCCCATATCCCTTGACTCCACTAGCCCCTAGAGCTCTGTCTAACTCTCTCTTAAATCCATCCAGTGACTTGACCTCCACTGCCCTCTGTGGCAGGGAATTTCACAAATTCACAACTGAGTGAAAAAGTTTGTTCTCACCTCAGCCTTCAATGGCTTCCCCTTTATTCTAAGACTGTGGCCCCTGGTTCTGGACTCGCCCAACATTGGGAACATTTTTCCTGCATCTAGCTTGTCCAGTTCTTTTATAATTGTATATGTTTCTATAAGATAACCCCTCATCCTTCTAATGTTCTCCCACATTCCAATGACGTGTGGGTTAGTAGATTAATTGCCTTCAGTAAATTGTCCTTAGTATGTAGAATAGAACTAGTACTGTCCACCGGTGATGGTTGGCCGGCACGGACTTGGTGGGTTGAAGGGCCTGTTTCCACGCTGAGTTTCTAAACTAAACTAAACTAAACTAAATCAAACTCGCTCTTTCTTTCCCTTGTCTGCTTCCAGTGGTGCTAACATCCATGGTGATGACGTGCTTTGAGAGGTTGGTCATGATGTATATCAACTCCTACCTTCATAAGGATCGAGACCCACGACAATTCATTTATCGCCACAAAAGAGCAAGAGGAGGTAGACTGTGCACTGAACCACTTGGACAATAAGGACACGTACATCAGGCTGCTGCTCATGGACTACAGCTCGGCCTTTGACACCCATCAGCCCCTCCAAACATCATCAAACTCAGGGAACTGAGTCTCTGCTCATCCCCGCTTGACTTCCTCATCAACAGACCACAATTGGCAACAATACTTCCTCCTCGATAACCATTAGCACAGGGGTACCTGCTCTACTCACTCTATCCCCAGGGCTGTGTAGCCAGGCACAGTTCCAACATCGCTCTTTAAATTGGCCAAACACACCACTATTGTTGGTTGAATATCAAGTAACGGTGAGTCAGTGTACATGAGGGAGACTGAAAATCGGATTGAATAGATGGCGCCAGAATGCCAATCTTGTTCTCAACGTCAGCAAGTCCAAGAAGATAGTTGACTACAGAAAGAGAAACCCAAGGATCCACAAATGTCTCTTCACTGATGGGACAAGACGTGAAGAATGTCAAGTCCGTGCACAGTGGAGAGTATTACCCAGGAGTGAAGGAGATGACAGTAAGTGGCGGAAACCACCCAGACCCACCCACCACAGCTACTAACCTCCCCGCCATCGAAGGCATCTGTGGGTGGCGCTGTCTCAAACAAGGCGGTCAATATCATCAAAGACCCACACTATCCTGGCCATGCTCTCATTTTGCTCCTATCATAGGGAAGAGAATACAAGAATCTGAAAACTGTGACCACCAGATTCAAGCACAAGTGTTTAAGAAGGAACTGCAGATGCTGGATAATCGAAGGTAGACATAAATGCTGGAGAAACTCAGCGGGTGCAGCAGCATCTATGGAGCGAAGGAAATAGGCAACGTTTCGGGCCGAAACGTTGCCTATTTCTTTCGCTCCATAGATGCTGCTGCACCCGCTGAGTTTCTCCAGCATTTTTGTGTAGATTCAAGTACAAGTTCATTCCAGCACCAAACAAGCTGTTCAACACCGCCTAACACTGACGTCAACCATGAACATGTACAGACTGTCTGCAGTCTTTGTTTTTTTTGCATTAGTATTGTAGTTATTAATTTATTGATATTTTTCGTTTATTACCTATTATCCGTGTGTACTTTGTATTTACAGGCCTGTTAAGCTGCTGCAGGTAAGAATGTCATTGTTCTGCTGCCAGTACATACGACAATTAAACACACTTGACTATGGACTCTCTTACCTATTTGCTTCTAAGAATCTGCCTGCAAGGCCAGCATTTGTTGCCTGCCTCTGATTACTCTTGAACAGAATTGCTCCCTCGATCAGTGGTCGATCCAGAGTCAGGTAGACAGCCACTGGATAAAGATGGCTAGGTTCCCACCTTGAAGGATATGTCCATAAGACATCGGAGCATAATCGGCCCTTCGAGTCTACTCCGCCATTCAGTCTTTCCCTCTCAATTGCATTCACCTGCCTTCTCCCCATAATCTTTGACACCCTACTAATAAAGAACCTATCAATCTCCGTTTGATAAATACCCAGTGACTTGGCTTCCACAGCTGTCTGTGGCAATGAATTCCACAATTAATCTCCTTTCTATAGGTTACGGCCTTTTATTCTGAGGCTGTGCCCTCTGGTCCTTGACTCTCCCACTAGGGGAAACATCCTCTCCTCATGCACTCTATCTAGATATTAGTGAATCAGATGTTTTTTTGGTAACAATTTGATAGTTTGTGGTCACCATTATGATTGTTTCCCTTATCCCTAACCAGTTTGAAGAAGGGTCTCGACCCGAAACGTCACCCATTCCTTCTTCATGTGTGTATATATTTATATAACGGTATATGGACACACTGATCTGTTCTGTAGTCATGCCTACTATGTTCTGTTGTGCTGAAGCAAAGCAAGAATTTCATTGTCCTATCAGGGACACATGACAATAAACTCTCTTGAATCTTGAATCTTGAATCTCTAGAGATGCTGCTTGTCTCGCTGAGTTACTCCAGCTTTTTGTGTCTATTATGAATGAATAGCTTCCTTCAATTCAACATTATTTACTGAATGTAAATTCTACAATGGCCATTATGGGATTTGAATTGGGTTATTTGGATTGTTGGTCCTTGGCTCTGGGTTTCATGTTCACTAACCTGCTGCCTGCACCAACACAAGACCCACAGAGTCTAAAGTATAACCCGTGGGAAAAGATTATGCTCTTGAAATTAGTAGAAACAAGGAACTGCAGATGCTGGCTTACAAAGAAAAAAGACACAAAGTGCTGGAGTAACTCAACAGGTCATTCAGCATCTCTGGAAAACATGGATAGGTGACGTTTCGGGTTTGGATCATTCTTTAGACTGAAGAAGGGTCCCAACCTGTAATATCACCTATCCATCAGGTAGCCCCGACATTCCCTCTCTCTCAATCCCTCCCCCACCCAAGTCGCACCAAGTCACCCAACAAACAGCTAACAATGGCCTGTTTCCTTTATCATCGTTTATTTTTTGCATATCTTTCATTCATTGTTCTTTATCCCTCCACATCATTGTCTATATCTCTTGTTTCCCTTATTCCTACCCAGGCTGAAGAAGGGTCTCAACCCGGAACGTTACCCATTCCTTCTCTCCAGAGATGCTGCCTGTCCCGCTGAGTTACTCCAGCTTTTTGTGTCTATCTTCAGTTTAAACCAGCATCTGCAGTTCATTACTACACATGTTCTCCATGGTATTCAAATTGTTAATAGTAAAGTTGAAATAAATTTAAGGTAGACAAAAATGCTGGAGAAACTCAGCGGGTGAGGCAGCATCTATGGAGCGAAGGAAACGGGTGACAAGAGACGGAGACAGTGGGCTGTGGGAGAGCTGGGAAGGAGAGGGGAAAGAGGGAGGAAAGCAGGGACTACCTGAAATTGGAGGTCAATGTTCATACCGCTGGGGTGCAGACTACCCAAGCAAAATATGAGGTGCTGCTCCTCCAATTTCCGGTGGGCCTCACTCTGTCCATGGAGGAGGCCCAGGACAGAAAGGTCAGATTCAGAATGGGAGGGGGAGTTAAGTGCTGAGCCACTGGGAGATCAGTTTGGTTAATGCGGACCAAGCGGAGGTGTTGGGCGAAGCGATCGCCAAGCCTACACTTGGTCTCACCTGTGTAGAGCAGCTGACATCTAGAGCAGCGGATGCAATAGATGAGGTTGGAAGACCTGGAAAGACTGCTTGGGTCCTTGGATGGAGTCGAGGGGGGGAGGTAATTTGCAATTGTAATTCATCCACTTTTCTTGGAGTAGGAGGATAACAATAAAAGGCGAATCAGCTAATGAGAGGTTATTGAGGATATCCTTAGACATCGCACGGTCTCATCAGACACAGTTAAATGAAAATCAAAAACAGTGCCGTGCTGGTTTTCTGAATTGAAAACAGAAAATGTTGGCAATACTCAGTGGGTCAAGTCTGCAGTCTGTGGAGAGATAAACAGAATTAATGTTTCAGGTCGAATCTGGTGGAATAATTGTCTCTCCACAGCAACTATTTAATCTGCTGGATATAGATGATGGAACGTAGAACAGTAGAGAAAAGAACAAGATCGTTAGCTCACATTGTCTGTGCCGAACATGGTGACAAGATGATTTCTTATCTGCTTGCACACAATCTATATCCCTCCATTCATGTGCCTATCCAAAAGTCACTTCAATGCCACTATCGTATCTGCCTCAACCACCACTCCCTGGCAGTGTGTTCCAGGCACTCACCACCCTCTGTGTAAAATATGCCCTGCACATCTCCTTTAAACGTTGCCCCTCTCACCTTAAACCTATGCCCACTAGTATTTGTGTTTTCCACACTCAGACAAAGATTCTGACTGTCTACCCTATCTATGCCTCGCAGATTATTATTATTATCAGGTCTCCCTGTGTTCCTGCATTCCGGAGAAAACAATCTTAGTCTCCAGCAATTTTGGTTTCTAGGCAGACCAACGCTCGATAACGGTGATCAGAGAGGTCACCTAAACCCTCGAGCTGCAAGCAGAGGCTAGAGTCACAAGACGGATCTGTGACAACCGAGGGCCGGCACAGTGGTGCAGCGGGTAGAGCTGCTGCCTCGTGTCAGAGAACCAGGTTAGATCCGAACCTCGGGTGCTGTATGTCTGGAGTTGCTGCCTTACAGCACCAGAGACAGGTTTGATCCTGACTACGGGTGCTGTCTGAACAGAGTTGTACGTTCTCCCTGAGACCGTGTGGGTTTTCTGCAGGTGCTCCGGTTTCCTCCCAAATCCCAATGATGTACGGGTTTGCAGGTCAATCAGCCTCTGTAAATCACTCCTAGTGTGTAGGGAGTGAATAAGAAAGTGCAATAACATAGAGCTGGTGCTCAGAGCCTGTTTCCATGCTGTATCTTTCCATCAATCTTTCAACTCGGGACTGCGTGACAAGACGAGAGAAACTGGATTCTCAAAAGGGCCTGTCCCACATGGGCGCATTTGCGCGTCACGGAGGTGGCGCGTGAAGATTTTGTGAATCCCAAAATCCGTGGACGACACGCGCGACTGCGCATCACTGCCTATGCCACCATGCCTCACCACGCGCCATGTGCGTGTAATGCACGCCACGCGCACATCACGTGCGTCGTGACGGGTAAATTATGTTGCGTAAATGACGCGCAAATGACGTCCAAGTGGGACAGGCCCGTAAGGAATAATGAAGAGACACAGAGGCTGGTAATTGGGGCCGATATAAACATCACGGCACTTCAGGGGAGATGGTAAAAAAATACAGCTTCAAACTAATGAACCTCACATGAAAAACTATTGGGAAATGTTTCTTTGCTGTTGAAATTAACATGAAATGTAACGTGGGCAAGTCTCTAATTGCACTTAACGTCAAACTGTGATGGAAGAGTTTTTGCTGATTAAACCAGAATATGGATTCCTTGTGTGTATCTGCTTTTGATCACCTGTGAAATGTATTCCAGCTGGAGGAAGAGTCCCTTCCCCAGCGTGCATGTCCACGGTGCTGTTCGTACATCCCTGCTGGCAGAATCTATGTGCTCGCCGGACCAGACCTGGCTGCATTCATCTCCACCCTAATAAGGAGTGGAGTAACTCAGCGGGTCAGGCAGAATCTCTGGAGAAAAGGAATAGGTGACATTTCAGGTCGAAACCCTGCTTCAGACAGACATTTTGTGTCTATCTTCAGTGTAAACCATCATCTGCAGTTCCATCCTGTGCAAAGTGCTATTGATACAGAGTCATTATATATCATAACAAGTACTTTAATTAGAATACATAGAGAGACCATCAAAATGAGTGCTGTATGCTCCGAGTCGTAAGTTGAACTAACCAACAAGGCTGCCCGCATTCCCTAGGTGGTTGTGTGGAAACCTGACATGGATTATGGATCAGGTCAGCAGCAAAACCAGACATGGATCAAATCAGTAATACTGTTTGATCTACACAGGTAACAGGTGAACGCAGGTGAGGGGAGGTTTAGGTAGACAGATTGTTGGACAAGCTCCACCCTGTTCAACGTGCAGTATTTATTGAAGGGAGTCATGTGGGATCCACTGTCCATTCCACAGCAAAGTCAATTTAATCAGAAACAAAATACGCTGAGAGAGCAGAACATCACAGAAAAGACAGCAATTTCTCTTACTAATTTCCCTGGGGGAGATGCAACACAGGCCAGTCCCCAGGTTACGACAGTAATCCATTCCTGAGAACTGTTCGTAAACTGAACTGTCTGGAGTTCAGAAATGAACACACCCATGATCACGACGAATGGCGGTGCTGGCTCGAAGGGCCGAATAGCCTCCTCCTGCACCTATTTTCTAAAGTGTGTGGGAGATAATGACAGAATGAGCCGTGATGGGATAGGGAGGCAGGCATGGGAGGAATGGCCACAAGCCAGCCTCTCTCACTTTGTGACTGCTTTTAGTTTAGTTTCCACGCTGTCCACGCTGACCAGCGATCACCCGTACACTAGTTCTACCCTACACACCTGGGACAATTTACAGAAGCCAATTAGCCTACAAATCCACACGACTTTGGGATGTGGGAGGAAACTGGAAAACCCAGAGAAAACCCACGTGGTCATGGGGAGAAGGTACAAACTCCTCACAGACTGACCAGTAGTCTCTTACGCTGTCAGGCAGCAACTCTGCCCGCTGAGCAACAATTCCTGTGCTGGTTTTAGTTTTAACTGAATCAAAAACAGGACAAGTATTGTCGCTGTGGAAACAAAGAACTGCAGATGCCGTGGAAAGATTGAAAAGACTAGGCTTGTATTCACTGGAGTTTAGAAGGATGAGGGGAGATCTTACAGAAACATATAAAATTAAAAAAGGACTGGACAAGCTAGATGCAGGAAAAATGTTCCCAATGTTGGGCGAGTCCAGAACCAGGGGCCACAGTCTTAGAATAAAGGGGAGGTAATTTAAGACTGAGGTGAGAAAAAAACGTTTTCACCCAGAGAGTTGTGAATTTATGGAATTCCCTGCCACAGAGGGCAGTGGAGGCCAAGTCACTGGATGGATTTAAGAGAGATTTAGATAGAGCTCTAGGGGCTAGTGGAGTCAAGGGATATGGGGAGAAGGCAGGCACGGGTTATTGATAAGGGACGATCAGCCATGATCACAATGAATGGCGGTGCTGGCTCGAAGGGCAGAATGGCCTCCTATTTTCTATGTTTCTATGAAAGACACAAAGTGCTGGAGTACCTCAACAAGCCAGGCAGCATCCCTGGACGACATGGATAGGTGACGTTTCGGGCCGGGACCTTTCTTCAGACTAAACATCACCTATCCATGTTCTCCTGCCTGACCTGTTGAGTTGCTCCAGCAATTGGTGCCTTTCCTCATAAATATTGACTATATTTCTCTTCCCCCAGATGCTGTTGCTGTACAGATGTTTGTACCATCTCCCTGTGACCTGCGTAGGTTTTCTCCGGGTGCTCCGGTTTACTCCCACGCTCCGAGGACGTACAGATTTGTCAGTTGATTAACCTCCGTAAAAGTTGCAAACTGTCCCTGACGAGTAGGTTTAAGAAGGAACTGCAGATGCTGGAAAATCAAAGGTAGACAAAAATGCTGGAGTAACTCAGCGGGTGAGGCGGCATCTATGGAGCGAAGGAAATGGGCGCCGTTTCGGGTCGACTCACCCGCTGAGTTTCTCCAGCATTTTTGTTTACCTGACGAATAGGTTAGTGATTGTGTATGGGGTGATTGAGGGTCGGTGTGACCTTGGTGCCTGTTTCCGCGCTGTATCTCTAAAGTCTATCTTTAGTTAGATACAGTCTAACCTTGCTGAGTATTTCCAGCATTCTCTGTTTTTGTTTTCAGAATTCTAGCGTCCACATGTTTTGATTTTCAATTACATTCACCACGTTCTGGCTTGTTGACCTTACTTAGAGAGAAGCTGCAGCTGCAACTGCTGCAAGAAACATTTCCTGCCTATCTACCAGCGCACTACTTCATTTTACCATCTTACATAAATAATTCTGACTGGGAATTCAATCTCAGGTTCAGCCTTACAATAAATGCACACTTCTCTTCTTACATGGTCGCCAACGTTGCTCTTCTCCCTTGATGCCACCTTCAGTAATGACCGTGGGAAATTAAAGTTCTCAATGTCTGTTTGACACTGGCAAGATAAATGATGTACTGAGCCCTCAAGGCATAGACTGGCCCATATTTGGCACTCGAGCCTAATGGTGCATTATACTTTCTGCTGTGAACACCTAATATAATATCTTTCTCTCTCTATCACCATGCTAGGCTCTCACGTGCCTGCTGCTTTCTATTTTTATCCTCGGATAGAGCAGTTACTTTTCCCCAGATTTCCGTCTCCTCTTCTGAAAGGGTACTGCAAGGTTACAGGTTCCTGGGCTCACAGGAGCTTCCTCTCCCGACTATTCTTCATTGTCCTCATATTCCGCTTGGGTTGCTTACAAACTAAACATATCAACGCTGAACCTGACGAAGGGTCTTGGCCCGAAACGTCACCTATTCCTTTTCTCCAGAGATGCTGCCTGACCCGCTGAGCTACTCCAGCACTTTGTATCTATCTTCGATATGAACATTGAATTCTCCAAATTATGGGAACAACCCAACACCACCACCACTCCCCACTTCCTCATCACCATTTATTTCCCTCCTCTTTTCAATGGTTCAATGGAGTTTTCTTGTCACGTGTGTACTGCACAGTGAAATTGTTTTTGCATGCGTACACACGCACGACTCGCCATATCTTAGCGGCATTTACAAAAAGTCTAAAGTACGGTTCACGTGCCCAACCCAGGTGAGCACCCATGTCCCCTGCTATCCCGCCCCCTTTCCCCTGCTACCCCGCCCCCTTTCCCCTGCTACCCCGCCCCCTTTCCCCTCCCACCACTACCCCCCCCCCCCCCCCCCCCCCCCATCCCTTTCTCCTATATTCCATCCTCTGGCTTCACATTTCACTCTCCTTATCTTACAGCCTTTCATCTCTGGCCTTTGTTCACCCATCTGGCAATCTACCCCCTCACCTGTTCCTATCTAACACTCACCAGGTTTTGATCCACCCCACCTCTTTTCCAGCTCCCCCCCCCCCCCCCCCCCCCCCCCCCCCCCCCCTCACCCCCACTACAAACAGTCAGAAGAAGGGTCCCGGACAAAACGCTGCCTGCACATGTTTTTCAGAGATTCTGTCTGACTTACTGTTACTCTAGCACTTTGCCTGTTTTATTACTCTTCATTGACAGCTTCCTCGTGAGTGCTAGCGGTTGAGGGGAGATCTGGTAGAAGTGTATGAAGATATGAGAGCCACAGATAGGGTAGACAGTCAGAACCTTTTATCCAGGGTGGAAATCTCACTTTAAGGTGAGAGGGGCAAAGTCATAAGGAGATTTGGACAGCACAGTGGCACAGCGGAGAAGTTGCTGCCTCACAGCGCCAGAGACCCGGGTTTGGTCCTCACTACGGGTTCTATCAGTACAAAGTTTGTACGTTCTCCCCATGGCCATGTGGGTTTTCTATGGGTGCTCCAGTTTCCTCCCACACTCCAAAGACATACAGGTTTGTGGATTAAATGGCTTCGATAAAATTGTAAATTGTCCCCAGTGTGTAGTCTGTCAGTCCGCTGATCGGTGAGGACTCGGTGGGCCGAAGGGCCTTTCTGCACTGTATCTCTAAGGTTTAAAGTCTAAAGAGATGTGCAGGACAAGTCTTTTACACAGAGGGTGGTGTGTGTCTGGGATGGGCAGTCAGGGGATGTGTTGGCGGGAGATATGAGGCATTGAAGGTAGACATCTGGAAGTGCAGAGAATGGAGAGATATGAATCAAATGCAGGCTGAATAGTTTAACTTGGCATCATGTTCGGCACAGACATTGTGGGCTGAAGGGCCTGTTCCTGTGCTGTACTGTTCTATGTTCTATGACAGTAGATGCTCAGTAACTACACTGTTATTTAAATACAAGTCTTCCTTCAGAATGTGTCCTCCTCATATTGGTCCCAATGAAATGGAACAACTATTGTTTGGGTCACTGCTTTGTGTAGATCAAATCTAGACAAACTTGAAAAGCTCTCCATAAAGAAGTCAAAAGAATCTAGAACCATCTCCTCACTATCATTTAATATGGTTTGTACAGAGAGCTACATTTTTTAATATATTTTGTCCACTCTCAATAGACAATAGACAATAGGTGCAGGAGTAGGCCATTCGGCCCTTTGAGCCAGCAATGCCATTCAATGTGATCATGGCTGATCATCCCCAATCTTCTCTAGGTATGTCCACTTTGAAGAAGTTCTCGTCCTCACTCCGACGAGAGTTCAGCAACATCCTCTCTCACTGCTCCCCCTCTGTGAATCTTTGTCCCGCCCCCTCCCCTGACATCAGTCTGTAGAAGGTTCTCGACCCAAAACGTCGCCCCTTCCTTCTCTCCACAGATGCCACCTCGCCCGCTGAGTTACTCCAGCATTGTGTGCCTATGTGAACCAGGTTCAATTGGGAATTGGATTTATATATGTACAACAAGTTTATATATGTACAATATTGTGCTCAGTTTTGGTCACCCTGTTATAAGAAGGATCTCATTAAGCTGGAACGAGTGCAAAGAAGATTTACGAGGATGTTGCCAGAACTTGAGGGCCTGAGCTAAAGGGGTAGGTTGGACAGGCGTGGACTTTATTCCTTGGAGCACAAGAGGCTGAGAGGTGATCTAGGGGAATCTAGAAGTGGAGGACATAGGTTTGAGTTGAGAGGGGGAAAATTTAATAGGAACCTGAGGATGCAAGATTTTCACACAGATGGTGGTGCGTTTATAGAACGAGCTGCCAGAGGATGCCGTTGTGGCAGGTACAATAGCATCATTTGATTGATTGAATTGATTGAAAGATGCAGTATGAAACCATGCCTTCAGCCTACCAAGTCCATGCTGACCTCTCATTCACGCTGGTCCTAAGTTATCTCACATTCCCATGCACTCCCTGCTCAGTAAGGACAATTTACAGAGGCCAATTAACCTACAAATCCACACGTCTTTGGGATGTGGGAGGAAATTGGAGTCACCCGGAGGAGACCCATGTGGGTCATGGAGAGAACATGCAAACTCCTCACAGACAGCACCCGAAGCCAGGATCGAACCAGGGTCACCGGCGCTGTGAGGCCGCAGCTTTACCTGCTGCACCACCGTGTTGCCCTTGCACAGAGACTATGAAAAGATTCTTGGACAGGTGCGTGGATAGGAAAGGTTTAGGGGGATATGGGCCATAATGGGCAAATGGGACTAGCTTGTGTGGGGTGTCGTGGTCAAGTCGACAGGGCCTGTCTCCATGCTGTGTGAATGCATGAGTCTAAACAAAATATATTGTATCCGGTGTTTTTGGTGTGGATTCCTATATATGGGCGAGACCAAGCGCAGACTGGGCGACCATTGCGCTGAACACCTATGCTCAGTTCGCCTTAGCCTATGCCATCATCCCGTTGCCAAACATTTTAACTCCCCTCCCATTCCCACACTGATCTTTCTGTCCTAGGCCTCCTCCACTGTCAGAGTGAGGCCAGAATGCAAATTGGAGGAACAGCACCTCATATTTCGCTTGGATAGCTTACACCCCAGCGGCATGAATATTGATTCCTCTTGCTTGAAGTGACTCTTGCATTCGCCCTCTCTCTCTGTCCCTCCCCCACCCTAGTCCTCCCGTTAATTTCACTGTTTGTATTTCTTCGCTATCACCTCATCCCCAGCCAACAATAGACCATTAAGGGCTCCATCTTTTTTGAGTCATCGATGCAGGCTTTGCTTTGTTCTGTACCTTCCCATACCTCCGGATTCCCCCTCCCTAACTCACAAACTAATGAAAGGTCTCGACACAAAACATCACCTATTCCTTATTTCTAGAGATTCTGCCTGACCCGTTGCGTTACCCCAGCATTTTGTGCCTATCTTCTAAGTTACTGGGAATTTGGATGAATGGGATGGCTTTTTATTGACAATAGACAATAGGTGCAGGAGTATAGGCCTTTCGGCCCTTCGAGCCAGCACCGCCATTCACTGTGATCATGGCTGATCATCCACAATCAGTACCCCATTCCTGCCTTCTCCCCATATCCCCTGACTCTGCTATCTTTAAGATCTCTATCTAACTCTCTCTTGAAAGCATCCAGAGAATTGGCCTCCACTCCAATTCCACGGATTCACAACTCTCTGGGTGAAAACGTTTCACCTCATCTCCGTTTTCAAGTGCATTGGAACAAAGAACACATCCAGTTGAAATTCCATTTGGAATATTTTGGAGGACCAAGAACAAAGAGAATGCTTCCTCTGCGATATCAGACTGAACATTTGCAGATGGATGAATAGCATCCTTACATTTGAGAACAAAATAGAAGCCACAATTCATTTGACACTCCAGCTACTGAGCCAAATGTGGTCCTGGTGATTTTGAAGGAACATTAATGAAGTTCTATCATTGACCTTTTATTCTTTATCATCAACTAGCGCCAAGAGAGGAATAAAACTACGTGGCAAAATAAAAGAGCAGTACATAATTTATTGCTGAAGGTTTCAGCGACTAGTACACAGCTGACCTAGAGACAGATTGGTAAGGTAGCCTGGCGGAGACAGACCTTGCCTGCAGAGGACTGCATGACATTAGCCTTTTGATGAACAACAGCAGAGACAATAACAGAGCAGCATGCCACTGCTATGTGTTATCCAATGCATTTTACTTGTATTGTGGTGACACCACACACAATTGGTGTCAGGCACATATGCCAGAGGCGGAGTTCTTGGCTATGAAAGCATAGCCATTATGAGAAAAACATATGCAAGGCACATACTCCTCGTGTTTGGGCAAAAAGCAATATTTGAATGGCTTAATCAAATAATAATAGATTCCTCTAATGGATTCATTGCTCGCGCAGTGTGGCATTATTCCCATTATGGGCCTGCTTCTTGCAAAGACACTAATGACAAGTGATTTATGTTGAAATAGAACAGGCCCTCAGAGCTTTCAAATATAATACATGCTTTTACTCGCAACTAAGAGATAATTGTGTAGGCAATTACAATCATATATAAAAATTTACTAAAATTGTTAATATCCATCACTGCTTCACAATTACTGGGCGAATGCCTGCTGGTGTAGAACTGCGATCTCCATATATTGCAAGCTCAGTCCTTGATCAACAAAACAGTGATCTGAAAACCAGAAAAAACTGCAGAAGCGGAAATAAAAACAGAACGCGCTCGGAATGCACGGTGGGTGGAAAGAATAGCAGTATAATATTTCAGGCTAGTTTTAAGCGTTTTGAATGATTTAAGAATACAGCATGGAAACAGGCCCTTCGGCCCAACAAATCCACGCAGACCATCTATCACCTTCTATGTTATCCCATTTTCCCCATCCACTTTCTGCACATTAGTGGCAATTTACAGAGGCCAATTAACCAACATACCCCGCATGTCTTTGGGGCGTGGGGGGAAACCGGAGCACCCGGAGGTAACTCACGCTTTCACAGGGAGAACATGCAAACTCCACTTAGACAGCACCCGAGGTCAGGATTGAACCCGGGGTCTCTGGCGCGGTGTTGTCAGCGAGGTTGCGGAGGAGGGAGGGGAATTGATAGGACAAAGGAATATCTCTAATTAGTGAGGCCATGTTTGCCGCGGGGGATATTCTGCAGTCTGGTGGATGGATTCATGGGGCCATTTGCAGAAAAATAATGAACAAAATAAGATGTGATGTGCGTGCAAGAAGACACACAGAAAGGAACGTTAGAACTGCAGAGAATGCTAAGCAAGTCAGACTTTGCTAATGGGAAAAAAAGCAAAAAAAAAGCTGGACTAATATTGCAGATTCATGGCCAGCGGTGGAGCTGGCTGGTTCTGACATAAACAGAGAGCTTGAGTTGCCTCAAGCTACTGAATTCAATACTGAGTGTGAGAGGCTGCAGCGTGGGGAATAGGATCCGATCTCAGCAGTGCAGCAGCAGTGGTGCCACAGTGCCCTGGGCTGAGACAAGGGACTGCTCCCTGCTCTCCTTTACAAATCTGGCAGAGGATGAGTGGATGTATGTATATGCGTGCACAGACGAGGGCCGGATCTGAACGTGTTTAAATAAGACTTCACTATTTTGAAGTACCTTTCACATTTCGCTCTGAACATTGCAGCGTTTTTACAGCCATGTACGTAATTTTGTAGTCAGTGTTGTAATATAGAAGACAGAGCACCCATTTGTAACACAAGCTCTTACAAACAGCAATGATGTAATGATTAGATGACCTGCTTTAGTGGCGTCAATTGTGGGATAGATAATGACGGGGACACGAGCAACAAGTCAATGGATATTTTTAAGATCAATATCCATTTTTAAGAGTCTGAAGGAGGGCCTCGACCCAAAACGTCACCCATTCCTTCTCTCTAGACATGCTGTCTGTCCCTTTGAGTTACTCCATCATTTTGTGTCTATCTTTGATTTAAACCAGCATCTGCAGTTCTTTCCTACACAATGGATAATATATGGATATATTTAAGATTGACAAATTCTTGATTAGTAAGGGGCAAAGGTAAGAGATTGGGGTTGGGAGGGAAAGATAGATCAGCCATGATAGAATGGCAGAGTAGACTTGATGGGCCGAATGGTCTAATTCTGCTCCTAGAATTTATGCACATGAATAATGTCCCTGTGCTTCTTTGAATGACTGGGAGAGGATCTTTTAAATCCACTCGAGAGTGCAAATTGAGCGTTGGTTTAACGCACGCTATGAAAACCAGGAAAACACATGTTTTGTGTCATAACATAGGAAATAGAAGCACAAACAGGCCATTCACTCCTTTAAGCATGGTCTGCCCTCTATTACCATCGTGGCTGATCTTCTGCCTTCACACCATTGTTCTGTTCCATCTCCGTAACCTTTGATTGCTCCAACATCCAAAAATGTCCAGATCTCTGCTCTAAATACAATTAACAACCGAGTCTAGAGCAAGGCTTCCCAACCTGGGGTCAATTTTACCGACCCAGGGGGTAAATGTGTTGATTCTGGATCTGTACATATTTTTTCTCATTGACTGACTGTGTTTGGTTCTGGTATACCGGTATCTGCTCATCATTAGTTGTTCATCAATAAGTGAAATAACATTGTTATGTGCTATTAAAGTTGCCGGGGGTAAACGGGATGAAAAAGGTTGGGAACCCCTGATCTAGAGGATAGAGATCTCCAAAGATTCACTATACTTCAAACTCACAAATGTCTTTAGATTTTAATCCCAAATGGATTTGGTCTTGTTTTGAGACTGTGACTAATATTCCAAACTCCTCGACTTGGGGACACACCCTCCTGTATTTGCTCGGTTCAAACCTCTCAGAGTTGTGTATGTTTCAATGAGGTCATCCTTCCTTCTTGCAATTTCTAAAGAATGGTGTCTAAGCCTACTCAATCTCTCCGCATGTGATAGACCTGCCACACCATGCCATTGTCCAGTTTGGGGAATCTATGTCGGGCCCCTCTACACGTACAATGTTTTTATGTCTTGTATCCAATTCTCCTGGTGTACAGTAGTTTCACCAAGCCCCTGTACAATTATAGTAAGTCATCTTGACTCTTGTACTCAAATGCTCTGGCAATAGAAGCCAAACTATGATAAACCTTCCTAAAATGTCCGCTGCACACATTTTGTGAGCTTTCAGCAGACATGGACTGCTCAGTCCCATTCCACCTCGATACTTCCCAATCTTTCACCAAGTAAGAGATACTCAATATTTCAGATATCCTAACACTTTCCCACTATGTGTTCTATCTGCCATGTTAGTGTCCACTCATTCAGCTCGTCTATAAGCTCTTGAAGTCTCCTTGCATCTTCAACACTACTCATTTTCCCCCATGTATTTGGTCTGCTTTGCCAGACCATTGATATAGATTGTGAATAGTCAGTTCCAACCATTCTGCTGTACCCCACCAGCCACTCTCTTACAAACCAAGGAGTAATCATTTATGTAAAAAGGAACTGCAAATGCTGGTATAAACCATAGGTAGATACAAAGAGCTGGAGTAACTCAGCAGGACAGGCAACGTCTCTGGAGAATGGGTGGCATTTCAGCCTGAAGGTGGTCTCGACCGGAAACGTCACCCATTCCTTCTCTCCAGAGATGCTGCCTGTCCCGCTGAGTTACTCCAGTTTTTTGTGACTATCTTCGGAGTGATCATTTATTCCTGCTTTCTGTTTTCAATCTATTAATTAACTCTCATTCCAGACTGGGAGTACAGAGCCCTCAGTCCCACGTGATATAACTCGTGGGGGATCTTATTAAAAGCCTTACAGAAATCCAAGTATATCCCACCAACTGGTTCTCCTAAGTACGCTAAGCACGTGCTAAAAGGACTCCAATTTATATATCAAACATAAATCCATGCTCAATCATGTTATTATTTTCAATGTTGATTGATATTGCATCCTTCATTATAGTCCAGCATTTTTCCAACATGTGATTAGATTATGAACAGGTTGATAATCCCATGTTCTGATCCTTTCCCTTTTGATAAACAGTAAGATCACATTTGCAACCCACCAACCTGCAAGAACTAAAGACTTCAAAATCAACAGTTTCTTACCCTCATTCCCTTTCCTTCTTGGTTGTTCATTGTTGAACGAAAAAATACTCAGTTTTTGTCTGCAAATGTGTATGTTTTTACTTTGATGGAACACTATCATTACTTTATTTTGTTTGGATAACTTTGCATGTTGGATGAGAACACAAACGCGCTGGAGTAACTCAACGGGTCAGACAGCAGGTGGAGGGAATGTCCAGGCGATGTTTCGAGTCAGGATCCTTTTAGCAGTCTGAAGAAGGGTCCTGGCCTGAAACATTACCTATCCATTCCCTCCATGGATGCTGCCTTACCGGTTGAGTTTCCAGCAGTTTGTGTTTTGCTCATAACTGTATCAGCATCTGTAGTTCCTTGTGTCTCCATTACTTATTGGATCCTTGTGCCTTAATAAAATTGTGCATTTTTTAAAAATGCTTTGAATTTTCATGCTTAAGTCACAGGAGTGAGACTAATGCAGAATCTTCCTGAATGAGGATCCCTCTCAACGAACCCAAGTTGATACAAACCATGAGTAGATCTGAGTAGATCTTCACAATCAGATTGTAGGGCAGCACAGAGGTGCAGCAGTAGAGTTGCTGCATTACAGCGCCAGAGACCCGGGTTCCATCCTAACCACGGGTGCTTTCTGTGTGGAGTTTGTATGTTCTCCCTGTGAACGTGTGGTGCTCTGGTTTCCTCCCACAATCCAAAGGCATACAGGTTAATTGGCTTCAGTACACATTGTAACTTGGCCCTAGTGTGTAGGATAGTGTTAGTGTACGGGGATCGTTGGTCAGTGTAGACCCGGTGGGCCGAACGGCCTGTTTCCGCGCTGTATCTCTAAACAAAGCTAAACTAAACTAAACTGCTTGCTTGAACAGAATTTTCCGAGGCCTCGTGTCTCCCAACTGCTGATGCCTGTGAGTTCTGCTTCAGCGAGGGTCGATGCCTGTGGAAATGTAGCTAGAAGTTCAGATAAAGAGACAACGTTGGAAATAAAAAGACGAAATAAGGTGTTTAATCCAAAGATAAGCATTAAAAAAAAAATGTTTCAAGACTAGTCTCAATTTTTTTTTCAGACAGAAATTCGACTAGAAATTATAATCTTATTTCCAGACACACAAAGGGATGATAACATTGCTCTACATTCCTGGTTGTACAACTAATCCTTCTTTTCATTCCTCAGCAAGTCTGTGCACAGTCAGTTAATGAATAGTATGGAAAGCTGGTGTTTGTGGAACGGTTCAGTCACAGCTCGCATGTACAGTGTATGAAACAGCCTTGGCATTCCTCTCCGCCCTTTTGAACAGATGCAACAAGGTTGGCCTTGTGAGGATTATCTCCAGAGTTTGCTTGTGGACAGATTGGAGCTTGGAATTCAAATCGTAACCTGCACTGGCAGAGAGCTGGATCTTTACTTAAGGGGCTTTTTACTGTACCTCACGTGACAATAAACTAAATTGTGGCTGTTTTGGTGCAATACTGAATTGGGCAAAAACCATTTAATTACTTCCCCTTCTTTCTCCTCTTCTCTTGGAGCAGCGACTTGGGCCAGAAGATGAGTTTACCAGTGATGGTAGCCTTATAGCATTGCATCCAAATGCCTTGACATTATGGTGAGATTTGTTAGTTTAGTTTAGCATAGTTTAGAAATAAAGTATGAAACAGGCCTTACGACCCACCAGGTCCACTCTGACCAACTCGTTCACACTAGTTCTATGTTGTCATCTAGTCTCATCAAGTCCCGACACACAAGGGGCAATTCACGGAGGTCATTTGAACTATAAACTTGTACATCTTTGGGATACGGGAGGGCATCAGAGCACCCGGAGTAAACCCATGTGGTCACAGCGAGAAAGTGTAAACTCCATGCAGACTGTACTGTCACTGTAGCCATTTGTTGCTCTTGTGGCCATGAGAAAATAGAGAGCCAGAAGTCCTCCAAGTTTGGGTTTAGATTTCAGTTTATTATAGTCACGTATACCTAGTAGGCCCCCCCCTCAGTCATGACTGACCGTGGGTGATGCATCCGAGTTTGCAGGTGATGTGTGGTCGGATGCAAGCCTGGGCGATGTCATGTGGAGGACAGGCTGTTGCCCATGTAGCACGTCCCCCCCTCTCCACGTCGCTGATCGTTCCAAAGGAACAGCAGGGCCGTTACAGTTTGGCACCAGCGCCGTCGCAGTAGCTTCCAGAGCGAGGTTGTAGACAATGACAAACTGCCTTAGGGGCTCCGACTCCCGATTTTCTTGAGGTTTACTCCAGGAGCCTTTTCCATGACTGGATATGGCCACAAGGCAGTGGAGGTTTTAAATCAGAGTTTTCCCTCTCCTAGATGGACCACCTTCCCAGGCTGACGAGTCCCATCTGTCCAAGACTCATGGGGGCGGGAGCATCTACCTTCCCGTGCAGGTCTATAGCACCTGCCCACTGCCCAAACGTATACCAAGGTACAGTAGAAAGCGTGGTTTGCATGCTATCCAATCAAGTCAGATAAAACTATACATAAATACAAGCAAGCCAAACTCGTGCAATAGGTGGAGCAAAGAGGAAGATACAAAGTTTAGAATATAGTCCTTAGTGTTGCAGTGCAGCAGTTCCATCGTCCAATGTCCACAATGGGCTAGAGGTAAATAGGACAGTACCCCGGCTTATAGAAGAGCTGTTCAGAAGCCTGATAACAAAGAGGAAGAAGCTATTCCCGTGTCTGGTGATGCACGTTTATTCTGCCCAACAGGAGTAGGGAGATGAAGGAATGATCGGGTTGAGAAAGGCCTTTGATTATTTTGGCTGCTTTTCCGAGGCAGAGTTATCTGTAGATGGAGTATGTGATGGATTGAGCCACATCCACAATTCTGCAAAGTACAGGCCCAGAGCCGTCAAACGCTCATCATGCATCAATATGTTTGTCTGATACCTAGACAATTGTATTATTGCTACGACGTTGACACAGTCCTTGGGAGTAAACTCCCCTGCCTTCTACAAGAATCTGCTCCAAGATCCTCCTTCTTGGTTTTCCTTTCACCATTGTTGACGGAGGAATTGTCTCCCTTCAATGACTTTTCATATTGGGAATCTATTGGATATGAACCTTTAATTAATATTTCACCCGGGAAGGGATTACATTTGGATATTTTAGTTTAGTTTAGATTGGAGATACGGCGTGGAAACAGGCCCTTCGGCTGAAGGGAATGTACGCTCATCCATTACTGGGTGCTCCAATAGAATGTCAACTCTACTTCCTTTGGAAACCGAGGAGATGTATGATCACTAGTTCCATCCTACAACCTGGGGACAATTTACAGAAGCCAATTAACCTACAAACTTGTACGACTTTGGAATGTGGGAGGAAACCGGAGCACCCGGAGAAAACCCACACGGTCACAGGGAGAACATGTAAATTCTGTACAGACAGCACCCGTAGTCAGGATTGAACCCGGGCCTCTGGTGCTGTAAGGCAGCAACTCTACCGCTGAGCCACTGTTTGCAGCTGGATACACAATAACACTGTTTGCAAGATGCAAAGCTGCGGGGGGGCGGGGGGGGTTTGACCAAATGTCTCGCTAGTTTTACATTATCACTGGGTCAAAATCCTGGCACTCTTTCCCCAACATAATCTAAATCACAGGGACAACCGTGATTCAAGGAGGAGCTCTCCGCCACCATCTGAACGCTATTTAATGACATTGTAAATGCTGGCCTTGCCAAGGACACCCACATCCTTTCAATGAATTGAAATAAAAAGAGGAGAGACATTAAAAAAAATCTATACAAGATAATTATCTAACAAGAAACTGTTATGTTTTATCAGCTGCAAGACACATTTAGCATTTAAATATGTGGGGATGTGGACAGTGATAAGAAAATAATACTCTTACTTTGTAGAAATAATCAATTCCATTTGTCTACTATAATTATGCTAATATCAGTGGTGCAACTGTGAAATTAACATAATAGGAACAAGAATGATTAAACGCCGCAAGATTAAGTTAACGGTTCCACATATTGACAATTGTTCATTCTGGTATTCTCGTTGGATGATATTACAATCTTTTGGAGATTGATATAATTAACCATGTAGAACATTGGTATCGAAAGCAACTCCTTTGCTTTTGATTTAAAAGAGCCAACTGTACGAGAATTAAATTGAACGTTTATGTGATATTTCATTGCCAAGGTCCAAGTGTGAATTGAAAGCTGATTACGTTTAAAAAGTGTTGGGTTATTTGCAAAGATTTATACAGGATAAAATGAATGGAAAATTGTGGAAGGTGATCTTATACGTAAGTAGATATGAGCATGTCTTAGAGAGTCATAGAGTGGTACAGTGTGGAAACAGACCCTTCGGCCAAACTTGCTACACTCGTCCCACTTGCCTTAGCTTGGTCCATATCCCTCCAAACCTATCCTATCCGTGTACCTGTCTAACTGTTTCTTAAATGATGGGATAGTCCCTGCCTCAACTACCTCCTCTGGCAGCTTGTTCCATACACATATACAAGCATGTATTAAAATAACTCTGACGCCAAGGAAATTGTTACAATCGCGTCTTTCTCTTGCAGTAAATGCAAATATACTGCCTCTCATGTCAAAGGAGGGACGTTATCATAAGTGAATTGATGAATTAATTAGGTTAATACAGGCAAAATCCAGTAACTATGCAAATCTAGTTCAATTTCAGCAGTAACGTTTTAAAAGGATAGATGCAACAATTTCATTGTGAAAACTGGGCTTGCACACGTGGTTGTGAATGACTCTTCCAGGTCACTGCAATGCTGTTGGCCATGCCCTGTGTAGATTAAAATAAAGAGCCATTTTTTAATTCAGAACCCTGGAATGAATCTTTTTTACGAGGGAATGTGTACATTTATTAAGCAGATCATCAGGGGAAAAAACGGGTATCTTACTTTAATTAATTTCTTCAAATGTAAACATTGGACTTCTATATAATTGGTATTAGGAATGGAGATTGTAGCCGTTGGGAAGTAGATAAGATAATAGGATAGCGATACGTGGTCATAGAAGGATAAGCAAACATAATCATTTTTCTTGGTTATTTTTGTGATTATGCCCAGGACATTCCTTTAAGAGATTAAATTAGTGGGTTTGAATGAAAGGTATCGGCTTGATCAACAATGTTTAATGGAGAGGCTCGGGGCAATTTTTTTACACTCAGTGCTGAGTGCCTGAAACATGTGGCCAAGGGTGGTGGTGGTGGTGGAGGCTGATAAGATAATGGTATTTAAGAGGCTTTTAGATAGGCACATGGATATGGAAGGAATGGACAGATATGGATCACGGGCAGGCAGACTCGGCATTATGTTTAGGATCAACATCGTGGGACAAAGAGCCTGTTGACATTTCTATTGAGATACACATAACTGATTCCTGAGTTGTGAACAGCTAATCCCCAGTAAGACCACTGATAAAGGCACAAAGTTGCCTGTAAGTAGTTCAGGGAAACAACAGCAGATGCTGAAATCTTTAGCAAAACACAAATCGCAGGAGGGATTCAGTGGGTCAGGCAGCATCTGTGGAGGGAATGGATGGTCGACATGGGTAAAGTCATAAGGTAATCAGTGATACGAGCAGAATTAGGCCATTCGGCCCATCAAGTCCACTCCGCCATTCAATCATGGCTAATATATCGTGTAGGAAGGAACTGCAGATGCTGGTTTAAACCGGTGATAGA